>NW_023339873.1:1613882-1635632 GCF_004916995.1 Morone saxatilis
AACCTTGGAACATAAAGCGGGCCTGTTATGTTCAAAAACTACATCTGTACAGATAACAGCTGATTGGTGATTATCAGAAGATTTTAGCCTTTAGGTTTCTGTAACAACTTAAGTCTTAACACAATATAAAGAAAGAAAAACCTTCAGAAGATTTTCAGAATTTTTGATTTTGAAACTGCCTTCATTTTATCTTGACAGCCAAGTATTTGTTGTCTGTTCAGTGGAGGTTGAATGAGTCTTTGAGGTTGAAGGAGCTTTTTAACCCAAACAAGAGCGCGTCATCTTACTCGTTATCCTACATTTAGAAAATCTTGAACTGACACAATTTTCATTCAACGACATGTTACAGTTCCTCAGAAATGTCTGTTTGGCGGTTTTATTGGGAGATAAAAGAAAGTTCTCCTAGTTTGTCTTCTTTCTAACATGCACTTAAGGTATAACAGTGATTTCGGAGCACACACAGTGATTACAATCTGAAAAGCATTGCATAAGCCTTGTTTAAGACCTTTCGCTCAAACTGAAACACTCTGATTCCTATAATCTTCCCACTCCAACTGACAAAGCCATGTAGTGCATTCTTGTTCTTGACACTAACATTGGCAAACTGAAAAGGTTACAGAAAGCACAGCTCTGGTTCAGAGTATAAATTCTAAAATATTTCCAGAGTATAATAAAGCCTCTTCAGCTGGTGTTAACCTCAGTACTTGTAGTGTGCCACACAATTTAATTGGCTGAGAAAGATGGTTTTATTTTTTTGTTATGAAAGTCATCACAGATATTGGTAGAGAGACAACGAATGGTCAGCCCCTGCTGTTAGTGTCACCCTGGCAGTGTTTTTTATGATACAGAAGAGAAAGATGTGAAAGTAATTTAATTGGACACCTGGATCACAGAGGTGAGTCAGGCTAAAACCACAAAGCGATGGGAAAGAGCTGGCACTCTGATACTGAGCTGCAGGTAAAGCTCTGCAGAGCCGGCATCCATGTTAACCTGTCATTTAGTCCAGCGTGGAGTCTTAGTGTTAATGAAACTAGAAAAAAAGTTCCAATGCAAATTACCTTTTTTTGCAAAACACCTCAAAAGTCATTTTTATCCGTCTTGACAGCCCGGACGCCTTCATCTGGCCTTGTTAATCAGACCATGCATTTTGCTTCACTAATGAAGAAGATGATTTCAAGAGACTGTAGCTTGACAGAAGTAGATTCTCAATACAGGGATCAATTCAACTGAAGTGCTAATCTCATGGCAAGTCTTTATTTCATACAATTGTGAGACTCGACACCAGAAGAAATGACTCGGTAAGATGACTATTTTTGTGCGTGACAAAGAGGAAAGTGAGGTGAGGCAGCGCAAGAATGGGAATGGGAGTGTCAGGAAAAACGAGGCTCACTTGACAGGCTCCAGCTCGCAGGGAATTATGGGAATTACCTGGGCTCAAAATGGTTTTGCGGTGCCAGTGATGCATGCAGTTGGGCGGAAGGATGTGGCCGATTTGGCCTGGGGAACCTGGCTTGATGGCCGTGTAACTTAAGCAGAAGAGACTTACCAGACTCAGCGGGAGAGGAAAAAGGGGGTGGATGAGAGATGAAAGGAAAGAAGAAAGGGAGTGTGGAAGGAAATCACAGAGGAAGGATCTACTCTTCAACACTTTCGCCCTTGGCCAAGTATTTATCCGACTTAAAACCCCGCCTGATGCTCAGAGTGCTCCACCGAGGGCTCTGCTGGAGCCTGTAGCTGCTTCCACACAATCCCAAGACGAGTTTGGGTTTCACTGAGTGGATTGGAAGTCCTCCTGACCCGCTACCCCCCACCCATCCGCCCCAGCCCCACTTATCCAACTCTACACAGAGGCCTGAGGGGGAGGGAAGGGAAGAGAGTGGGGGAGAGGACATGGAGGCTTGGAGGAAGGCAGGTTGATGAAAACGAACCCGGGAGATGAGGGAGGAAGGGGGATGAGCTGAGATGATGGAGCTGGGGGGAAGGAAAAGTAGGCAAGAATATAAAAGAAAGGACAATAGAAATGGGGTATAAGAGGATGAAAAAGGAGACAGGAAAAGAGGAGGAGGGAAGGAAGGAAGGACAAGGATGGGGAGGTGGAGCGAGAAGGAAGTAGCTCGGAGTGTCGTTCTTCCCTCTGGCTTCTCAGCTGAGATGCCCTGATTAGTTTGGAAAGCAAGCACTACAGAGAGAGAGAGAGAGAGAGCTGAGAGAGAGAGAGAGAGAGAGAGAGAGAAGAAACACATACACTCAGAAACAATTGGATGGCGAAAGAGTGGAAAGAGAGAGAAGAGAGAGAGAGAGGATGAGAGAGTTCTATATTGTGTTTGCTGATCCTGTGGGAGGCTGTGCTGTGTGGCCTCTCTCTCTGACAGCAGCAACAGAGAGGCGATTAGTCCACTAATCCATAAAGAACCATCTTGCTCTTTTTCTTTTTGTCACTTCTTCCTCTCTATCCCGTTCTGTCCTTCCTTCTCTCATTATCTCTCTTCTCTAACTTTCTCTGATGCTCTCTCACGATTCCTCCCACCCCTTTTTCAGAGGCATTTCCTCATTATATCTGCCCAGCCTCTCTCTTCTCTCTTTCCTCTAACTCATCAGTGTCAGGATTAGTCTGTGGACATCAAGTAGCCCATTTCTGGACACAGTCTGGCCCTTTAATCAGATCCATTACTTCCTCACCTCCTCCAAGGAGGTCAACTTTTCTTTCCTGTTTGTGGTTTGTTGGTTTGCAGGATAAACTACCCATTGGATTGAAATTCAGTAGAGACTTCAGTCCTGGGCTACACCATGGTCAACCCAGTCTCACTCTCAAGTCGTCATGTGGTGGAAATTACACTGTTGCATGCATTTGGACATACATACCTGCTAAAGTTTAGTTGTTTGGTATTTAAATCTGAGTTTAGTTTTGGGATATCTGGTCTCTTTTTGCAAAACTTTATATAAAAATGTTCTGAGCAAGTTTTCAGTGTAGTACTCTGCCTAATATTCAGGCAGTTCCACACATTTACTCCTGGGAGCTACAACTACAGTCTAACCCTGTCTTCTGTTGTTGGACACTCGGCTGCTCCTCTGGGTTTTAAATACAGTTGCCTACCTCACTGATGGACAACTCAGAGATTGAGCAGAGTGTTATTTGTTTACTCGATACACCAACATTTACCCAGCTAGGCCAGGAATTAGTGCAGTTCAATTCAATTCAATTCAATTCAATTTAATTTAATTTGTATAGTGCCAATTCATAACAGAAGTTATCTCAGGACACAAATAGAGCTTAGTTGCAGCGACCTTCTCTTGCTATTCTTACTTTTTTGACTTAGTCTTTTTTATGCCTCAATACTGTAAGTACATGATTGGTTGTGAATCTCCTGACTGTATGTACATTTATGGCTATGTCCTCTGGAGGTTGCATTATCATTCAGTCTCATAGTCTTATTCTCTTTAATCACAATGCCATCCTCTCCTCAGTAGCTTTAGAAAGTCATGGCATTACTTGTAACAGAAAACTAAACATGGCGGATGGAGCACTCTGGGCACCTTGGAACACTGAATAATAAATGTAACAGGAGGAGTGTAATTTTCTTGCTTTCCTGGCAGTGTTTTCACCACAAGGTCTTTGAGCAAAGTGGCCCGCCAAACACCGATCTTGTCACTGAGATGCTGCAAGCAAAGCAAAGATGTTTGGGTATTTATTCACCCCACAAATCTGCTCTTCTGTCCTGCTACATGTGCAGCTTATGCAATTGTGGAAGAGGCATTTAGCATCATCATGTTGCCTCCAGAGAAACCTTAGAAAGCAAATCTAACCGGTGTAATGATGTGCTTATTTGTCAAAAAGGTTATACAGACTGACAAGCTGTGGTTCTGCCTGTATTTATATAAACCGAGGTGGCTCATTATGTGTCGGTGAATGCTTCAATCCAGGGCATTGGTCTCTTGGTGCCTACTGAAACAGAGATACATTGGAAGTAACTTTTTGGGCAGATCTTGGTGTCCGACATTTACCATTTTCATTTGCCCCCATGCTGTGTGAAAGCTGTGCATTTGGGAGCATATAATGACTTGTTCTTAAACCTGTTGCTGCATCCACATGTCAAAACAGGCTAACGAGGCCTGTTCCTTTTTTTTTTTTAAATGGCAGAGAAATACAGTTTTCCTTTGCCGGAGTTTAGGGGACACGACCAGTGTTGTAGCTCTCAGCTCTCAGCGTCCCACAAGCCATCGTATAATGAGCGGTTGTTCAGTGGCACATTCAGGCAATGCTGGTTGACTTGTAAAGGCAGGAAGTATAGGGTTGGGTATTGTTTAAAATGTTTTAATAATACCTCTACTCTGACTACTGGTTCCTGAACAGTTTGCTACTAAGTTTCCCAATTGTACAGTACATATGATTTTGTTGGAATTTAAGGGTAATTTGCTCTTCCATAAAGTTGGTGAATCACAAGGGACATATGTTTAAAGCAATCTAAATCAATGCAGCAGATTAAAAAGATATCCTAACTTTTAGTCCCTAGTATGAGTCAAGCTTTAAAAACCTTGGAATCCTATATTTCCCATTATGTAACTCAATAGTCTTTTGACAGATTCTCATTGCCTGGTAAAAGGCACACGTCTTTAAACTCCATGATCTCCATCTTCAAGCAGACTGTGATTAATTTGTTATTTTCAAGTCAAAGCTCAGATACTCAAGTAATTTCACTTAAGTAATTGTTTTAGACTTCGGAGAGCTCCTCCAAAGCCAACTATTTGCACCGGCTGAGTACTACTCAACTTGACTATTAAATCTACTTTGACATGTAAAATCACTTAAGAGCCCCCTTTTAACACTGCTAAAAACCTGTAAGTCAACTTTTGTTGGGATGGCTGTAGACATGATAAAAGTTTGTATTATCCAACTGATGGAGATCTGTGTCATATTTAACTTTTTTAAATTTCTGAATAAATGTTCTTGCTGTTAGCTTCAAAACATATATGATCCTTTTTGTTCTCTAAAAACCTATTTCTTGCAAGTATTGACTGACTTTAATGAACCCTCTCTGCTGCACTCACAGCTCTCAATTACACCTTGACATGCTGATCTGACCATGGTAGGAAATTAACATACACCCACTGGCCACAGATCACAGCCGGCTGTTACTCTTTTACCTGGTGCTTTGATTGTCGGACCAGAGAAAATATATCAGCTATCAGGTGGATGGGTAGATGGACAGATTTATATGTCTACTCAGTCTCCTCAGGCAGGGTGAGGGTTGTCTATTCTCCAGACATTTAGCAGCAGAGAGAAGAGAAACCTCAGCCCTCTTTCACCCTGACCTGCCTTGCTCAACTTGTTGACATGGCAACCGCAGAAAGAGCATGAGCACACGCTGTGAGTATATTGCCACCATCGAGTGAAAACCTCACGACTCCTATTTTGGGGAGTTTGTTATTACTTCTGTTGAATGAGCATGTGCTGTTGGCCTTATGAAACACTTTCATAACTGTATGAAGTTGAACATGCTTCAAAACCAGTAAGGTTAATGAAACGTTGGCAATATGGGAAAACTGTTTTTGCCCAGACAGGTGACGAATGAAAGGAGGAAAAACCTGAATAAATCAGTGTGCTGCATGATACAAGTAAGCAATTAATTATCTATTCATGTAATAATCATGCTGTGAGCAGGAATAGTTGACCTTGATTTTGAATAAAGATGGCAAGAATAAAGAAATCTAATTCGATGGAAGGCAAGAGTGTTTGTCACAAAAACTGTTTAATTGGCCTCTGACATCTGCATGTAGATCAGTGGGAGAGGTGTGGACATTTCTGATCAAAGAATAGGGATGTCAGAGTCAGAACCAGTACCAGTAAAACAATGAAAGGCACTCTTGGAAGTCCAGTTTAAGTTGTTCCCAATCTTCTTGTTCCCAGTGCCTTGCTGGACAATGCAGTGGTCTTACTGAAATAATGAGCCATCTTTTTGATGCAATGCAGTTGTTTGTCTGATCTCTATAAACAGCTATATGCATGTGAATTCAGATCCACTAAGCAAGGATTTTGGCATCCGAAGTGTTCTGGTACCCATTTGAAGTCTGAGTAGTATTGCCAATCTGTGTGGCTGTTGGTTGCATGCAGGTAAAAAGAGCAAAAGAGGCGGATTGCATTATCCAAAATGTACGACGATAACGAGTGGGTTCTGAGATTACCAAGTTGATCATTCACTCTAACATAAAGTTAGGAAATCACAAGGGACAGATTTTTTAAAAACTGTGAAAATCAGTGCAGCAGAGGCTGGGAAACCCTAACTTTTTAGTCCCTAGTATGGGTCAAGATTTACAAAGCCTGCATCTTATACTTCCCATTATGCAACTCAATAGTCTTTTGTCAGATTCTCACAGCCTGATAAAAGCCTTTCAAACTCCATGCCCCCAGATTTTAAGCCGTCTGTCTGCGATAAAGTTGTTATTTTCAAGTCAGAGAGCTCTGCCAGAGCCATAAAAGACATTATCCAACTATTTATTAAGTACTACTCAACATGACTATTAAATCTACTTTGACATGGAAAATCAGTGAATAGCCCCTTTTAAGACTGCTAAAAACCTGTAGGACACCTTCTGTTGGGATGGCTGTTGTCATGAGAAAAGTGAATTTATGGTTGGTCTTCCCCAACTGAGGGAGATCTGTGTCATATTAAACAACCAAGCTGAACACCTGTGGGACAAGTTGGACTGACAGCTTTGAAAGCTCTCTCCACCACCATTATCACATTGCCAAATGAAGGACTATCTTTTGGAAGGATGGTGTTAATACCTCCTGTAGAGCTCCAGAGGTTTGAAGGAGCATTGAATCTGGTCTACAGGTTCTTAGTGGATTAACACACATTTATTTGTCACTCATTTGCTGCTTGTCTTCTATGCATAATTGTTTGGTTATGTGAGGTTGCTGCTGTGTTTTATGTACTAGTGCATATTTGCAGATTAGTGCACAGTATGTCCGTATGGATGGATGGATTAGTGTATCTGCATGTGTGTGAGTAAGATACAGTATTTGTGAATACTTATATTTAAGCACATTTATTGGCACGTGTTTGGAAGTGTGCGAGTGAGAGTGTCAGCTTGCTGTTTGTGCAGACTTCCAATAAAAAAAATAGTAAAAACATTACCAGTGATGAATTTCACAACATTACACTCAGCCATAAATAATTAATATCAGCTTCATCTATTTTATGTGTGCTCTGTAAATCACCCGGGGGTTTGGGTGTGTAGTGATTCACACGCCATTTCCATAATTATCGCCAGTTGTAATCGTCCTCGCGGTGAATCTCTTCCCCGCTCATTCATTTATGAACCCAATCTCCCAATCCTTCCCACAGTGAAAAGCCTCTAAAGGAGGCAATCACTTCTATTTTTATTATAATTTTTTAATTTCTTCTCTTGTAATTTATACCGGAGCCAAAACTATGGAGCCTGCAGTCAGAAGGATAGCATGGGGATTATTGAATCAAGCAGGTGCCAGGAATGATAGATTGGTCCTCCTCAAGTATGATTGCTGACAGTGGGGAAAATTGGGCCAAGCTGTGATTATCACGAGTCCACGAGAGTATGTGAGCCTTGATAGACGCTCTTTACCTGTCTCACCTGCTGATCCAAGTCACTGCAGTTAAAAAGCCTCTTCGCTGTGCAGAGATGGTGAATAATGCCTTCAGATCTTAGATCCCCTGACACGTCGTCTGGTGTCAGTGTGACCTCGGATCCTCCCTGAGCTGCAAAACCCGGCTGGCTGAGCCAAAGTCAGACGACACCAGGAGCTGGAAGGTCGATCAATGTCTGCTACAGGTGTCATCCGATGCTAACGCCCCGTACAGGGCGGACTGAGGTCTACTGACGAGCTATCAAGGACTAATCAAAGAGCAGCAACTCACACTGTTCGTACGAGGCAGCAGGTCGCGCACTCTCTGCTTTTAAAGGTTCATTCTGCAGTTTCATCTGAATTTTGATATTCCTGTGGCTGAGGTTTCTTTTTCCATAACAGAGTGTGGGACTGGAAGTGAAGAAAAGAAAATGAATCTTGTGTAGAAAATATGGGTAAATCAAGGGGAAAACACATATAGTACAAAGAAGCAACTCTGTCACCATTTATGCAAAGTGACATTAACGTGTATATATTCACAATAAGGAGGAAACAAAGTAAAGGAACACCTGAGAAGGTGGAACTGGAAGGGGCAAACTCGTAGGCTTAAAGAGGAGGCTTACAAGAAGCCAATTAATAGGAATGTTTTATATAAATTGATGACAAAGTGAAAGAGTAATTTAAAAGGATCAATAACTAATCAACCCCCTGCAGAGGAGAGATGATCCACAGTGACATGGAGCAGGGTTTGTATTGTTTCCAGATAACTAAATATTGCCCTCAGAACTGTGCAAAATAATGACTCAGAGTCGATTTGTAAAGTGTGATAACTCGCTCTGACCCACTCGCCTCATTAAGTGTGATAAGACTTTATGAATTTGGAGCTGGTATCAAACTCAAGTGGAGCTATTTTCGTATGAAACTGTTTTAGAACCTGGAGAAAAGTCTAATGTGATTGGCCCAGAGGATGTGCACGATCTTCAGATAACAGCACAGCTCTGATGAGGCAATTTCATCATTGTTCTTAATAGCTTGACACCACCTCACAAAGCTTTCTCCCTCTCCTTGAAGTAAGTCATTTGAAAGTTATTTCAAGATTTTTTATTTTTATTTAAGTAGCATATATCCTCAAAATGTAAAGTAACTTATCTTTAACGCACAACACAGAGGATAATGCCAACTGCTTGTTGTGTGGTTGAGTAGCTTCATAAACCCTCTGCACCTTTAAGTTGTCTGATATGGAAGGGCTGTGTTCGACCATTTCTCTAACAAAACCTTCAACGCCTTGTAACACATGAGTAAAGCAGAGAAAAATGGGAGTGGTGTGGAAATGGTGATCTAAGTATTGCAATATATAATTATATATCTGCAATATTACATAGGTTGCCTGTACTGTTGCTGTTGTAGCTTCACATTAAAAGCATTTAACTGGCGAAACATGACTAGATTTTTATTATGAAGAAGAAATCGGCCATTTTGGGCATATTTTGACATTGTATCAGTTTAAAATATTGCAGGGAGAACACGCTGCAGCTGCACAGCTTCACTGACTTGTACCGTCTGCAGCATAAAATCAGAAAAAAAGACCAATTTCCCCATTGTGGGACAAATAAAGGTTTTCTTATCTTTTTCTTATCAATTATTGCCTGATAGTAAAACGAGAGTTTGTTTTTCTGCCTCCAGAATTCTGTGACCTGTAGTTTTAACCAGGTGTAATAACGGTGCAACTGCGTAAAGCGCTGAAAGCTGATTAATAATTCCTACAATTTAGCACTGTGTTTTGTAATTATGTTTCTGCAATTACAGATTTGAACAGTCACTCAGTGAAATGCCTCCTTGGCGGATGTCTGAGTACATTTTCTAGTTATGTATCTACTTACTGTGGTTATAGTAGTATGAGGGCACAGATATCTCTGTAGGGGGAACACTGAACACATCCTCAATCTTATAATATATCAAAACCTTGGCTAATGAAACCAAAACAAACATAAATAAATTTAAATATATATATATAAATATATATATCTATTTTTTATTGATTGGGTTAACTGACCCTTTAAACCCTGTGTGCAGGCTAACCCATGCTCCACGTTTCAGTTGTCCATATCTGATCACGACCTTCTGACCCAGCTTCCGCTGCCATATGACAACATTGAACATTGCTTTCCCCATATATTGACTGGTATTCCATAGTCAACACCAGTACAGCTGTGAGCACAGTCAGCTCTGAGTTAAGCTGTCCCCAGCTCTGCCTCACTTGTCCCTCCTCATAAAAAGCATCCCATTGTTTACCAGGCACTCATGGTTCAATATGAGTGGTCCACCATGACTTCATTAGTCCTGCTGGGGACTGGCCCCCGGTCCACAGGGAGCCCCGCTCGGCCCCCGTTGGCCTTGTTACCTTCAGCAGTGAAACCTCCGCTCCGGCTAATTTGTATCGTTTTAATTCGGTCCCATTTGTGAAGCTGCAACACTCTGTCTTCTTGACCTCAGATGAAAATTACTTGTGCACAAGCAGCGAAAACAAGACAGGAATTCATTGGTTCTTATTGTTTGTATTTAGGATATGTTCTTATTCAGAGGGATTACACGTTTTCCCCCTCTCCCTCTCATTAGTTTGTCTGTGCAGCAGTCAGTTTGTATTCATACCTCCAGAAAAGCCTTTTACTGTCATTCAAAAGCAGATCATAAAATCCTGGAAAAATGCCACAAAAATTTAAATCAGTTTCCGGTTTATTCTTATTTCTTTGTCTCTAAGATGAGTTTTCATATCAGCTCGGTAAAAAGTGGACTATCTGCTGACTGGAATAAAAGCTCCCTGGAGGAACTGGCTTTATTGATGACAGTTTGACCGAACAAATTGCCCAAGGAGCACAAGATTGGTGGATGTCACATGGGAGCTTTTATTCCTGTGTGCACATATGTGTCTTATTTGTCATGGCATTGATTTCTGTATCCAGCACCTGACCTACTTAAGTCCTTATGGATGTGTTATAAATGTTACTTTATATTATGCTCTGTTTCCTGCCAGTTACCAGACAAAGAAGTGCAAGGAGAAAAGCCTTTAGTGACATTATGCTTTACAACCTCAGGACAAAAGTTACCTTTTGTGCTCTACTAAAAAGTATTTAGGGACACTTGCAGCCGCTTTCAGGACAAACTATAAAAAGATAAATAAATCAGGGGCTTGAAGCTGACAACTAGAATATTTTATTTGCAAACAGACAATGTTTCAGTGTGTCACAGATCTTCTACAAAATGCTCCCAAATTTAGATGAGTGGAGTTCAGTTAGACTATTAGATTCATTCAAGAATAAATATTGAGCCACCGTAACAGAGTCTGGAACCTCTCCAGTTTCCAACAAGGTTCCCACACATCTGGGAAAACCTGGAAATTTAGAGACTCGTTTTCCAGTAATGGAAACACCTGGATAATGGAAATGGACAAAAATGACCAAATATCCTGGAAACAGTCGATGTTGTCCTGGAACATTTTAATTGCATTTTATCCTGTGTTGTGGCTTAATTAATGTTACAGGTAGACGGAAGCGGCTGTGGTGACAACAGTGTGTTACTTAAACAGTAAAGTTCCTCAATTGTCAAGAAAAACTCCTGGAAAGTATCCTGGACAACAATCTCTTAGAAAGAGTGGGAACCCTGTCTGACAAGCACTGGCCAATATTCCTCTGGATTCAATTGGAGAGACCTGCAACCAATTAGAGCAGCTATTTGGTGACGTAATGCTGAGTGACAGATGCGAGTTGGAGCTGGTAGCCTGTTGTCAAGCTGGACAAAAATGGTGGTCAGAAACGTGTTTCTGCAAACATTTGAGGCCAGTCACAGCGTGTAAATCTGGATTCATATTTGATCAGCACTGCCTGGTTCAACAGTTGATCTGAGTTTTGTGAGCCTGCTTGTTGCCCCGGATGGACCTGAAGACTGGACCTGACAACCAGAGCAGAGCAGCGAAATATGTGACTTTCAAATCTGGACCGGTGACGCTTCATCGTATAAAACCCGCCCCATATTTAAATGTTTAAAACATGTCTTTATTGACTTTTACAAAAAAGAGACAATAAGATGAATAACACTGACAAACAAATTAATAAAAAATTAAACGACCAAACAATGCCATTATATTTTATTTGTATAGCGCCACATCATCATCATCAACACAACTCATCTCAGGACACTTTTCAAATAAAGCAGCTCTAGACTGTACTACTGCTTATACAATTACTTACAGAGACCCAACAGTTCACAAACCAAAACAAACCAAACAAAAAAAAACCCCCAAAATTACTTATATACTAATATATTGGTGGTGTGTGTGTGGTGTGTATTTTAATTTGAAAAAAAAAAAAAAAACGAAAAAAACATGTCAAAAACATATCAAGTTTCTCTCCTTAAATAAACAGTTGTGATTGGCCTGACCGGATCAGGAATGGGTAGAATAAAGTTTGAATGAAAGGGTTAAAAAAAACAAAACAGATCAAATGAAACACGATGACCTCGGCAGATTTGTCTGGTTGCCATGGTAACTGCAATAGATAATAAAAACAATTCCCTAGCATCACTGTGGTAATAAAAACTCATTTTTTAAATAATTTAATAATAAAAACAGTCTGCTGTCATGATGCTTGTGGGATCAAAATCTTGTATGTTTACAAGTAAACAAACATCCAAGAGAATCTGCAGGGTGACTTTCCCTGATGGTGAATATACAGTTTGATATGTGTGTATACATAATGAACACCGTGCTGCCGTTCAGTGAAGTCATCCTGCTACGCTCCGGACCGTCCACAACTTATTATTCTAATCAAGATTTATGAGTGTGATTAAAAAACTGAGGGTGGCGATTCATCTCTGAGCTCTGAGTGTTCGTCATCAGCAGGTGTTCAGTAAGTCACAGATGTCTCTGTTCATGCTAACTCTCACAGTGTGAGACTGTTTCAGCTTCTGGAAACTCCAAATTATATTGTTTTACCTTCACAACACGTACGTGACGGATGTACTTACTCGTATAGTAAATGTTTACTTTATTACAAGCTTTTCTTTCTTTTCTTTCTTCTGTGTTTTCCTTCATTTTTTAATTGTATCTCTCTTATTCTTTCTTACTGCGTAAACAGGGATTTGCTGATTTAAAGTCAAATAATGACCTTTTTCACAGTGAAATAGTTCCTGACTGAAATATAGTGACTGAAACAACAGCTGTATATAACCTAGTGTCTTCATCCTTCTCCTGGAAACGCATTTTTTTCTTCTTCTTGTGTCTGTGCAGTAAATATGAAGCTTCAGCCCTTTAGCTTAGCTTAGGACAAAGACCAGAGTCTACAATTATTTCCTGGTAACTTTACAGTGGTGACAGGACTCCAGGAAGTCACTGCTTCCCGCCCAGAGGAAGGCACATGACCCCCAATAACCCTGCAGTTTGACTTTTTAACACTTTGGTTTTTGTACAGATTAAAGAAACAGAGTTTTAGATGTGCCGGTTGATGTTTTCTTCCTTCCCTTAGACAGAGACACAGAGACAGGTACAGTCTTTATGCTAACCTAAGCTAACATTAAAGTCAAGGCTTTGAGTCTGCTGACTCCATGCTCGTCCGTCCCATCCTTGTGAACCTGATAAACCAGGAACACCTTGAGAGAATTTCTTCAGATTTGGCACAAACGTCCAATTGCACTCGAGGACGATCTGATTCGATTTTGATGGTCAAAGGTCAAGTCGTTGTGACATCACAAAACCCGTTATTGGCCATAACTGAGGAACTGATACAGTATAATCTCAGTGTGACCTCGAAATGACCACGGCAAACGTTCTCTCATGAATTTATGCGCTAATTAAGATGTTTAATGGGATGCAACGATGAAGCGATGACATTTTTTTACCCAAAAGGTCAAATCATAATGTCCTGGAAAGACACATTGTATTGGCCAATATTTAACACCATAACTCAGGAGCAGAGGGGGAGATTGTGACCACATTTCACAGTTGGTTGGACACTGCATTGGCCGCACTTTTGACTCAAAGATCATGACCTCAAAATAGATTTTTAAGAATGAATTGGCCGAATCCAGGATCTCCATCTCATTGACTGGTTGGCAGAGGCATACAGCCATCAGGGCGGTAAATTCTGGTTTCTCCTCCACTGTTGAGAAGCACAACAAGGATTCTACAGCAGAATATTTCTCTTTATCATCGCCTTAAACCTCCCTAATGTCTGGAGTGTAATATCACTTACCGGTGTTGTGGACACTGACATTCATCACACATCGACCCCCCCCAACACCCACTCACTCTAAAACCCATTATCATTTTTGCACGGCAATGAGTAGCCTATTAAGTTGACCTAATGAGAAGTAAACAATGCGGTGTTGGAGAAAACGGTGATAAAAGCAGCTTATTTACTGAGTGAGAGTCACAATTACAGAAATGCTTGTTGTGGCTTGAGGATGGGCAGGGCTGTGACTAACACCGGGATGCCTCTGCAGATTTTTCAGTCAATATTTATTTGGAGACAATCAGCCAGAATGTTTTACTCACCCAGAGAGCGCTTGATGCACAATTACTGCTTGTCAAAATAGATTTATACAGTAGCTTTTTTTTCAGGGCTTTGGACTGTGATGCGGCTGACTGGCTCTCTCGGGGGTTTGGCTGGCGGAGGGCAGTGTCCTGTCAGTGTGTAATGTGTTGTGATGCAGCCTGGATGCTGCCTTGGCTCACTGGGCAGCAAATGGACCAGGCTCAATGGCTCGGGATGGAGGTGGCTACTCTCAAGGCCCCGGCTGCTTTGTTTTCAGTTTGTGCTGCTATTTTGGGGGGTTGTTTGCATCACAGAGGTGTGTTCAGGTTTTTATCTACGGAGACTGGCAAAAAGCTTTAATATGGCACACACAGCTCCATCTTCTGAAAAGGAGCAAAAACCAAATCAGACAGGATGCTTACATTGACAAAATCAACTGTGGTGCTTTCAGAAGAAATAACCATGGGGTGTCCAGAGCGTGGCATGGAAACTTGGTGGCAGAAATATCTGCAAGCAATCATATCAACATTTGCTTGAAAAAGCCCCCAAATGAAGATATTACATCACATTAGTAAAGCATTGAATAGAAATATCTGAAGGTTGCATCAGAACAATGAATTGTTTTATTTATACATATACATTTTTCCAAAAATTGTTTCACTGAACTTAAGCCTATCGCTTGTGGCCATAACAGATCAATTAATTATATCTGTTAATTTACGTTTTTTAACATGTGTTCTTTAATTAATCTAATTTAATGTATTTAATGACACTGAACTGGGGTGACAGCGGGGTCAGTGTACTTCACGGGCAACCGATTTTTACTTGACTTTACTTTACTTTACTTACTAGAAAACAAAACCAACCAACTACCATTTATAAATGGGGGAACAAAAAACAGAAACTGACGTTACCGTTTTTTATTTTTTGGGGTTTTTTGGTGGTCTAGAAACAGCTTGTTTCTGGCGTGTCCAGAGGCATTTTTAAGGCAGCTGACACCTCATGCCGCCCCTCTAGATCTGCCTCAGGGTGCGTTTGCCTGTATAGTTTGAAATGAAAGTAGGGCTTCACAATTAATTTAAAAATCATTGAAATTCGAATATGGCCGTGGTAGAAGATGCAATGTTTTAATGAAGGTAAAATATGTGACAAACAGCATTATGATGATGCACTGTAGTTCTGAAGAGGCTTATAAAACTTGTCCTCCAGATTTTTACGAAAACATGTTTGATTGGTACAGACCCCAACAAATTAAAACTGTGATGATCAAAGCGGTTCTTTATTAAAGCTTGAGTGCAACATAGAAGCCACTGTGCACTTTTATTACAGACACGGGGGACTGAAACAGCGAGGTGTTGTGCCCGTGCTTCGGCCCCTCTGAGTGGCTGCTTTAGTGCTCGCCATCACTCCTCCCGTTCATGCTGGTCATTAAAAGATTCCTCTCTGCTTTCAGTGATGGGGGAAACAAAATCTACAGCGCTTGTTACGAGCAGAAATACACTCAGCTGTCAGTTTATTAAGTACCCCTCGCTACAACTAATGCAGTATAATACAACAGTCCTAAAATAAATCCTCCTTCATGAAGACGGTAATGCTCAGTTTCAGTTTGAATTATTCACTTATTTTTGGTTATTAAGACTTCTTGTGTGTGAGACATACATGGACATACACACTAGTAGATTTCATATATTGTCATGTATATCAGATATATGGGATTGTTCCATATTAGTAGAGGAACTAAAACCCCAAACACATTTCAGGCGCAGATCATTTCCTTGCTTTAAGCCCTGGTAACAACCCACTCCATAATATTATAGTACAAGACGCTTTGTCCAGTTAAGTGCAGCTTGGCCTGCAGTCAGGCACCAGAATCTGATTCCTATGTAGTGCTGATAATGAAGAATGACTGATCACCACGACTGGCCAATGAATGAGTGACCCATCAGTCCACTTTTACTCCTCTTCGGTTTGTTGGTATAAAATCAGTGTGAGTACGAATGAGATACTGACACTGTAACCTACCTGTTCCATCAGATTGACAGTGACGTGTACAGTAGACAGAGGGTTAGCCTGCTTTCACTCCTAACCTGTTTCTGTGTTTCCAGGTATGTTTCCCTGTTTCTTTAGGCTGCTGTGAAAGCTCTCATACTCTGGTGCAGACCAAACGACTCGGAGACCTCCTGAAAGGTTGTCTTAGTTCTCAACTAATAAAAATATAAGAAAACAATTAAACATTAATAATAGATAATAATAAAGTAATATTTTGCATGGATCTAAGTGTGCAGAAATCTAACTATTAATTTAGACACATTGAGGCTTCCAGCACCTTAACAAAGGTTTAGCCGGGTGGAGCGGTTCCATTATAGGTTTCATTACAGCCCTTTAAACTAAACTCTAATTTAAAGATTAGATTTTAAAATAGTCAAAAAGTTGTTCAGTGTACAATTAAAGCCACAGTTTTTGCTTGATAAATGATGAACAATATTGAATCGACCGAATGTTACAGCAATGTAAAATGAGACATTGTGGTTTAAGTTTGCGTCTGCAGTTGAGCTATTTATTGACCCAGAACCAGCTGGGAGCAGTGACTGCACACAGACTGAGACAGCGTCTGAACAAAACCCACAAATCCTAGCGGATTCCTGCATTGATGATGATTTTACAGGCTCAGTAGATACAACTTATAAACTAAACACTTTTGAAATTCCTGGAAGGCGTTTTTTTGTACTTTTTTAGCTATCTGCGTTCATTCTGCCCTTCGGCCGAACACACTGTTGTGTAATTAAGATTTCTGTATGTTGATAAGACAGCAAACAAGCTAATTGTTAATTTATCTTTCCGGAGGGTCGTCTGTGCATCTGTATCTCTACATCTGAGTGTGTGTGAGTGCTACCGTACTGTTTGTGAGTGTTTGTGTGTGTGCTGTCTCCTCATGTAGGAGTGTTGTGATGGATTTTTTTTATTGGCTGCGGGCGGTGACACTGTGACAGATTTCTGTCCCTCACACTCATTCACTCTGACAAATCATCCTAAACTCCCCTGGCAGATTGTCCGAAACCTGGAAAAGGAAAACACACATGACACGTAGGGAGGCGGCGTCTGATCTCTTCTGATTCCTCCCAACAGCGTCTTATTATCGCCGCTGGTAATCAGTCTGGAAATAAACTGCTTGTGTTTTTGTTTGACCCCATCACCAGATTCTGACATCGCTTTGTAAATGTGGAGTTTTTATCCTACTAAGGAAATATTTCGTCATCTGGCAGCATCTCATTTTGACAATTTGCCTTTAGGAGAAAGTAATGACGAGAGAATAGTAAGGTGAACCGAGGTGAAACATCCCCTATTGGCATCTTTTACATCATCTGAATGAGGAGCTGAAAGGGATCAAAGACAGAGGTTTTTGAGACAGATGTCAGATTATTTGTCTTTCTGTTTTACACCAGAGCGTCAGTTTCTTCATCTGGTGATGTCAGCATTGTCATCAGACCTTCAAAGAGACTTTAAAGATTAGTTTACAGCTATATTTATGCTCATTGTGAATTTACACGTGCCAGAATTTTGCTGAAAGAATTCGTATTGCATATCGATAAAGAGAAGACCAATAAAGTAGTAATGAAAACTGAATTTGACAGAGCAAATATGATCATACATGACATGTTTCTGCTTCTTCTTCCATATGTTATTTGTTATTGTTGTTAGTGCAGATGCAGTAGTGACATATCGATGCTACCAACAGTTATAGTCCCAGACACCAAACAAAGAATAAAAGTGAAGAACTACAGCTGGCAGTCACACAAATTAATAATTAAAAGAATGTAAATGCCAAATTAGGTGAGAAACAACAAAGAAATGCCATTAAGAATAAGAGCTGTAGAAGAGTTAAAGACATGAAATATTTATTTTATAGTAGTTGAGAATTTGTTTTGTTTTTCCAATTTGCATTTTATTTTGATGTTTATGAACCATTTACATAAATATATTGAAACATACCATCAAATTTGTGATGTTAACATATCATGAATTAATCATGTTTGCTGGTTATGCAACTTTATGTTTATATGTGGTTGAAATTAATGGCTTAAAGCTGAATGAATGCACTACATGGACAAGGCAAGAGTCCACTCGTGGTTTGTTTAGTAAGTAGGTGATATTAAGATAAAAGCAATAAAGGGTTTGACTGCAGTCAGCTGAATATTACATTAATTTTTAAATATTTGTTGAATGAAAAGATTCATTTGTCACTCAGGGTGTTTATTCCTTTGGTTCTTAGCATGCAAATTTCTTTGTCTTAATGACATAGCTGTTACTACTTCACGTTCTGACAATAATATGATGATATTTTTAGCATTCATAAAGTGTAATTCTTACACATTTCCCTTTTTCAACATCTTCACACAAAGCGAAGCAGTTGACTCTGAACTAACAAGCTATTGAAATGTTACAACTAGGGACAGACTATCCAGATAAAGCATTACCATTAAATGTTCTGTCATAGATTGATGCAGATCTTATTAACCTCTATAAACAAGGTGTGTTTGATGCATGCCTGCTTTCACTGATAGCAACGGCAGTTTAATTTAGATAGCGTAGTTAGCAGGAATGTGGCTGAACCCAAACACGTGATTCAGATAGAAAGACGTCACAGGTCCGCCCACACTGTTTGACTTACAGGTGGTCTCTGGGATGTACAGAAACACTGCGCTAATGAGTGCTTGGCAACAATATAGGGGGGGGGGAAAGCTGCTGTTGTCACTAAGATGAGATCAGTTGCAGCACCAGGAGGCCAAAATAGACCAACCAAATGCAACCAAATGATTGTGTTTATATCTTTTCCTTTTCAGTCACTTTGGAGAAAAACTTCCTGCAAAGATTCTCGTCAGTCGATCAGAGCCTCCCTTTGACAGCGTCTGGTCTTTTCCCCCCCAGGCTGCTCCATCAGCTAATAAATATCATCTGCTCCCCGTCCTGACCATCAACCCCCCAAAAACCTCCCAACAGCCCATCTCTCTCTGGCCACCATAGGGGGTAAACAGAGACAGAATTAAATAAATGGAGCCATGGGGGACATATTTCAAATATAGTATTGAAATGACAGCTATAAACTGTAGGCTGAGTACTTTGATTGAACCGTCTAAACTCATAGGGTTCCCTATGGGACCAGAAACGTGTTTATAGACCCATGCAGAATAAAGTTGTCAGAAGATGAATCAAACAAATCTATCTTGCCAGTCTTGCCTGTTACTAGCTTTTGACTTTTGCTAAGTTGTCATGGAGATGAAATTGCTGACAATGCGAGCTCAGTAGCTGTTCCACTTTTAGGACTTCTCATCTTAGCGGCAAAGTTCATTCTTGGGTTAGGGTTAGCTAACAAACCCAGTTTATGGTCTACGTGCTGTATTAGCTTTTTCCGGAAGAAGACCGAAGACTATGTTGAGACAGACTTTCTTGGACAATTAGGAGCATGATCAATCTGGATCAACATTCAGTCAAACATTTACCTGTTGAACCAGCTCAGGCAAGCAAGGTAAGGGACTTAAATTAGAAAAAGATTTAGTTAGCTGATGTTTTGTGTTATGAATGCAAAAGAGGAGGTCAAGACTAATTGGTGAACTCTAAGTGTAACTCATTAACTTTAGGCAAGAGGAAGCACTTACCTTTAAAGACACCTTCTGCTGCTGTAACAGTGGGTACATTTTTGGAGCTCTGTTTCTCTGGAGCTTTGGAGATCTTTGGTGCTTTTACAACTCTTGTGCTGATAGCCAGACATTGTTTACGACTTGCAAATTTTCCTAATTAGCTTTCTGCCTTATATGGCTAACCTTTGTAGAACTCTTGAGTTTGTAGTTTCTCACAATCCTTTTCCACAGCTCCTCTTCGCACCCATCACGCTGTGATTGGTGAGAAAACCTTTTGTTTTGAAATGTCTCCACACTCTTCTTGTCACAGGAGTGCAACTTGCATTTCCAGGCGTCTTTGTGTGGTTTTTACCATCAAACTTCTTCCCTCACACCCTGATATAAATGAACCGAACTCAAGGATGATTTGCCAAAGACTTTGAATTAACCACTTCAAATCCTGGCGAACACTGAGAGGTCCTTTTGGCTCAACAGAGAATCTTCCAGGCGGGGTCAAACCTCGGTCGTTCTTTGTGCTGAGGTGACATTGGCCAACCGCTGAGCCACCAAGTTGCCCAATTAGGAGTCTTGTGTTCGGTGGAGGTGAGATTTGTGTCTCTAAGCTTTTAGTTCCAGCTTGGTAGTGTTGTTAGAGTCCGTCTTTACCAGCTGACAGGGTCCTGGAAAGGTCCTGGAGGGTCCTGGAAGGCTGCCGACTTTGAGAGAACTAATCTGGAACAGTGTTTATCTCCCCGCTGACACGCGCACCTTTCTGTCTGTGGATGTCTCTCTGCCTTTTTCTGTTTTTGTCTCTCATCCAAACTCTCTCACTTTGTGTCTCCGTATCCTTCTTTTCTTTATTTCTGACTGTCGTTGCTTCTAGGAGAAACACACACTCTGAGCATAAAAGCAGACACGCACTTCTTTTCTTTCAGTGTCTTCGTGCTTCTCTTTCTTGGGTTGTCTATTTCTTTTTCACTATATATATATATATATATATACACTCAAACACAGTCACTTTCAAAAGTTGTCTGTCCAACAGTTTCTTCTCATACTTGCTTTTCCTCTCACACAAAACTCACTTGTGCTCTTCCCCACCCCTCTTTCGTGGCTCACGTGCCATCATCAGATCCCTTAACCTCCTACTAATCCTCATTTTTCAACCCAAAAGTCTTTAAATTTGCCATTTTTTCTCTTCTTTCTTTTGTCCTTTTTATTGGCCGGGAGGAGGAGGCGGAGGGGGAAAATGAGGGAGAACTATTTCGAGTGAGGTCTCTATGGAAACAGAGTAGCAGCAGCAGGGTACAGAGGAGGCTGACAGCTCGGCTCAACAGCAACAACGCATAATGGCTTTAAGTTTGAAAGGGGTAAAGCTCCTGCTTCGCCTCTTGATCACCTTCTCGGCAATAAAAGCCACCATTAAGGCAGCTTGTCATCTAGCAGGCGATGTCATGCATGTTTGTTTTATATTAATCATCTTTTTCTTACTTCTTCTCACTGTGATGGCCACAGCCCATAGGCCACACAGCCATCTTAAAAGCGGTAACCTCATACACTTACACTTTCCTTAGTTCATGCTGTTTTTTTCCTTAAGATTGTTTATATACTTTTATCTATCAGACACATTATACATTTTGTTCGCAAACATTTATCTTAGTTTTTAAATTAACATAACAGGACACTTGGTTTGTTTACGATATATACTTTATTGTTGTTTGGATTGTCTTTTTTTTTTTCTATAACGGTTTTCTTTTTGAGCTTACCAGTGTTGCGGATTCCACACCCTGGAAAGGATGCATGCAGTCTGCTGGGTAAAAGGAGTGGCGCCTGGAACAAGAGCAGCTTTATAGGGGAGGTGGCCAAATTGGACTCTACCACTACTTGTTGTGTCCGGGGGGGAGCTTTATTTTCTCCCAAGATATTTGAGTTTTGATTTATATTATATTAAGTATATTTATTCGGTTAATGTTAATTAAGATTACATTTCTTTTGGAATAAGTGTTTAGTT
>NW_023339873.1:1635732-1648309 GCF_004916995.1 Morone saxatilis
GGTTTGTTTGTTTGACCTCTTTTAAGGGCCCGAACTTTATCTTTATTTTGTTGTAATGATTATTTTTGGTAAAATAAAAACCTTTTTTGGAAATTCTCTTGTGACTCCTCATGCCTAACTGTTTGGTCCCTCACATTCACTTTACCTGTGCATAGCAGATGGTAATTAAATCACAACTGCCACTTTAACAGTCTCCCTCCTCAAGCTAATTTTCAAATCTTAGATCTTTAGCAAAAGATAGATAGATACTTTATTTATCCCGAGGGAAATTCAAGTTCAAAAGAACGAATGCGTATCAAGCATCTTCTGCTCGGTGATTGCTACAGTAAATATAGACTACAAAAAGTAAAGTTTGTTGCATGAACAGAAGCTTGGACTAGGGGTGTTGCTGAAGAGTTGTTTAGGCATTGCTAGGTGGGTGCTGATGTATTGTAATGATGGTTCTATGGTGCTAGATGTGTTATTATTTTCGGGTAGGTTAAGCTGCCCCTATGTAGATCTTTCTATGTAGTGGTTTTCTTGGTGACCTGGCGGGTATTGGATGTTTACTAGGGTTTTTCCAGTTGATTGTAATGGTGTTTGGGATAGTTGGAAGGGTATTTTTAGGCAGTTGTTGAAGTTTTCCTTTTTTCCTTTTTCCTGTTTCTTTTTCTTCATCAGTCAATGAGAAAATGTGACTGGTGCTGAGGTTTTGATATCGTGCTTTTTCCAAGGTCCGTAGTGAATCTTCAAGCTCAAATTGTTTGGATATTTTGGGGATGGCTAAACCTTGGCAACCATTTCTAAAACAGAAATTGTTTCCAAGGTGTACTGGATGATTGTTAGGGCATTACTGGATGTTTTCCAGGTAGTTGCTGGGGACTTCTGGGTGGTTGTTGAAGATGGTTGTAGGTGGTTGCTTCGTGGTTATTCCGATGAGTGTTGGAGATGGTTGGTATGTTGATTCAGGGTGGTTGCCAGGATGTTTGGATTCTGTATGTTTAGCACAATTCATTTCCAAATGAAACAGTTTAAATCAGTTTATAATATGCAAATCTGAAAGCTCAATCATTATATGTGTTACAGCCTCGCCCTACCTCGCAGGGTTAACGAAAGTGAAAAGTAATTTGTATATGCACCCTGTGATTTGGATCTACTCCAATATTTAATGGCTTTTTCCTTTGCCCATACTACTGAGTATTTTTTTGTAATCCTACTGACAGACAAACAAACAAACAGCAGCAAAAACATAACCTCCTTGGTGGATGTAAAATATATTCTGTTCCGTGGTTAAATTCACGCTGGAAACTCATGTCTTTGCTAAATATGGGATCTCAGCGTGGTTGTTCTCTGCCAGACTTTCAGAGTGAACACAAAAATCACATGGGCATCCTCATATCAATACACTGATTACTAACTCTACCATGTTTATTTCCCACATAGAACCTGTGATTTGCCTTCTACAGACATTCAACTTTAAGCAAACTGCATTTTACAGTGTAAATATAGAATCTATTCACTATTATTTGCTGCCCACAAGGTTTCTCCAGCATGGTGATTGGTTTCTCACTTACATCAACATTAAAAACCTCCAGGAGCTGGCTTATCTAACTGCACCACAGATCACATGAGACAGGTTTGAATTTATTAAGTGCTTTCACAACTTTTTCACAAAGAGGAAATTTACTGAGGAAAAATTAAAACAAAGCAGACTGCCAATTTTAGGTTATGAGGCCTTTGGGAGTGTGTGTGTGTGTGTGTGAGAGAGAGAGAGTGTTATAGAGTGTAAGTGGATATTCTACTCCAGTCAAAATAATTACTTTCATGAAACGCTTTAATGAACCATGTGTTACAGTGCACCTCACAGGGCAACAAAAAGAAAGAAATAAGGTGCAACAACATCCCTCTCCTCTGTCTTCCTCTCTAGCTCTGCTCTATGCCACCATCTTTGGAAACGTGACCACCATCTTCCAGCAGATGTACGCCAACACCAACCGCTACCACGAGATGCTCAACAACGTCAGGGACTTCCTGAAGCTCTACCAGGTTCCCAAGGGTCTGAGCGAGCGGGTGATGGACTACATCGTCTCCACCTGGTCCATGTCCAAAGGCATCGACACGGAGAAGGTGAGATTGAGAGGTTAAAGGTCAGGTTGAGCCAGTGCAAGATGTCAGCGCTCAACTGCTTCGTCAACACTGATTACAAAAAGTCCCATGTGTGGAAGCAAGATCTAGATCCAGACACTGTACAGATTAAGTCCAATTTTAACCCTTGATTTATCAGTCTGACATGTAGTTTGAGGGGCCCACCGTCCCCGATTAGTTGCCTGAATGACTGATAATCAGGCTGTTGAGCGGTCAGTTGAAATTCTGGCAGATCAGAAATGTTGGTCAGCTTTTCCATGAGATCCATTGTATTATAAAGTGTAGTGAGCAATTATTAATGTTCCTGAAGTATTACTTTTTGTTGTAACTACTACGGTCTTGACCCGGACTCTGCTGTAAGATAAATTAAACATACTGACCATACTGTCTGCATGTTACAGCCATTGCCCATTTCTCTCTTATCATTCAAAGTAGAATTTCACAAAGTAACACTTTTTTTGTCAACTTGTTTGAGGCCATAACCATCATCTAGAATTGTCAGTGGAGGGAACTAATCATTTAAACATGTGGTTTGATTTAATGCAACATGCAGGAGCATAAAACTGTACAGTGCCTTCCCAGCATGCCCGTTTTTCAAAATGTGAATTATTGCTCAGAACTGAAGAAATAAAAGATTAAAAACGCACATTTACAGTATAGATTTCCTTGCTGTGCATTTATTAATGCACTGAGATGATTTATCTCTTTGGGATCTACTTCTTACATCAAAATGAGCTCTCATTTGCACCCGAGCACTACACAAACTCCTCATATGTGAAGTGCTGAAGCTATTTAAGGGGCTATGCATCACCTGCAGCACAAGCAGCCGACAGTGCTGGGCTGAGATGACAGAAATAAGAATCTAATGAAAGCAAACACACTTGAGAAACAGCTTCCTCTCCGTGTATCAGACAGGTCTAATATTACCTGGGGACATGCCGTGATTTTTAAGAACTGTGGTAAACACTGATTATTGTAATCAAACATTGATCTGCCATGTAAAGTTAAGAGTCTGTCACAAATCATCTCTTCTAGTTTGGCAAACACAGACTTCCCTCTCTGACAGCACTCAAACTAAACGCTGTTCCTGCAGCCTTAAATTCTGTGATTCCTGTTTATTTTTATGTTCCCTCTGTCACCTCTGGAGGAACATTACGAATACAATTTCACTGGATTGGGAACCAGCCAATTGTAAAATTATGACCTTAGATGGCTGTAAGGAGGTTTGTGATGCTTTTAGTCAGTTTTATCGTCTATAAAAAAGGCTCTGTGTTACTGCTGAGGTCATGGGGTTAATTCATTATTTCATATAATCTACTCATTATATTGTCCTGTTTGAATGGGACTTGCCTCTCTTTGTCTCCGGCATTTGTCCATTTAATTGATTTTCGTAGCATTTTCCAATCGACATTCTTTCTTTCTCTATGTTTATCTCTTTAGATCATAAGCCTCCTCCTCCCCATCAATCCCATTTTACATGTTTTTGTTGAGATAATTATGCACTCTTGAAAAGACATAAGGCTGCCCTCAGTATAAATACCTCTCAGTCAGAGCTGGGGCCAATTAGTGGATATTTTTTGTCACTTTGGGAGCCGTTACACGGTAGTCAGCTTTTTATGCGAGTACACACCCAGAAAAGACGAGAGGCTTCCAAAACCGCCTCAGTGCCACTAATATCGTCCACTTTAAAAAGAGCAAAGATGATTTTCTGTTGTGTTTTAATGTTGCAGAGGCTTTAAGATGATTTACAGTCTTCCCCTTGGTCGTTTTTGTTCATATTTAACAAGGCAGGATTATGGAGCACGAGATAATATTTAGTTTTCTGTGTTTTACCTAAACGCTTCAGTTAATTAGGCAGGATTTCAGAATTTGTGTAATGAGCTGGACAAAACGGTTACAATTTACAGTTTAGGCTTTTTGGCAGACACTCCAAAAGGAGTTAATGAATGCAACAACAAAATAAGCTTAAAAGTCTAAACTGCAGTAATACACAGACTCTAACCTGCAGCTAAACTGGGTGGTTTAAATGAGGAGGGAGACGATTCTTCATTTGGAAGTTTGGGCAACTTCTCTCAGCTAAAGTGCTCTGAAACTTAGCCTTTCTGGGTCTTTCTGCTGCTGATCTCCTGAACCGCAACCCATCTAAATAAATTCCTCCTGATAATATGTAGCTTGTACCCCTGACCCAATTGCATTTTGAGGGTTAACAAAACAAGTAGAAAACAACACACAATAGTTCAGCCACAAGTTAGAAAAAGAATGAAATGCATCTTTTCCTGCTTGTTTCTACAACGATGACCTTGAGTGCACTCACAATAACTGTTGCTGACAGTGCACACACACCCGCAGAGGAGAAGGCGTTCAGTTTGGTGACGTCAGGCTCTATTACAGTCAGTATAACACATGTAAAACGGAGATAGTGAGGATTTATTACCCACCCACTGAGTGCAGCGCTGCTCAGCCAAAGCAACTCAGTGGTCAGAGGCAGTAATTGTCTCAGTATCTCCAGGTACCAGGGGCAGCACTGAGGGATTTTACAAGGTTTGCACTGATTATAATGCAGGCCACCCCTCCATTTTTCATAGTAAATTGTGTTTCTTCTTACTTTTCTTCAGCCTGGTGGCATTTTTCTTCTACCTTTAAAAAGTCACCAAAAAGATTGCTTACCATCTGTGTTTGTATTTTCAACGTTCTTTCAGTAACAAAGTTTGAAGGTCCAGCTTCTATCAGATATATCGGGTCAAGGCTGTTCTGTAGCTCACTCTGACCTCTCTGTACTTCATGTGTTTTTTGGGGGGATATGTGGGATTCCAAAAGCCAAAAAACAGCTTTGCAGAGAGAATTAAATGAATAAAATACAATCCTAAACCTCCTAAACCTTCATCTTGCTGCCAACAGACCATCAAATAATGTTTGTGAATATTTTTTTGCTGGGTTGAAGCGTCAAAGGGAAACCTGGGCAGAAAGAACAGAATGAATCAATGTTCTCTTCTTTAGCAATTGCCAAATGGAGGAATTTCTTTAAACAGCAGTGTTGACCCCCCCATGTCTCTTTGTCTTCCAGGTGTTATCCATCTGTCCCAAGGACATGCGGGCCGACATCTGTGTCCACCTCAACAGGAAGGTATGTATCTAAGGTTTTCCAGTAGACACGCATTAGTTGTATCACAGCGCTTCACTCTGAAACAAGATGGATAGTATGTATGGAAGTACAACTACAAGCACTTGCATGTATGGCCTTGTTTGAGAGAACATTCTCCAAACACCTGAATCTGCCACAAAACCCATATTAAACTATCTTCACACAACAACAGATTATTTTAGATTTCTGGAGTAGGACATTCATTTCACTGAATACACTGAGTGCCAGTCTTTGGGTGCATTTATTACATAACTAAATGCAGGCTAGCTGGAAGCACAGTTAGAAGCTGCTGGGCATCACTTGACATGACTGATATGGGTCCCAGAACTTTGGCAGACTCGAATTGCTGAACTGGCATTGAATAAAGGACACCTTCGCTTGTGTAACCACCACCTCCAATGACAAGTACTAGTCACTAAAATTAGTCTTGTCATTCAGAGCGAACACTTAGGGTGCCTCTCTCTTTCAAAAAGGAAATTTATTATACTTAAACAAGGGCATTAAAGCTGACCTAGACGTCCTTTAAGGGGTTCTAGGTTGAGGTGATGACCAAAAACAAGTGGATATTTCAAAAGAAACAGATGGACAGATGATTTTCAACCTGAATTTATGTCTATGCAATTTGATTGTTTCGTCTTTCAAGAATACACCGTTCCTCACAATCAAACATAAATGAGGTTGCTTTTGCAAATAAAGCTGATCAGAAAATGTTTAGAAATAAAAAGAGAGAAAAAAAACTTAGCAAAAAATGCAAATGTGGTGCTAATTAAACACCATAGTCCCTCAAAGTAATTAGTTTGGTGAAGTTTAGTAAACACTGTTAAAATTTGCAGATTTCCTAAATATACAAACCCAAAATAATGAATGCAACATATTCATAAGTTATAAAGTAAAAGTCAGTAAAAATAAAACTGTTGGAGATATTGCTTGGCTTTGTCTTTTTCTCCAGATATGCTTCTAGTGTCACTTAATGACTGAATGTGAAAGTAAGCTCTCCATCCAAAGAAAACTGGCCTCACACACAGTCTTTTGCCTTTTCTTCCCCCCTTTGATGTAAAGCCTCACAAACCAGCCATGTTCATAAACACGGCGCGTGCAGTTTAACAATGTCACATTAAAGGATTTGGGGCTTTTGTAGTTCTCTAACTTCAAACACTTCAGTCACTTTGTACTGCAGTTTAGGACTGCTGACAGAGGGCTAAACAAAAGTCCTAACTGAAAGGACACAGTTGTGGCAGTCTGGCGACGTGGTTATGAGGGATTATTTCCTGATCATTATTTCCTGAGAGCTTCAGGTGATTGACAGGAAGCACTGACATTAAAACACTCAACTCATCTCATTGAAAGAAGGAGCAGACCTAATGAAGGCTTCACTGTGACTGTGAGAGATTCTCTCACTGTGTGAAAGCTGTTTTTCATTTATGGATGGATATCAGCAAATGACTAGTTCTGCAGAGGTGAGAGAAGTTAGAGGAAGACCTGTATGAAGAAAAGACAACATACTTTAATTTACAGTTGAAACAACCGTTTCATACTGAGGATTCTATCATTTGTAGAGACTTATAGAAGTCACATTAGAGGTCCAGTGTGGAGGATTTAGTGGCATCTCACTTGCTTCACCCTCCCTTTCTTTTAATGAATATGTCCCTTGAACTTGTCAAAGCATCTTGCTCGCTATTTGATGGACAAAGCTGTTAAATTCATGCCAATGCTCACTCAGTTTAAAACTAGACTATTAAACTATCAAATAAAAAACAAGTTAATAGTCTAACTTTTTGGGGAGCTGAATATATTTCTGGAAAGACCTGTCTGTGTTTTAAAGTTGTAGATCAGCTATAATCTGAATAAATCAGATTTTTATCAAGTTATCTTTTCCCTTTTTAACATGGCAGGGCATAAATAAATAAATAAATGAGGCACAGAATTCAACAAAAATCTCAACATATCATTCCTGTACCCCCGCCTACAAAAACCCTCTGAGTCATCTCCAGCAAAGACAGAAATAATACAAAACGTTGATAATGCAACCCAACAGCCGATCCACGAGAGGATATGGTGTCACGCTTTGCCTCGCCTGTATGAAGGTGCAGTATAAAGGGATGGGTCAAACAAATACATCACTTTCAGCTAGGAGAGTGCTGTTCCAGTCCCGTGTTGACTTTTTTTTTTTTGTAGTAGTAGTATATTTAAGTATATGTTTTGGCCTTTTATTGCCTTTATTTTAGTGACAGCTAAAGACAGACAGGAAAGGGGGGGAGGGGGGATGACACGCAACAAAAGGTCCGGAGGTCGGATTCAAACCCTGGGCTGCTGCAGCCAAGGACTCAGCCTCGGTACATGGGTCACCAGCTCTACCCACTGAGCTAACCGGGCGCCCCAGTCCTGTGTTGACTTGTTAGTTATGTAACATACTTAAAATAGCATAACTTACAGCTTTCTTCAACCTAACCATTCTGTTGCCTAAAACTAACCAAACTGCGACCTCAGCAAGCTTTATTTTAAAAGTTGAAAATTACACACTTTCATCACAGCAAGTGGTTAGGTTTAGGGTGTTAGACTGTGAGGGTTAGAAGTTATGGACTGTTAGCAACAGATAATAACCATCAACTTCCTGCCCTCGTACTCAGGTGTTCAACGAACATCCTGCGTTCCGATTAGCCAGTGACGGCTGCCTGCGCTCGCTGGCGGTGGAGTTTCAGACCACCCACTGCGCCCCCGGAGACCTGATCTTCCACGCCGGAGAGAGTGTCGACACCCTGTGTTTCGTTGTGTCGGGCTCACTGGAGGTCATCCAGGACGACGAGGTCATCGCTATCTTAGGTATGTGGTCATGAGAAAGTGTTGTCATTGTATATGTTGCAGACCTCTCAAATGTGATTGCAAATTTTGGGCTCTGGACATTCGCAACAATCCTGTACACTTGTGATTTTTATAGACAAAAGCAATTAGTTGCAGCTGAAGTGTGGATTTAACTCTGTTTGGAGGAAGAAATCAACTCTCTTTTCAACACTAACTGTTGTTGATCATGCAACATTAAAACATCTATGTGAAAAACCCTGTAAGTCACAAGAAAGAAGGAGAATCATTTTGGACAAGATACATTTACCATAAGTAGTAAATTCCATATAATCAGTGAATCACTGATTCATAGTGGGGATAAAAGAATCATAAAAACATAATGTGTGTGTGTCTCAGGCAGCTGATGTCAAAAAGAAGACAGAACATTAAATGAATGAAACAAATAAGAGAAAAAAAGAAATAAAAACAACATCCTTTGGGTTTGGAGCTGTTGGAGAGAAGATCATCCCGCTGACACTCTGATGTGTTTTATTTTTAGAAGGCAAGAATACCTGGCTTGTTTTTTGGGGGTTTTTGGTTGATGGCGAGACATTTTTGACCTTTCCCAGCAGATCAGAAAACTCTCTTCACACATACAGAAAACCACGTAATCCTTCAACTGAAGTGAAAATCACTCACATGACGACAGTGACATACTTGGGTTATTTTTACACAATGTAAAATACACACACTGCTCACAACGAAAGCAAAGGGACGCACTTGAAAGCTGAGTCATTTAATTGTTACATTAAAAGACAGCAGTGAGCTGACGTCGTTACTGGCATTAAAATCTCCTAACTGCTTCCATACATATTGCTCTCTGCAGCCCAGTGCTGTAATATTCATGAGGAGGAAAAGAACGAGAGAACTGGAAAGGAAAAATAAGACACTAACAGAGATGACGTTGGATGGGGAGAAGACGAGCACTGATAGCATTGATGGCAAAAATGGCTGCAGCATTTAGTGTAGTGCACATTCTTATAACCATAAGTTGGCCCCAGCTGAGCGTTTACTGACAGCGAATAACAAGGAGGAGAGCTATTACAACGGAAGAAGAACGAATGCAAATTGTTTGCTGAGATCATTTGGTGTGTAGATGTTTCATTGCTACTCTCACACACAGAAACTCTACTAACCAACAACCAAATGAGTCAGTCTGACAGTCCCTGTTGTTGTGAGATTTAAAACTTAAGTACTGACTGTTGGAGCTTACTAGCTTATGGCGGGACAGTCGTATTAAAAACATTATTCAGGTTTGGTTGGTTAAAGCAGCCATTCATCTAGAGTAATGAATCCTGGTTGAAAAAACAAAGTCTTCAAACAAAGTTCGGTTTATTACGAATTGCATTTTACTTTTATAGTTCTGTCTATTCTGTCTATATCTGTCTATTTGTTTTACCGGTTACATAAGGGATAATGCTTGACGAGGTGTCCATTATGAGGAATTAATTAACTCTGCAAAGTCCATTAACTCCTAATTACAGACAAGGGGGCATTATCCCGCTTATACCACGGTCCCTTGTCAAAGAAAAAAACACAAGATCCTTATTTTATATTTTCATGTGTTTTTCAAGTCTAAGTCTAAAGATTTCATAACTCTGTTCACCTGGTAACACCTGAGGTCTTTCCTAATACCTGGAAGAATCATTACCATCCCATAATGTTCTAATGTAATAGAAACATTCACTACTCCAGTAAATAGGACAGAACATATATATGTTATATATAACAGTAGATAGTTCTCCCACTTATGCTACGAGACAGAGAGCTAATGCTATGCTAGCAGGATTCAAAGTAAAAAAAACTGCATACAGTCGACAAACAGTAAATATAATTTGACAGTATGTTAAACAACAAGACGAGCTAGCTATCAGCTGTGTCTCCAAATCAATATCAAGATTTTCACGAACAACAGGACCATAGAGTTATAAATCTTAATAGCGCACAACTACACTTTGTACAGTAGGTCAAAGTTCCACTATAACTGATGGTCAGAGCTACAAAAACTAAATCCTACTTTGTATTTGTTGAGCCAATTACTCCTGGCTGGCTCGTCAATTATGTTGGAGAAATGCGTGGAGACAGAAGTTTGTGAACAGCCTTTGCGGGATTTATTCAAATCGATACAATATAGTTCCAAGAACTCTTCAGAACCACAATCCTCATCTCCTGCAGGAAGGTGAGGAAGCTTCTGTTGAGGAGCATCGGTGGGAACGTATGGACCCCCACTCACCAAAACTTCACAAATATACAATTTCATATCAGTCGCTTTGTTTGAAGAAATATACTGGAAACGGCATCAAAGATGAGTGGCTGACAGTAAAGTAAGCAGAGCGATCGATAACGTCTGGTTGCTTTTCATCTTTTCATCTTTGTTTTTTTTGCGAGTTCTGACTTCACTCAAGGATTCCTTAATTATTTTGTACCATCACCCCGGCCAGATATGTCTATTAGAGCCCAGGTTTTATTTGATAAGAGAATGGGTCAGGGTTTGTACTGGAAAACAGATGCTCTTATTTCTCTAGTTTGATACGTATTGGTATATTTAATTATATTTTAGTGTTTTTGAGCTGCTCCTGTTTGCTGTGTCAGTTTTCTGTTGCTGCTGTTTGCTGTTTGATGCACAGTCAACACTGTTTTATATTAAAGGGCCCCTTTATGGAGCAGAGTCCCCTGTAAGGTGCTGTTCAATGTCTGCAGTAAGTGTCGAGTTTCATTAGCAGCAGCTCGACATTGCGAAATAAAAGACACTGTCAATAATATGGTGGTGAATATATCCTAATATGTTGTACTTACATAGTTAATGCTGTGGAAATATACGTAGGTACCAGAAATATAAGTTCTCTCATGTTTGCTGGATTGGTATGAAATTTTCAGTTTGCAGAGAATGAAAACTTTGGTGATCTTTTGGCCTTTCCTCTGGTGCCACCAGCAGGAGGTCTAGATGGTTGTTTCTGAAGGGAATATCCCCACAACAATTCAATCAATCAATCAGAGGCAGAGTGGGGCGGGTTCATGACTTTACCATCCTGGGAAAAGAAAAATGGCTCCCTGTTCTTAGTGTGCTAGGCTTGTCTATGTTGACTAGACAGTTTATTGAAAGTATGACTGATTTCAGCTGCAGTAGAGGAGAATCTTTGAGCCAGACATTGCTTTCACATGTTGACAGTGCAATGATTGCTTACTTTCTACAAACCCTTGAAAATCACTCAAGGACCCTTTGGGATCCACATACTTCGTTTGGGTAACGACTTAACTCCCTGACTCCCTAATTGGATAGATTGCAAGTTGTTGTCAAACTTTGCGTCGCATAGCAACCGGAAACCTGCTCCAGTCCTTAACAACAATGCTTACAGCTGCAGTTTGAGCGGGAGAACAAAGCTGCTGTCTGATCGCAGCATCAAGAGGCAGAAAAAGATGGCGGGTAGATGGAGGGAGTAGGACGAGGAGGTGGAAGGAGAAGAGTTGGAACATAGGAGAGGATTAGATTGAAGGTTGAAGGAGACAGTGGGTGTAAGGTGAAGCCAGATAAGGGGTTTGTCTTCACAGCATTAAAAGGAGGCTTCGTTCTAAAATACCAGTTCCCTCTTGAAAGTTTTCCTTTTCCTCGCAACAGCCGTCCTGTTCTTTGCCAACTGCCTTTTTTCTGCTGTGCTGAGAAGGAAAAGGAAGTTCTGCCAGCAGCAGACAACATGTTGGGAAACCGAAAGCAGGAAAGAGAGAGAGAGAGAGAGAGAGAGAGAACAGAGATAGATGTATAGGTAGAATAAAAGAAAGATGTTTTTGAATGTTTTCATAATTTATCACAGTCGTTTATACCGTTTAATGTAGATCCAGAGGGAAAGGATGGAGGAGAACGTTCTTTATTGATCAAACCTTTTTTGTTTTTATGGACGTTTATGGAGTATTATAAGAAGAAATTCAGAAATTAGCTTAATATTCGTCTTTAGTAGCCTATATTCAGGGTTTTGGAAGTGTTTAGTGTTATTTTCAGAAGTAGGTTTCTTGTGGTTGCTTTATTGATCTACAACTTGTCTCCATTTACACCTGGCAACTCATTTTATTATTCTGTTTCAAAGATTTTTACTTGAGTGAATCAATATCAGACTCTTTAGCTTAATTCACAAAAGTATACATTAAAGCAGTAGTTCCCAACCTTTGTACTTAAAGGACCACTTTTTTATCATTGAGTAATCAGTCAACCCCTGAACTACTGACATATTTTATGGACATTTCATATTATATTCATAACATGCAGAACAATACCAGTAGAGAACCACTGATGAACTGTACAAAGAAACCAAACAGTGACAAATTGAAGGTTTTCTTCTAATTTAATTAGCTCTTTGGTTTTGGTTTGGTTGGTTTTTAACTTTTCTAATGCAGGACGAGGCTGAGAGTGAAATCTCTGTGAATATAGCTGTTCAAGTCTTCAAAGTTTAGATCTTCAATAATAATCTAAACTTTAAAAAT
>NW_023339873.1:1648352-1649036 GCF_004916995.1 Morone saxatilis
CCCCAGGTTGGGAACCACTGCACAGATTCTTTCCAATGTCTTAGACATACCTAACCCTAACTAATATAACTACACCTCTCAGGACAGCTTGCATTGAAAGGTGTGCGTACTGCAGGGAGACGCCACCGCAGTAATGGCGACTCGTTTATTCTCGTACACATGCTCTCTCTATTGTCATATGTTTTGCATTTTTTCTCTCTGACACACACACACACACAGAGACTGACTGCATAAATGAGCAGTTGCTGAGCGCAGTAGGGGATAGAGAAGATAGGGATACGATGGGGGGAGGGATTTTGGGATTCTCACCCTCTCAAATGATCTTTTTCTCGTTTTTGAAATGCATTAAGCTTGTGGAGGAGGAGGTTTGAATGAAGGAAAAGAGCTGGAGGAGGACAAGGGAGAAATAAGGCGAATTATATGGAAATAGAAAAGGAGGCAGAGGATGGAGGCAGAAGAAAATGTGTTGGAAGTTGATGGCTTTAGTAGAAAGAATGGGAGCATAGGCAGAAGGTTGACTTGCAAGGGAAGGAGGTAAGGAACAGATGACAAGCAGATAAAGAGAAAAGATTGGAGGTGGACAGTTAAAAAAAAAGAGGGAGACAGAGAAAGAAAAGGTTAGAAGGATGGCGTTTTTGGGGAGCGATTGAGAGAGAACTGAAAGATGGAGGAAATGAGGAGCAG
>NW_023339873.1:1649188-1651379 GCF_004916995.1 Morone saxatilis
ACACACACACACACTCCAGCAGCAAAGGTACATATATACGAATGTCAGTGTGTATTTTTTTTAACACGGCTCTTTAATGTCTCCATGTACAGGCTGTGTAAATGAGTTTTCTCTTGGGGGGACAGTAATGAATATATAATAAATAAATGCAAACACACAATTACACACACACACACACACACACACAATCACACACGGCATGTCATACACAAGTGCAGATGAGCGAGCACGTAAGCACACGCAAAAACACAACAATACTTTTCCCACAGTAACAAGGCAATACTGTGGCAGCTCCAGTAAATACTCATAAGTAATAACCTTCTCGTTTCCCATCATCCACCAGGCTTACAGTGTCCTTAACCAAACTCATTCACCGACAGCTTTCATGTGTAACAGTAAAGGAGATGTCAGTAGAGGAGGTTTGTCTTGATTAAAAAGATCCTGACTCTGGAGGCTTGAAAACGGTCCAGAATTAAGGACCGTCCGAAACAAGAACAATAACTATATATTCCACACTACAACTGTAATGACGACAGTGGTGAATAGTGACTGTACAGAGGACACAACGTGAACTGTCTGTATTTGATGACCTGGGAATGAGGCCCTATCTAGAGCTAGTGTTTGGGCTACTGTGCAAACATGGTGGTTCGACATGGCGGACTCCAGTCGCCAGGGAGAGCGCAGGGCATTAAAGCCAATTTGACATCCATGGGCGAAGTCCATAGAAAGGCAATCTGCAGCATCTGTAGATAAAAACGGCTCATTCTAAGGTAACAAACACAAAGTGATTCCAATATTCATTACATACACTAATGAAATCATACCTGTGAATATAATATTGCATTACTGATGATAGATCCTCCTAAATGTTACACACTGAACCTTTGAAACACTTATATAACATAATATTAAGGTGCAAATTACACATATAAAAACACAATTTTACCTGATATGAAACTTAAACAGAGTTTTGTGCATGCTTAGAGGCCTCTGTTTACACAAGGTTATTGTTCATCAGCGTGGATGCTCACACTGTTATCATTATAGTTATCGTTCTTGGTGTTGACGGCCTCATGTGACCCTACAGACCTGCAGCACCCAGATAGAAGTCAATAAAATTCCTGTTTCTTTGTCAAAAGAACATCAACAAGATCATTTGTTACATCGACTGGCAACTGGAAGAAATGTTAAACTGGAGATCAATTTGTCAAAAGGTGAAAACTATTAGAGCGACGAGCTTTCATGATTATCGATCAGTGACGCAGACAGATGTATCTGCTTTGTGCCTGTGGCTCAGTTGGCAAACACTTACAGAGGCTGGGCTGTAAACCAAAACTTTACCAATATAGGATTTAAGAAATGACTGAGAATGTTGGATTGGAAATCGCAGTTGGAAAAAAAAGTTATCATAAGGTCTACTTACTTGTTTTTTTTCTGAGCTCTTGGCTGAATTCTCCAAGCAGATGGAGGTATTCAGCTCCAGTAAAAACTAAATGGATGAACTTTTTTGCCAAATTTGACTCATGATGCTGTGTTGAGTACAAATTTCCCAACTGTGTGTTTAAGGAAAGTTAGCTACCTTGCCAACTAAAAACAAAGTAGATCAACTTAATCGTGTATCTACTGACTCACAGCGAAAACCACACCAAAGCACTTCTGTACTACAAACTTGATTTTGATTTTAACTCTGTTAAGACTGATTAAGATGGCTGTTGGTAGCAAATTGTTTTTTGGACCTGTAAAGTTAAACTTAAAGTAAATTCTTTTACTGAAGCCAGTCAGAAGAGCCTTCAGTGCCGTTCTTTGTTCTTATTTCAATAAGGAAATACTCTCCAGTTCTAATAGAACTGATGCTAGCAGCAGTTATGGTAACCTCTGTAACAGTCACTGCTCAACAGATGCTGATTGGTCGGTGTGGTGTGGTTCGGACACAGGCGCATACCTTGGAGCCTGGATTCTTGCGTGATCTCTCGGTTTCGTGAGTCCAGCTACCTCACAAGGTCATGGGTTCTCTGCCTCAAGTAAATACACTGATCGCAGAGATTTTATTCAAATGAACTGAATCCGGTGAGAAAGTTGACAGTCATATATACAAAGATTACATGGTGACAAACTTACAGTTTAGCTATGGGCTGATATTTGTGTCAGTAGAAACTGAATTTGAATTATTTAGAGCTGAATCTGAATTGCC
>NW_023339873.1:1651479-1656557 GCF_004916995.1 Morone saxatilis
AGTAGAAACTGAATTTGAATATTAGAGCTGAATCTGAAATTGCCCAACTTGAATAATTGCATTAAAAACCTGAAATTTGAATTGGCATAATTTCAATTTGTCATTTGTAAACCTGAATCTGAATACATCGATTGAATTTGAATTTGATTTAGTTTTAAACTGATTTCCAGCCTCACTCAAAAAATTAACTTTTAAATCGGTACTATTCAAATTTAGTCATCTCTAAATTCGCCACAATTCAAATCTTCAAAATTCAAATCAGCATCGCTGTCCAAAGACACAAATATCAGCCCATATTTAGCCCTGCTGCTGGTACAGGTGTAAAAATAGCTAAATCATCATTATGTTTGTCCCTGCAGTCACTGTTATATCATTTTTAAGTGGTTGTTTTTTGATGCTTTATTTTTTTTGTCTCGTTGCTAGGAGGGTTTAACTACTCCCCCTTTGGATCGTGCTTTAGATTAATGTGAGTACAACCAAAGCAAGCACGACTGCTTAGATCCAAACCAGCTGGATCCATTGAACCTTTCCACTGGATTCAATATTCATAAAGTCATTTTTTATGTCCTGTTGTGTTAGTGTTTTAAATCATGTAACTACAAAAAGAGACACATTTACAAAAGATATATCCAATCATTCTCCACTTTTGGTTTCGTCCCATGTACTTGGCCGTCACCGGGTTCCTTACCAGGTTTAATTTTTGTTAAAATTATATGTTTTCAGTCTGTTTCTATCACAGATCGGATAAATTATTGGTGTTTTTGCAGTGAGAGAACAGCTGACGACCACACATCAGCCCTTTAGCCTGAATAATCTATTGCTGATTTCTGCTCTCAGAATATTCACTCGCCCTCTTTTTTTCTTTTTTTGTGTTTTGCCAAAATGATGAGCTGATTAATTTCTTAATCCATTATTCATGTTTGGTTATGAGAAGGGGAGTTTAGTCTGGCCTTCAATTCACACAGCAATATGTTCTGGCCCAGCAAGTGCAGCAGTGAGCAGGAGGAGATGATCCTCCAACCACATATGAGTCTGGATGCATTACAAGATCCAGTAATAAGAATCAGTGCAGGGCTGTTTTCACATTAGAAGAGGAATATATTAAGAGTGTTGTTTAAAGGGACAATGGCGTAAAATGGAGAGATTCTTGTAAAATGTCTAAATGAAGAAATCATCTTAAAACTAAACTCAAATATAACTACTGACACTCACCTCATATAAAAATATCTTAATTAACAATTTTATGCTACCTAAACACTCCTACTTCACTACAGCTTAGAGGAAAATATTATACTTTTACTCCACTACGTTATTTTTGGTTACAGTAACAAATTAAGATTTTGCAAAGAATATACATGATGAGTTTATGAAATATGATGAATTATTATACATTAAACTACCACGACTGTGTGTAGAGTTGTTCAAATGAGCTCCATCTTGACCAACTTAAACTTAAAACTTAAAAAATGCTTCTTTGATATTATTGCATCAGTAATAATAATCCAATACTATAATTACATAACATAACGCATTTTGCAGAGTTCTTGTACTTTTTATCCTTTAGTACATTTCGCTAATAGTGATTCTGTACTAAGTAACGTTTTCAATGGAGGACTTTAAATTACAATGGGTAGTGCTATCCAGCAGAGGCTTCAATGAGTCATTACAACCCCTTACACTAATAAAGCTTTAGAGGCACTCGTAAGCAGATGTGTTCTATTCAGACGGTCTGGCTAGCTGTATCCCCCTGCTTCCAGTCTTTATGCTAAGCTAAGCTAATCGGCTGCAGGCTGTAGCTTCTTATTTAACAGAAACGTATGAGAGTGGGATCTTCTCATCTAAATGTCGGTAATTAAGCAGATAAGCTAAGTTAAAGATGTTCGGTTCAATTTTAAGCTAGCAGTTCATGCTAGGTGGCTTGCAACGGTGAGGCTGCTGCCAAGCTGATTTCAGTGTCGGTCGGTAGAAAAGATGCTGTGAGTCGTTTGAATGAAACCAGAGAAATGACTGTTCGGTACAGACATTAAGATACAAGTTATTATGTAACTGCGATACTATTAATTGTGGGTGAGCGCCAGATGTATTCAGAAGTCAGAATTTAGTAGGTTTTCAGATATAAGCATTTCACCTTGTTATATTGGTCCATAACTATAAATAAAAAAATATATAAGTAAAGATGAAATAGAGACAATAAAGAGAGACAAAAGGTACAATATGACCGGTATTACCATAAATGAATGAGCAGTTTGTGCAGGAATGTGCAATGTATTATGCAGTTTGAAGGAAAAAATCATTCATCAATTCATGTCTCCAGTCTCAAACTGGAAATATTAATACAGTTTCTGGCATATTCCATAGTAACCATTTATCTGTGGCAGCAACAACATTTGTCTAGTCTGAAAGCACAAGTACTCTTAGTAATTATTAAAAAGGGTGCTTCAGATCTTAATAGTAGTAGTACTTCTAATACAGTAAGCACCATTAATGCTGCTGTTGGTGGATACAGTGCCACAGCAGCTGTATAACTGTCCCCACCCACTCAGTTTTACAGGATAATGGTCTGACAGAGGGAACGGCAGCATCAGCACACCAGCTGAAAGTAGCAGCCTGAAATGCCTCTTACTGGACTGACATCTGGCGAGCTGCAGTGCAAGATAAAGCGTAATGCGAGGGCACACTTGCCCATGGGCAATTTCTGTTTCTGCTGTTGGGGGATTCAGGCTGCAGCAGCATTCAGTGTCACAGTGTTTAAGGGTGTTAACTGTGAGTCGATCCTCCTGCAGACGAGCAAATATGCACATCGTTTTAAATCCAGATCTCTGTTTTTTGTTGTTTGGTTTGTTCCAACTGGATACTGAGATCTGATTGGGCATCCAATTAAACTGCCCATGTGGTGTGAAGACTACACACGGGACCATACAACGTGATTCCAGTGGGATCAAAAGAGTATTACATTGTGTCCCTGGGGGTCAGGGCGATATGGGAAAAACAAACCTTTGCAGTAAATTAAGTAGGCAGGAATTTACATCTGTTATTTTATCTGTTACAGCAGGGGTCCATGATATACAGTGTGATTATTTTCTCACTAAAAGATCAGAAAAAAACATTTAAAATTACATTTAAAGCACTGGCCATCGTACTGTAGTTAGATGTGTGTGTATATAAGTTCTCTGATGTCTAGCAGCCACAATGACAATCAAAGACTCAGGACTGAAAGGGATGCTGGACAGGATGTGATTTGACCAGTAAACCATGTAAACAAAACACAAGGTAGCTTCTTTTGGTAATCAGGTTCAGTTGAAATCCACTCTAGATTCAGTTTCTGTAACCTAAGTGTGATGGATCGTCTCTTAGCTTTCAGGTGACCCTATCTGGTCTTGGAGACCTGAAGACTAGCAAGAGCTGAGCCTTTTTTTACTCTATAAAGCTAAACTGTGGAATTTGTTTTAAAACGTTCATTGAATTTTAATTTTTAATCATTTTATGTATAATTGTATTATAATTATATCACAAGTTTTAAATGGTTTCCAGCTATTATGAGATATTGATTATCACATTAGCTGCCAGGGAATTGACATTTTCACTGCATATCTACAGGTAGGTATAATAATTAATTATAGTAATTAGCCTACTTCTGCACACATATTTGAGAGGTAAGGGAGTTAGAGAGGAGGCTTTCAGGCAATCTACCTGAGTATCCTGATGTGACTAAATGATGCCATCACTTCCACTGTTACGACTATCATAGCAGTGAGTAATGATCCAGTAAAGTAAAGACAATATTCCTGCTCTTTAAATAGTTAAACATAGTATGTGTGCTGCCTCGCATTAAACATAGACCACAGGAATGTGTCACTGATATACAACAACATTTTATATAGAAAGATAAAGACTCTGTCCAAATAATGAACAATACATGTTAAAGAGCAGTTGCGCATTTAATACATCAACATTTTAGAGCCTGTCACCAGCTACACTGTAAAAAAATAAAAATTATTTTTCCAGCAAAAAACTAGCAGCTAATCTATGTTTAAATGTATAAATACAAGATTTTTTATCATCAAAATAAATAGTTTTACCATATGAATGTTTACAGTCTTTTACTGTCAAGGTTTGGTGGTTTTTCAATGTAAAATCTACAGACATTTTTACAGTGTAGAGAATAGAGGAGACATATTGTACCCTGTGTTGGCCACTTTGAAGGACAGAAGTCAAAGTGGGTGATTAGGACAGTAAATAATCAATAAGACCTTATTGATGACATGTTTACTGTAAATATCTTGAAGCTGGGCAGGTCACCTTGATGGCCATCTTGCTTTGGCAGCCTGGTTTTAATTGATGGACTACGGCAACGAACCAAACCAAGCAAAGCTGTAGAAAGCAAGACTAAAGTGAAATAAGCACTAGCACTGTACCTGCTAGTACATACATTTTAGACCAGTACATGAGAGAGGGTACATGGACCTTTTTGTACCTCATGTTTGAAACACTTATTCCCTGCGAGCAGTCAGGCAGAATAATGTAAGAAATGGCTTCGGTTGGCGACAGGGGTCACAGCATCAGTGTATCCGTCTCCACCCAGCCGATGGCCCTCTCTGTGATTTTTAACCCCGTTGTAAGTGTCACACTGAGTGCACATAACCACCACCAGCACCTCCACCAACCCCTGGCCCGAGTGACCGCGTCCACATCCAGACGGCTAATTGGTGAAGAGCTGCAGATCTCTGGGGAGCTCATTCCAGTCGAGTCCAGCTGCCTGAGTCGCTGCTGGATGTTCGGAGAGAAAGGGGCCCTCGGGGGTGCAGAGAAAGGGATAGTCGAGATGAGGTCCATTCACTCACACACGCACAGTGACACACACACACACACACACACACACACACACTGTCGGCATTTTGCGCCGGTATGTTTGACGCGTTATACGTCTATTACTCAGGGTGTTGTGACAGCTGGTGGACAGTGTGGACTGCTTTTCGTCACATCTGATCTGGGTCAGCTGTCAGAAAAATGCTGAGCTGATGGTTGTGGCAGGTTTGACACAGATTTGAGTCCTGATTAGCCCAGATTTGACTTTTTTT
>NW_023339873.1:1656576-1674754 GCF_004916995.1 Morone saxatilis
GAGTGTGACTGGATCTCTGCAGGGAAAAGTGCTATAGAAGCACCATTATATTCCATTTGCTGCTAAAAGTTCTTAAGTTAAAAGTTCTTAACATGATATTTTAGGCCTCACCATGTGCTGCTGATTAAAAAGCTTTTTTGGAGTCTATTAATACACTGAAAAACTCTCTTTATAACACTTTTGATGACATTTGATGCTGTCTATAATTGCAACTCTTCTTCCCCTTATTATTATCAGAACAACTGTTTCGTTGCCCAGGTGACGCTCACCAGTGCAAACATGAGCTCATCTGCTCTGGGTGATTAACATGGAGAATTTATGCTGGCAGTTGATAAGTCAAGTGTCCAGGTGGCTGCAGTTGGTTTGAAACCAGTGAAGGAAAAAAGGCCAATTTGAGAGGGTCAGTGCTACAAACTCTGCAGGATTCTCAGTTATTTTTATATTTTTGAGGTAAAATAACTTCCTTATATGAAATCTATTTAAATATTTTATTTTAAGCACATTTTCTTTATAATCTGTCCCCATGAACACGTGCAGCACATTTCTTCCTCAGGTAAAAGTGAGGGTATGAGTGTATATACTATAGATGACAAATGTGAATGGGGTAATTAATTATATACTGTACATGAGAGAACTATGGGCTCTATTCAGTGGGCAGGGTGCTGTGCCCAGTACACTGGGACACTGTTGGTGATTTTGTGGCCAAGCGTGCCCTTCACACATTTGGATTCCTTGATGGGGCCAGAAAGAATTAATCATGCTATAGGAGGGCATGTTAGAGGCTGAGACAATTGTTCATCATCATCACGTTTGCTGCTTTCATCCCCTTTAAACACATAACTCTTCCCATTGTGATGCACAAAAATGTGAATATATTCATGGATTGATACGGTTTCGAAACAACCAATGAATCAAAAGCAAACCAGTAAAAAAACATAGATAGCTTATTACTAAAAGGAGGAGGAAAGTGGCGTCAACACTCCAAAACCAAAGAGCACACGGTAAGTGGCAACCTCCATGTCTGCAAATCAAACAAAACTGCAGTTCCTTGAGCAGCCACTAGAGGCTGGCTCCAGCAGTGAGTCAGTCTCTATAAGGCCCCATATTAAAATGCCCAACTTTACAGCAGAAATAAACATGTTTATTCTCTAGAGTGAATTTCCTCGTACTTGACAACTGTATTGGGGATGGATTTTTATATAACCTCACCTGCTTAAATTATAGTTATACATAATTAAGGGCGTGGCTGCTTTAAGTGAAAGGTGGGTGCCATCACAAGCAGCTGTTTTCACTAACCAGGCTTCATTCAACCCGCCTCAGCTCCTCCTCTTTGCCAGTCAGGACTTTACTGACTAAACTTTACTGTAAATATGCTAGAATTAGCCAAGAGGCTAGTTTTCATCTGAAGTCACTGGCCAGATGTAAAGATGGCTGCCTAAAGTCAATAAAAAGTCAAGAACCAAGTTTAAAACAATAAGAATTTGCCTGCTGATGTGTTTTTATATTAATATTTACTATCTTATTTATTTACTCATAGTTAGACCAGTGCCAAGAATGATTTTATTTGTATAAGAAGTTGAAATGTATATTTACCATGAGCAACAGAAGCTGAACAGAATAAAGAAGTAGAAAATATCTATCAAACTTCATTAACTGAAAACTCGACCTGTTACAGCACACACTGTTTGATCGACAGGAAGAAACTGTACCGATGTGACTCAACTTTAAATGTCAATTGAGTTTATGATGAAAGTGCAGAAGGAATGGTTCTCCTGATCTCTTTTCCTCACAGCGGTGTTCACTGGGACTGAAACCTTCAGCAGCTGAATGAATCCAGTCATTGGACAGTCTACCTCCTATAATGCACTATAACGCTATTCTTTCACATAGAACCATCTGCCTTTTTGCTCTCAGTCATACCACAGCTTTCTTTTTAAATCATGTTACAGTTCAGTCTCAGCATTCATTAACAGTCGAGGGAGCAAACTCACTCTGCTGTGAGTCAAACTCTCAAAAAGGCATTTTTCTTTTTCCTCGTCTCTGCCATGTTTTCTCCCTTTCATTCTGCTCGGATTATGTCGGATCTGAAACTGATGAAATAGCTGTACCTGTTACTTGCCGCTTGGCATCAGCATCTGATGGTGTACATGGTGAAATCAGCAGCTCTGGTTGCTAAGGACTTTGCCAGGTAAAGCTGTTGCTAAGGACAGAAAATGAGAGGAAGAGTGTGCTTTATGCAGAGATGCAGATGGTTTATGTTTAATGAGTTACAGTCAACGTATGTCCACAGAGCTAATCAGTACCATTCATTAACAAACTGCCTACTTCCACCCTTTCTCCTAATATTCTAACATTACACAAACTAAGTTGGCAATCAATATGATGTGACTTGCTCTCTCAATTAACACATCCTAGCCACTGTACCTTACCTGCTACTGTCTGCATGTCTTCTTCTGTGGTCTTGTAGCTGTCACAATAGGTGAGAACAAATATGTTGTTCAGGTATAAGTCAGAATCTTGTGTTTTTGTTACCTTAGAATGAGCTTTTCTTTATTTATAGACTCTGCGGGTCCTCTTCTACAGATTCCTCCATGATGAACCACCATGTTTTACAGTAGCCCAGAACAGACCAACTTAACACTGGCTGTAGTTTCTCCATCGTGCGTGGAAGTGAAAGGGAAAGTGAGGGAGTTGCAATCTGTATCTACACCCCTAGATGCCATTGGACCTTTAAAAGAATTCATCAATTATTAAAATAGTTTAAATGTATACATTTTTTATAATCTGTAATAAATTATTTAAGACTTCCCTTGTTAGTTTTACCTGAGGTGTCACCTTGATTAATAACTGAAGCTCTTTGCTCCATCAAACTCTGATCTTCCCTCTCCTGTTTGCTGTGCCCTTAGGTAAAGGCGACGTGTTTGGTGACGTCTTTTGGAAAGAAACCACGCTGGCGCATGCGTGTGCCAACGTCAGAGCGCTAACATACTGCGACCTCCACGTCATCAAGAGGGAAGCCTTGCTCAAGGTGCTGGAGTTTTACACCGCCTTCGCCAACTCCTTCTCCCGAAACCTCATCCTCACCTGCAACCTGCGCAAGCGGGTAAGACGTAACCCTGCTCACATACAGAGCAGACACACACAGACCTAAATATTACACTGTAAGTCCGACACTACCTTCTTGTGAGTTGTTTTCTGTGTGGGAAGATTTGATTTTTACTCGCATCATCTTCAGTTAGGTGTAAATGTGTAAAAAGTGGTTTGTGGAGTCCTGTCTGAAGCCTCAAGTTTGGCATTATGGCTGTCACAGTCTTGTTGTTTTGCGTTGACCTGGTGGGTGACTTACTGTGAGTTAGGTGGTGCTTGGATTTTGGCTCTTTTTTCAAGCAGGAAAAACAACAAACTTTTCCATATTATAGCTAAACAGTACACTAAAATATGTTTTTGAAAACAGTGAGAAATAGGATGTCAGTCACAAAGTAGCCACGCCCTAAAGCATATCCTGTTTTACTGCCTATTTTACTCTAAATGGGACCATAATTTACTAAATGAACATCATGTTGTATGGAAGAAGTCTTGAAACCAGTGATTGAGACCATAAACTTAGGAAATTGTTTACTGAGCTCATTAAATCATATCATCATAACATCATAAATCAAGTGAGACGTCGGCTCATTTCTCCATTAGGTTGAATACAATTGCACTTCTTTTTGGAGCCAATGAAATGGCTTTACTTTTCAGAAACAGGAGCTCTGTCAACTTTTTATACACTGTCTTATTCTAAGTTAGCCCATGTACCATTAGCTTCAGTTAGCGTTAGCTTATACAATACAGCTATACTGTATTGTAAACTACTGGGTGTCTCCCATAGACTGTATAATTAAAATTGTACGTCACCCAGAGGTTTCTGAAGAGTCGCTGTGAAGCTCAGTGTGTTTGGCTCTGGCTGTTGCCATCTTGGCAGCCCTGACTCCGCCAGTTCCTGGCTAATCCAACAATGGGCAAAGAGGGGGAGCTGAGACAGGCTGAATGAAGCCTGGTTACAGAGACAATGATCAACACAGATCCACCAACAAAAATCCATTAAGAAATCCAATTACCAACAGTGGAAAAATTAAAACAGTGAGAGTCTGGAGTTGAAACCAAACAAAAGCTTGTGCCCATAGAGAGCATTTAAAGCACAAGTGTGGATCCTTCAGGCAATAATAGATATCTGCAGCCTGCATTCGGATAATTTCCTTTAACTAACAGCGATCTATGTCTGTTTTATTTAAATCAATATCCATTGTTACTCAGGATCGAACCAGTGTCAAATCAATGTCCATTCTGGATCTTCCCCATGTTTGAACGAGGACACACACACCTGATCACTGTTCTCCAGGTACATGTGGAATATGCATGCATACAGTCACACACAGACCTACACAGAGGGCCAGATAGTTGAAATACACGCATATGGCTATCAATAAATGATATTCTATAAACTATGAACTTAAGAAACACACACAAACAAACAGAAAATGAAAACTGCCGCTCGGAGCGAAGAGACTGCCTGCTAGGACGACAGTCAGAACCGGCTAAAGGGCACGGCACATAATGAGGCAACCGGTAGCGCATCTATAATTTATTATGTTTGAGGCAAGCTGAGAAAAAGACCTATTGAGCTGAGAGAATATGAAGTATGAAAAACAACTTAAGGACAAGTAAACAACAACAGACTTGTTATGAGAGAAATAGCAGAAGAAAGGATGAATGACGGAAAGGAAGAAAATACGAGGGCAACGTCAGGGTCAGATGGGCTTCCTCTGAGTGTGTTTGTGTGCTCAAGACTTTACTTCTATACTCTACTGTTCTCACTAAGGTAGAGAAAGCACAAAAATCCTTAATAAACTAAAGTACTCACTTCTCCTCACCTGTTTCAACCCCTCAATCCCTGATTCTCCCTCTTAGATTTCCCATCAGACATCTCAGTCTAGTCTAATAAAGGCTGGTTCTTCTTCTCATAAACATTGTTAGGTGACTGACAGTTGAAGGCTTGGATGGACATTTAACTCCTCTGGTTTAATCAAAAAATATCAGGTTCTTTATTAATAAATCAAAGGTACAAGAAGCCTGTGGACATTCAGTAAGAAACATCCAATTATAAAGCGTAATATTGTGCAGAAACCCGGTGAAACATTCAGTTTACTTTGGCTTAATTTTGGATAAATTCAGCAACTATAGAGAAAAGTTGTTTTTTTTTCTCCACAGCTCTGATTTATTCCTCCAACTGGCTACAGTGACTGAAGGTCAGGAAAACTGTGCTACTGTATAAAGAGCCATCCATCATACCAATTGTGTAAAATAAAATAAATTTTATAGAATTTATAAGCATTTATTTCCTTAAAAATGTGTGAACCTATCATGGCGTCACCTATTAGTTTGTGGAGTATCGTTTTGACTCATTGGCCGTGCAGTTTCGACCGTATCAGGAAACAATGACGGCTTGCCTGATCCCACAGGATCTGGTATTCTAGATAAACAGATATAAAATATGTTTGTGAACAGATTTGAGGAGAGAAATAGTCAACGCAGTAACAGAATCTGTATAATATATCTGTATATTATATATATTTTTAGAATGCAGGTCTAAGACACTACCGTGTCAGCTTCAGTTTGCAGAACTGCAGTCCATCATGTATACTGTGAAAAAATATTAATTCATTGGTTATTAGTTTAAACTTTATCATTCATATAGTATGTGTAACTGTAACAAATGTCCAGCTGACCTGATGTGGATTAACTGGCCTAATTCTTTCCAGGAACCTTTCAAGGAACTCACTAGTTTTTGACTGATATACTATATGCTTTCTAATTGTTACAGGAGCTCTCTGTAAGAGAAATAACTCACAGTAACGGATGAAACTTTAGCTTTATTTCTGCTTTACAGACCAGAGATGGTAGAACGTTTGTCTTTGATTTGCATGTTTTGCTTGATTTGAGCTCTGACTAACTGTCCTCATCAACTACTGAGAAAACTTCAGGTTCAATTAAAAGATTTATTTTGGAAAACAATACTTCTAAATTAGAAAGGACACGGCGATCATTTTCATTGAGTCCCCAGTGTGTGATTTGTGCTGATTATACAGCAGCCGTTTATGTACAAATCTGCTCAGTGAGGCTCTAAAATTAGTTAAAAAGTAAAACTGTCATTACGACGAGATAATGGCTCTTGTTTTAAACACAATCTCCCTCTATCGCCAGTTGGCAACTCCACGTGCTTTGAAAGAAAGTGTCTTGATTCATGAACACGCCTTTAAACAAGCTCAGCCGTGCTGGGAACAAATAGTGGAAACGGTCTCACATCTTTGGCAGACACACTAAACTGAGTTAATTGTTAAGATGGACACTTTTTATGCTGTGTGCAGCAGGAACCTGACCCGGTGGTATACCCTCATGTAAACACAGAACAAAAATAGCGACGTGGGCAGAGCTCTTTCTCCTCATCACAGTTAGCTCTTTTGTTCCCGGGGTGCGTGACAGCTGCTAGCGCGCCGCCATGATGAAGATAAACAACTTCTAGTGGGAGCTCAGACTTGGCCTGTGGGACCTCGAGGAGACCAGAATGTGTGTCAGCCCTAACTCGCCCTGTCACTTGCAATAATGGCTGGCCACCAATCTCCCTCCGTAAGCACTTTCCTTTCTCTCTCCAGCTGGTTCTCAGTCTCTCTGACCCGCTCTGACTCTGTGGTACAATGCTTGTTTGGATTTGAGCTTTTACTAATCAGCCTTTTCAAGCTGCATGTTGGCCAGCGGTCATTAGGCAAAAGGAAGTGGTTCTTTCAATTTTTTGTCCGATGTATCCTCACAACCTTATCAGATCAGGCTCAAGTCCCTCTTCATTAGTTTAAATAGATGGGGCTGGCTTAATGAATTTGTTACGGTAAGTATTTCACTGCAGAGCATATACAGTGACTTTGGTGGTTCAGTGGCTGCATAATGTGAATCTATACAATACATACTAATCATCTAGTAGTGCTTTTTACCTCTGGCAAGGACATTTTGTTCTCGGTACTGTATGTTTGTTTGTCTGTCAGCAGGATTACAGAACAACTACTAGTAATGGGCCAAGGATGAGCCCATTAAATTTTTAAGCACATCCGAATCACAAGGCGGATACAGGAACTGTTTTTCACTTTTGTTAACATTGTGGTCAACTGTAACACTGGTGTCCTCAAACATCACTCTAGTGTGTAGGAGAAAGTATGGTGGCCACAAAACTTGTGAACCGACCCTCTCTAGAGCCTGTGTTTGGTTTGTCCGTTCTGAGCTACTGTAGAAACATGGCGGACTCCATTGAAGGCAACCGGCGACGTATGTAAATAAAAACAGCTTATTCTAAGGTAATGAGAACAGAACTCTTTTACTCAGGGGATTTTACACTAATGAAAACATACCTGTGAATATTATACTACATTTCTAACAATAGATCCTCTTGAATGTTACACACAGGACCTTTAATGAAGCGGATTGTGGGAATGCATTGAGATACATATCGCATCGGCCTCAGTGATGGAGATGCAAATCCAGTTTGATTTTCTGATCCTACGCGAACCCGTTGTAATTAAAGTGACCAGTGTGCAGATTTTCATTCATAGAAGAATGTATAATTGGCCTTGGTGGAGGTCGGTGCTATAGTTTTTTCAGTTGGTTAATTCTGCGTTCATATTTAGAGTGGCAGAAACTGGAGATATGCATTACCTGTAGTTTTGTGTTACATTGGCACAGCTTACTTGGGTTGGTGGGAAACTCCAATTGAGCTGTGAGTAAAATCTTAATTACAGCTAAATATATCAGTCTGCAGGAAGCAGTTCAGTGTGTTTTTTGATCAAACCATGCGCCTTTCAGGTAAAAGGTACCACAAGGAAAATTTCCTATCAGGTCTAAATGGAAGCTGTTTGTGAAGCTCTTCACTGCTGCATTGGTGTCACATTGATATTGTGTCCAAAAGTTTTTAGAATTCATCAGCGAGATCAAAAAAGGTAAAACTCATGCTGTTTTGTCTTTTGCTGGATTTTAAAATAAATTTAATAAAAGGGCATACATTTCCAAACTGACATGCAGACTCCAAAAAGTACAGAACAATAATCCAGTGCAGGTGTATAATTTGTATTTGTATTGTGTTCTTCGTACCAGCTCAGCTTTTCTGCACGTTTGAGCACATAGTGAAAAATTACTGAAGCATATTGTAAATGTATAAATTATCCACATTCAGTGAGACTATTGTGTGCTTTCTCTTTCAAAATAAAAGTCCTCTGCGGTGGAGCAGAGCAACAGCAACACAATTACATGTGTAACTACTGTAGACGCCGCAGTTACAGCACGCAGTGTTGTTCATGTACTTACACATAGATGTTGTAATACGTAGACACGGTCGTTTATGTCAGTCACACCAGTCCAGTCTAGACATTCAGCCAGCAGCTCGATACTGCTGAATGATCACAGCCAAGTCTGCAGTTTAACTCTCATTGCACACGTTAGGATGCAAAAAAGGCTGGGAAGCAAAGCTGGATAATTTGGTGATATTTACAGCTGCTCCAATCCTTGAAGTTAATGGCCATGAAGACAGGTTCTTCTGTCCAGCTTCTTGTAGCAGACTGAAATATAGAGACCACGGACAAAAAGGGATATAGTCCTTAAAGTATCTGTAGTGAAACTGAATGAATCCTGAGTTACAGAATGTCTCCTCATTGGCTCCTCATTTGACCACTGTGTTAACTAATACGTGATCACAATCAATGCAAAGATACAGTATGATACAGTATGTTACAGTCAGAAACTTTTGGCACTACATGCACACAGCTTGTCCTTAATGATCAAATTCCAATTTATTGTTGTGGTTAATTGTTAATTATACGTTCAACACTTTCTGACTCTTCTTTTAACAGCTAATTATGTGGATGGAAGATGAGTTTCCTGTTAAATAAAATAAATTCAGCTTAGTTTGAAATGCTCTACTGAGGCCACAGTGGAAACATCGGCTGTGGTATGGAATGTGGAGTGTCCTGTAAACACTGACCACCATTGTGAGTTGCTGGCCTGTATTGTCAAGAAAAACTCCTGGAAAATGTCCTGGATTTCTTAAAAAGAGTGGGAATTCTGAATCTCTGTCAGTCTGACTGATCCACATCCTGTAAGAGCTGCACCAGGAAACTTTGGACATTGGTGGCTCCAAGTGGACAGAATTCCTTTAAATCGACAGCGTTAAACACACACTCATAGGACCAAAATGTCTCAAAACAAAGTACACCAGCTCCAGCTCTGGTTGTCCCAGTTTGTCATACTCAAATGCTTCAGTGGAGTTCACTACAGATTGGTTGCATCTAAGAACTTGAGACTTTATTCACTAGTTCTTGCTGTTAAATATCTCTGGCTCCTTATTTCGCCCCCTCTGCCATAAGTGATTTGAACCTACCTGAGCCTGATGTGAAATAAACAGCATTATCATCAACAGGGTTTCCTGCAGCGTGTTATAGTTGAGGCACCCCGTCTTGCCTGGAATAAAGATCACCACCACTAAGAAGAAATTATTATTATTTTAATTATATATTATAATTATAATTAATATTACACTTTTCTGAAATATATTACGGGGAAAATGGAAAGAGGCACTACATCACACAACAACCGTCATATATTTAGATAGAAGAGGTAGGTAGAGCTTTACTTATCCCCAAGGGGAAATTTCAGTCTCACAGCAGATATATGTAGGGAGTAATAAATGAATGATAAATAAGGAATACAATAAAAAAGAATATAAATACTAAGAATAAAAATATATAGGATTAGAGTACAGTCCACGAGAGGTGACCATCAGGCTGTGGCCTCAGTAAACAGGTGGAGCAATGACAAGAGACAAACAAAAATACTTTATTCTCCTTGTATTTGCATAGTGGATGGAAACTCACGTTAATTTACACTTTCTTTTGGAGATTTTCTGGAAAGTGGGTTAAAATGTGCGCTATATTTGGATGGAAACTTGACGAGTGTGAACACTGACTAACTTTAGCTCTGACAGGTCCTGTCATGCAGCACAGATAGAAGAAATATACTGTTTTCTACTGGAGAAGAAGTGTTGAGGAATTGTAGTCATCATTTGTGTCAGTCTCTGGACACTGTTACTCTAAAGCTTGAATTTGTCTCTTCACACCACAGAATTTGATTAAGTCAACAAAAAGTATCGGGGTGGGGGTGGGGGGGTTAACAGAGAGCCCTCCTCTTCACAAGCATCACATTGGTCTTTGTGGCAGACGTAGTGGAGAGGTAAATATAGAGAAGAGATGCAACAGCACAGCATGAACCAGAGTGTGATTGTCGTAGTACACCAAACCTCCAGTCACCAGAGCTCTCATTATGTAAGTACTCTCTAAGTGTGACTCTTCTTCTCTTTACTACTTCCCCAAGGCTGTTAACCGCCTCTTCACCTGTCTGAAAGAGATATATTACCTTTAGAAAAAACTGCAGATCTGCTGTTTCACTGACTTGATCTTTTAGTCCCAACGTTGCAGCTTCCTCTTTGTTGGGAGAAATTTCCCTCTCATTGCCGGGGAAATGCTAATGGCTATTCATCACAGTCAGAATCACTTAATTTGCCAAGTTCAGTAAATGTGCCCAAATTTGTTTGTAATTTCAGTGCAGGGGAGTAATGAGAGTTTCACACCAGAGCACACAGTTTGTGATCCTTATAATGATCCCTCACACCACCAATTGTGCACCTCAAGAGACTTTTTAGCTTCATTCAGCTCATAGTTTTGGTTTTATGGCACATTTACTGTGTGATTCAGTCTCTCTCAGTGCACGCAGGCAGCTGTTTCCAGCAAACAAGCCCTGATAAACACATTGTACACATGAAGGAGGGGTAAAAAATTGCTTGGAGGTCATGAATACCCGTTATGTGAACCGGATTCACACAGTTTGAAGTTTCAAGAGTTGTTTTTCAGTCTAATCTGAGCATACAGACAGATATCTCCAATGTACATGGTAGATAAACATCCATAAATGTGCTCCTTGTAATCATCATGTTTGGACTTTTTCAAAGTATCAAAGTAATCCAGTGAGCGTTGTCTGTAAATCCATGGTTACAGTGCAAACAAGAATTGTTGTCAGGTTATGCAGCCTGACTGATGCCGGAGCAAAGTTGCCAAAATGTCAACAAAAGGAAGAAAAACAAACAAAAAAACAAGGCAACCTCTAACTCGTCTCCATGACAACATTAGCTTTTCTGTCTGTTTCACCCAAAACATGATGGGAAAAAATAGTTTCACCCCATAAAAAAAGGAGCGACAGAATCCATGAAAACAAACTGTTTATATTATTTTTATTTTAGACTATGACAGCGTTTCTGAGTCACCCAACTTACTGTCGACCTTCAGGGCAGCAAAACATGTAGGAGCACCGTTCCTCATGTTCCTCACCTCGTGTTTCCATTTCTATACATTTATTTTATGTTGTATAGATTTTGTCTGAGGCCTGTTGAAGAAAATTTTAAGTCTTAAATTGTCAGTACATCCTTGGACTCAATGTCACACTGATAAAACCCTGACTATTTTCCTACTTGGCAAGTGAATAGATTCTGATTCCACAAGCCAACCTGCAGTGCCAGCAGAGAGTGACTGCAGACAAACGGATCTGAGTCCACAGCAGGAGGACTCTGGCTGCAGTTAACTTGCCGTGTTTCATCTTTGGGATTTTCATCCTTGTTCTGCAGAGTTTTAGAAACCTAAAAACAAGTAAACAAAGGCTCATAACTGTGTTTTTTGGACGAGTTTGTAAAAGGCCTCCGCTCAGTTTTTTTCGGAACAGCTTGTGTGCTGGGAGGGACAAACTTCGGGGCTAAAGCCTGCAGACCTGGAAGCTTTTACCAGCCCTCTATTGGATTATTCATGTGACGGACAATAAAGGCGGGTGGGCGTAGAGGCTGTGTGTGTGTGTGTGTGTGTGTGTCTGTTTCTACACTCAAGTAACATTTCCTTTTGTGCATTGAAGCGGATTCACTGAACAGGAGCTTGTGAGTGTGTCTCACCTTAAGTAAAATGTGGAGGGCATATTTTTTAAAAGCATGCAGACAGGAAGGAAGAGGTAGTGGTCGACATTGACTAAGTGCATTTAGTCAACTTTGGTCATATCTTACAGCTTACAACAAGATTTGCGGCTCTCATTCATACAATTTCTTTGGCTTCTGGCACAGGAAGAGGACACCCTTATTCTGAATCCAAGCACGTATCACGCTAAAGAGTGTAATAGACCTGCTGGTCCACCGTGGCAGTTTTCAACGCATTTCCATTTCGCAGACAATTAAGCAATAAATATGCAACATCCCCTTACACTTTCAAAATAAAGCTTGATGAAGTAGCGTTTTCGCTTGGTTTAGGCAACAAAACTACTTGGTTAGGTTTAGGAAAAGTTGCATTAGCTACCTAAGTAACATACAAACAGTGGTCTCCTGAGTCCTGTGTTTATACCCATCCTCCTCCTCAGGCGGACTTTGTCGCTGTTCATACTGCAGCCTTCATCCACGCGTGTGCTTGACAATGACACAGTGTTCTCCAGTGCATCGGCAGGTCTATTACTGTTGTGGATTGTTTGCTTTAAAATAACTAAATAATTCATTTCAGGTTGTTTAGTTTAAATAGTTTAAGAAGACATGCTAAAAGCATACAATTTACAGTATGGACAGTAAATATGTGAGAAATCTGTTACCCTGTTAATGGTGATTCATTTAGAAATACTATTGTGTTAACAGGAAATGCTTTTGTGCGAGGAAGTAACTGGCAGAGCTTTAGTGTTCACGTGAGCACGAGATGATGAATTCCATTTTGTTTACATTTGTCTGGTCTATTTTTGTTTATTCTTAAACATATTGATCAGTAATATCAGTTTAAACAACGTTCATTTGAAGCTTCATTTGAGTGTGAAAACAGACCACATGAAGACCACACCAGCCCTGTTTGAATGGCTAAGAAAGGTCCCAGATGTGGGCAGTGCTTCAGAGGTCTGGATCCAGGCTACACTTTATTTTTCAAAACGACTGCTGTAGTTTCTTTTTAGTTGCAGATTTTACATCAAACAAGACAAAAAGCTAAGAAATGATACACCCAGGCATTTTTAAAGTTATGTAAACTTTTAGATCCTTTTCTTAAGCTGTATAGAAATGCTAGTCCTTTTAAACTGATTTAAAAGCAGGAATATCCACCATAATAAAACAGAAAACCTTGAGCAGTTCATACTGTGTATTAAACAAACATTCATATAACCCTTCAGAGGATCTAAAAACATCCCTAAAACCAGTTTTCACACTCTCTTTTGAGTGCTGTTATGTTTGATAGTTTTACTCATTATTTTCATCAAGTTAAAGGGTGAACACAGGAGTTAAAGTACAGTATTTTCCATTGTGATGTTACTACTCTTGAAACTCCCACCACTGTTTTTGTGCATCTGTGTGCACATGCTCAGTCTCACACCCGCTGATGACGATGATGCTGATGTTGTAATCAGCGAGCAGCCAGCAGAGTTGTCAGAAGCTCTTCATAACAGGCTGTTGACCAGCAGCTCGCTCAGGGCAAAGCTTCCCAAAGGCTTCATCCTCTCTCTGTTCATTCACAGCCGAACAAAGTTAACTAGTAATTAATTGATTGCTGAGAGAAAGTGGTTTCTGCTTTTACCCCCTGCTGTGAAAAAGCTCTTCCCTCGCGCTCAGATCCAGACAGTTTGCATTTATTAAGCCCAGATGTAGGTTTGTGAGACTTGTGTGTGCTAATGGAGGTCTTATACAGAGAAATACTGGCTTTATTGATCTATTTTAATTGTTTTTTCCACAATCGATGTGTGTAGAAGATCTGTTTTCTCTGTGGGTTTTACCGCTTTTTTCAGCGTGGTAGCATCAAAGGCCAGTCAGGCATTAAACTCAGTCATTTCTAAAGTCAGAGGTCAGGATCTGCTCCAGGACGGCGCCTCTGGAGCTCGTGATCCTGCAGCGTGCCAGAGGCTTTCTGTTCGAGATTTCTATTTTGGACTTTTTGGAAAGTCAGTAATTATTGACAGCCAGGCAGAGTGCTGGAAGCTGTGCTGTTAAAGCCTGCACTGTTTTTCACAGCGACTGCTGACTAAGCATGTCACTGTGTAGCACAAAGCCTAGGAGTCTTTTTTTTTTAGGGGGGGGGGGGGATTCTGTCTCTTTTGTTCACATCTGGGATTAGAACAACAGAGAGAGAAACCGAGGTCTTCAGGTCATCCCAGCTGCAGATGTGCGCTCTTAACAAAAAGCATCATCTGCATCACGTACCAAAAAAACACGAGTTGTTACTCTTCGTCACGCTATTCAAGTATATCTCATGACTTATCATTCACACACACACACAGAAGCCATCTGTGTGCTCTCGGGCTGCAGCCGCCTCTTCTACCAGAGTCTCTTTTTCATTTAAAGCATGTACATTCTCACCAATTACATTGTGCTAACAGAAGATAACGGAGGCTCACAGTCAGTCTTGCACAATGACAGAAAAGAAAATTAAAAGAGATGTTTCAGATTTGGTTCAACAACTTCTGTTTCCATATTTGTATCTATTACAGTTTGCCCCAGGCCAAAGGCATTCTGGGACATTCTATATTAATCCATGGCCTCAGGGTCATGTAGTCCATGGCTATCACTATCACTGTGCTACAATCTAAAGTAGGCTAAAGCCTCGCTTGGCAGCAGGTTTAGCCCAAACTTTCCAAGGCTAAAAATAGAAATGTATAACGTAACCCCGGGCTAATTTTAAAAGAAGGCTGAACAAAAGCTGCAGGCTGAATTTCAGTTTATAGAACAGGATGTCAACAGGCTGTGAAAACAATTTACACACTTCTCATTCTCACAGTAATTAGTAGCTTTCTCCAAAGTGACTTAAACCTGCTCTCATCGGCCATCACCTGCCCACCTGCCAACAGATGTGACTGGAAAGGGCAAATGTCCAATTCTAGGTGATATCCCCGACTACCAAAACAGTATATTAAAGTAAATGTAAAGCCACACTAGTGGCCCCATGAGGCTGTAATCAGAAGACAAAGTTGTTGGATGGAGGAAAGTTTGGAACTAATTTTGCTCTTCTTAGATATGATTAGTGATGAAAGAGGTAAAGTTTGTCCTGATAAATCAAAATTTTAGAACATTTCAGACTCATCAGGCTCAGCTCTACATTGGCTTAACTTCTATCAGTCTAAATCGGACCTTTTCAGATACAAGTTGAGATGTGTTTTAAGCAGACCAACATGCTACAGTAAGTTCAAAGTCAAAAATGATCCAATTAATATACGTCGGTCTGTTGTTGGGACTGATACAAATCAATATTTTAGAGTTAAGAAATCTAATATCCAAAATAAGATATCGTCCAATATTTGTTTTGTAAATTCAGCACAGAACAAAATGAAAGACTTTTAATAACCAAATGATCAGTTTAGTTTAAGTTGTGCATTTACAGATGAAAAACTGCAACAATATTTCTAAATTATTTTATATATCTTTGACATTTCTGTACTTGTTACTGATCTGCTAACATAAACTGTGCTGCCACTGATAAGATATTTGGGATAAGCTAATATCGTCCAGTAATGCACGCGTTCTGATTTATCTATCGAGCTCTAAAGTTAGCATGCTTATAGTTAGTCTCTTATGTTTAGCATTGAGCACAGTAATAATAATGATAGTGTATTAGCATGCTCTGTGCTGGCTCTTGCATTTATGTGTACTTGTTCAAATGTTTAAATCCACTGTTCTTAAATACAAGTGCAAGTTTATGGTGTTTAGGGTGTTTAAGTATGTAAATATTGACCTGTTTTTACAATTCATCCTCTGGGAAACAAGCATGTTTGCACAAAACTGTAAGGGAATCCATCAGACAGCTGTTGAAATATTTTACTGTAAACCAACTGACGAGATTCATGCCGTCAGTGAGGTTAAGATACAAACAGGTATAAAAACAGCAACAATATATACATTCAAAAAAGATGTCAATTCAATGCAGGCACCATCAGGGTTTATTAAAGTTACATTTCCAATTTATAGCACATAGAACAAAGAGCAACATGATAGAAACAGAGTTTTATCATCGCTCTTTTGTACTTGAAAAGATTAAAAAATCATCCTGATCTTGTAAAGATTTAACCAGCTACGACCTCAAAGAATAAAAGTCACATCAAATCATTTGATCCCTGCCAATCCTTGTCAGCGCTCATTATTTTACTTTTCTCACATCTCTCCACCCCGGAGGGGCAAAGACACAATCTAACAGTCTTTACCGGCTGACAGATCCTCATTTTCCTTTTGCTCCCAAATTGACATTAAGCTTTTTGATTGCCGAGCATCCACGAAGCAAAACGCAAAGACAGGGATCGCTCTTTAGATGCAGCTTTCATGTTTCACATTGAAATGAGTCATGACCCAATCAGGAGCGTACTGTGAACTTTGTGCATTAATTGTATTGTTTTATTTATTCCACTTGTTTATTTTCAGCATTTTAATGCTTACAGTATTACCATAATATTGCAGTAAGATTTAATATGCCTGTATTTGAAGCCAGTTGACCATAATTCATTCTGCCAGCTCGTTCCCTGCAGCATTGTTCCCTGTGTCAAGTGTTTCTGAGGTCGATTTTTAATAATGGATAAAACTCCAATGAGAGATGAAGGGACTTGCTGTGTGTGCATTCACGTATGTGTGTGTCCATGAGTGTGTGTATATGAATCTTTGAAAGAGGGAGGACAGTGTTATGGGTGAGGTGTGTGTGTGTGTGTGTGTGAGTGTGTGTGTGAGCGCAGGTTTGTTAAAAAGATGAGTAGCCTTTTGAAATGGGAGAAAGGTAGGTAAAGATTTGTGCTTGTATCCCAGTAAGATAGTATATAGAAATTCTATCTGTGTTTAGCTCAAAAACTAGCTAATGATAAAAAAAGTTCACAAAATCAATATGTAAAATGTTTATGTGAGAAATGTTTATTGGAAGGAGTTCAATGTGATGTCTTCAATCAATTTACACTGACATAAAACAGAGAAAGTTTTCATAGTTGAGTCAAACACATATGTTTCATTGTTGCTTAATGATCAATGAATATATCAAAAAGTTATTTTGTTCCTAAAGACTAATTAATTTAGCAACAAGGCTGCTCAGACGCTAACTTGAAGATAATTCATGATTTTTGTGATCTTGCGATGCCAGCTCCTTCACAATTTTAGATCTCTCCTCAAACCTAAGCAGCTTAAACTAAATCAAACCCTAACCATAGTAATGTTACATTTTCTAACAGTTTTTGAAGGTCGTCCTGCTGATAAAAGCATCAGATCAAAAAACACTTCTGTCTTGTTTTGAAGGGCAATTACAAGAAACGTATTTAGTCATTTAATTTGGAGGATCAGTGTCTGGTTGCATGGCCCTAAAATGCATCATGGATTGTGTATAAAAAGAGTTACAAAGTCCTACACTAACCCAACATGGATGCAAACACCCTCAGATTAAAGCTGAGCGTTCAGTAATTCAATATTTTTAAAGCAAGAAAATTATTTGTTTAATTAATTTCCAATAAATCAATCTCTGGACTGAGCTCATGATTTAAATGGAGAACCAGGATGCAGCCTCGCTTACATGTGTCTATAGGGGAGCGCGTTTGTGCGGCGTGTCGGCCGACCGCGGGGAGTTGGCAGGAGCATTAGGTACGAGGTGCAGCAGAGAGGAGAACAAGTCATCCATGCACACAGTCTCAGTTTCTTCTTCTCTCCCCCGTCTGGTAAATAATGAATCGCTGAAGTTAAGAGGAAAAAGTAACCCATTTCTTCCTCCTGCGTCCACGTCTCCGGAGAAGTCAGAGCTGCATTAAAGAAAGAAGAGGGAGGAGTTTCTCTGCAGATTAGTTGTCAGAAAAGAGTAAAACTAACATGTTCTTGGAAGAAGTGGACGCAGCTGAGTCCACATGTTGTCCTCTAAGCAGTCTTTTTATAATGCAGCAGAAAGATAGGCCACTGACGTCTGTACGTGTGTGTGTGTGTGTGTGTGTGTGCATTGCCATTTCTGCCAGAACGATTAGTTGATTAATAAAGTAATCGATCGATCCAGTAAAACGTGAAGAATTCCCTGGCTGCAGCCTCTCGAATCAGTAAAACAATATAAAACAGTAC
>NW_023339873.1:1674854-1677686 GCF_004916995.1 Morone saxatilis
GAGTGGGCGGTTTTGACTTTGCTGTGGGCGTGAGCGGGTCCCGAGATTTAGTTAGCTCCAACCAGAAGGATGGAGACAGAGACAGCTAAATTAAGTTGAAAAAAAGATTGAAGCTGGTTTTTACTAGATATGTTCAGATACAATTGTTTCCTTTCCGATACCTGAACTTCGTGTGTCGTCTGATGCCGAGTATCGATCTGATACATGTACGTTTATAAAGACTACTAAGCCTATATGATTATCACTGTTGTATGGTCGGGTTCAGGTTAAACCCCTTTGTCAGAGTCAGGGTGAGTCAGCGAGGTGAACCATGAGGTAATGAATTACATGGTAACGGACACGCATACTCGCCGATACCTGATACCACATTTTAGGCAGTATCAGAGGAATTTCCGATGGTCGTATCGGTATTGAAACAACTCTTCATTTTTAACAAAATAAAAGCAAAGCCAGGCCAAGTCTGACGTTTGGAGCAATTTCTCTGTCGTTACCGACACAGTAAAATAATGTCTTATCATCTGCGAGACAGGGGAGGACTTAGGAGGAGCCAGCAGTAATGGTCAGAAATCCGGCGGGATTGACTCGCAGATCACAGAGCCAAACCGTCGTACGGCCTCAGTGACTCTTTGACTCCCTTCAGTAAACTATATTTGACTGATTAATTGGATTTTGTCTTTCAACACTAACCGGGCCAGACTGTTCACATACTCCTCCAACTTTGTCTTCCCAGTTGTGACATTCAGATCAGATTTATATTCAACCCTGTAATTGTAAATCGTGCCCACCCCCTCACCTGCCCCAGCATCCTTAGGTTTGTCAGGCTCTTCTCACAACTCTAAGCCTGTTTATCGATTGCTGAATTACATAAACTGCCCATAACTCAACCAGCTGTGTCTGCATTGGATGCGTTTTCCTGTTATTAGAGATGTTAAACCACCGCTTCCTGCTGCTGTGAACCTTTTCTTTTAATGCTATTATTGTATTGCTGCAGATAATGTGGGATAGAAGCAAAAACGCCTCCGCTGCAGTTAGATCGTGTTTTATTACTCTGAGTACTTTGTATAATTTACACTGTTTGACGGACTGCTGGCACCTGCAGATGGGAGTGTTTGAATGTGTTTCAGTGTGCTGAGCTGGCTTTGGCTCCATGCAGCCGTACTGATGGTAATTATATAAATTCTTTTTACATCAGAGGCTGCAGAGTAAGGTGAATTAACACAGCTTTTGATTCTCGTCTTTGCCATAATGAGTCTGAAAGTAAAAAGATGAACACACAAACACACACACTTGGCCTTCATTACAGCTAAACACCATATGTGTACACCCAGCATGCACTGCAGCAACATTTAATTTGAGTAACTGAAGGGTAAATGCATGTGTTAAACATGGGGGAAACAGGCAGGAGGAGGTTTTACAGGACGAAAGGAAGTTTCACCTGTTTTTTAGACTCCTTTCTTTTGCTTCTAGTTACAGAGTCGTATTTGTCTGATATTTACTCTCTTTTGCTCTTGTTTTGGTCTCCACCAAATCCTGAGGGAAATATCTTTCTCTTTAGCTGCTAAATGCTCCACAATGTTTACCAGTTGGTCTATAACTCTGTCCCTCCAGGATTTTGCTGGCTTCTTTGGGATTGTTGAGGCCTAAAATGCCTGATTTCACAGTAACTTTTCTAAATGTTTTTATGCATTTTTTTTGCAATGAAATTTCAGGATGAAATGAAAATAGGTTTCGTTAGGAAGGCAAAGTCAGTGAGTGAGAAGTTGTGATTAGTTTGGTATAATTCATTAAAAACCAAAGGCAACTTGTTCCAGTGAGAATAAAATCACGAACAGTTTGGTGACGTTTGGATCACTGTTATGTGTGAGGGACAGCTATGACTAGGTGTAGGTAGGGTATTAGTCAAATTTACAGAAAAGTTTCAGGTAGTGTGCAGTGGGTTTTAAGAGCTTTTCACTGGAAACAGCTGCCTGCTGCGGCTCAAAAAGTGGTGAGTGAACTGAACCTTTCTGCTATTTTCTTCTTCTTACTGGAGTCATGAGCTTGAATTGTCTCATTGTTTAGACCAAAAGAGGCTGAAGTTATTACTTAACATTTGATTAAAGAACTTGATGAACAGTAGTAGTAGTAGTAGTAGTAGTATATTTTCTCTTTCTTAATGCAGTTTTCTTAATGCAGTTTACTGTGTTTAAAACCCACACACGTAAAATAGGATTTCTTCCCCCAAGGGTCAAACTGAAGAGTGAAGATACAATAACTAATTTAATGTGAAACTAAAGCAAAAATGAAAAGTGAGAAATTTAATTTTAGAAATGTAAAAGTTTCTCGCTTATCGATTTTCTGTATGTATAAGCATGTAATAACTCAAAACTGTAGGACAGTTACCCACTTATCTGGTTCAGTTCCCAGCCTCCAAACTAAAGTTTCCTGACCTTGTGTGACTACAGTCCTCAGTCCCTGAAACCTCTGAGTTGGTAAATCAGGGTAGAAGTTGAGTCAAATATCGTTAGATTCACTTCTCAGTCACTTCATAAAAAGGACATTATCATGCATGCTCATGGACCTGACACAGTTCTATAGATCTAGCTTCATCTAACTCTGAATTATGGGTTATGATGATTATTGGAACCACTAATAAAGTTAACAATAATTCATTTAATTAAATAATTTGTTTATTAATAATAAATATATTATATTGGGTTAGTCAATGGAGTCTGGTGGGCCGTAGCACCAATTCTTTTGGTCTGAGATGCTCTAGTGCGACATCTATTGGCAGTGAATTCTATATATATATATATATATATATATATATATATATATACGTATATATACGTA
>NW_023339873.1:1677786-1719080 GCF_004916995.1 Morone saxatilis
TATCACATGATTTTCATTAGCAGATGGAGGTTGCCCATTTGTCAGGGAAATGTAGATATTCAAAAAACAACTGGCAAACTCTGTCTGCTGCTGAAGGTTATAAAATACACAAAATAAAAGAATACACAAACCATCCACCTTTCTATTGTAGATGATTCATCTCCATGCCAACAAAAGCAAACTCCATCCACTGATAAAGACCAAAAGAAATCATTCATTTCTGGTGTTTTTGGGTCAATAATGAACTTATGAGCTCAACCACAGAGATAGCCAGAAGCTCAGGAGCCTAAAACTCAACAGAAAGCATTATGTAATCTTAAAGACTAATGAAAATCTCACCTGAAGTTCCATTTAATCACACAAGCTTCATTAGCAATTGTTATGGGACCACAGATGTTTAAATTTCAATTATTTTCCTGAGGTTTAAAAAGTGAATTCTTGACCTTGGACACAGCAGTTGACAAACCAACCTCGGCTCAATGTTCATTTAGTAGAAAGTGTAGTTATTTTGAGTTTTTTCAAATTACCTTTTTTTGACTTTATATATGTTCTTCATGGTTTAAATTAAAGTTCAAATGTAATTTCCTCTCCAGCTGCAGCCCTGTCTGATGGTGTGTATCAGGTTTTCTCTGCTCTGTTTGCTGAATGTATCTGAATGTGACCTGTTACACAAACAAGTCACGCTCCTCTCTAATGGGCTCCTCTGTCATTCATGCACGCCACCGCCACACTCTCTCTCTCACCACATTCACACACAGCCGCCTCCTGCCGGACGAGCGCCGCGTGAGCGCCGGCAGCTCTGCATAGACCCCAAACCATCAGCAGTAAAAACAAAAAAAAAGGGACCGATTTCCTCCTCAACAGTACAGTGAGAGAGACGGAGCAGAGTGACATCAGCTGAGAAAACATCAAAATAAAAGGGCTCAGAGAGAAAGAGGCTCGTGACCGACAATGCTTTGCAGCAAATTTGATGGAGTTTGGTGGATAAAATGGTAGAAATCATCTTCTTTTCCTGGTCATATTCATCATACACTGATCTCTCCATTCCTGAGTCCCTGCTGAACTGGATGTTCCCCTTATTGCACATACAGCTGCTCTCAGGGGGTCTGGAACTTTTCATTAACCAAATCTTATTCTTAAAATTAATTTTCTATTTATAAGCACTATTACTTTATTTGCTTGTTGAAAGATAAAGTTATCTAATTTTTCATACTGCTGGCCTACTCTGTTTGGAATGTAGAGTATGATTATTAATTTATAAACTTACTGTAAATCTACCTACACTAATGAACAAGGATAATGAATAAAGTATAAAACCTGGATTACATTCAATGACAACATTTTCTAACATTGTGCTGCTGTCTGATGGCAAAGAAACTGAAACACTTGGTTCGGGTTATTGCTACCTGGTCTGACTGCCAACTCAAATACTGTTGCTTGGTCAGTGGCCCTCAGGTGCGTCACATAACTTATGTTACCTACTTAAGTTACCTAAGTTACATATTATAACCGATGTTACATTTTTAAATAACGTCGGTAATGTGGGTCCTCTCCTACAGAGGGCGGCATTTTGACCCACCGGGTATCTAACATAACTCACGTTACGTACTTAAGTTACGTGGTGACGATCTTTCCCTAAATGTAGTTTTTGTGGCTAATTCAGTGTGACCATTTGTCATCATCTCTTATGTTCTCTTCATTTTCATATAAAGTGTTTCTTCCTGCCTCTCTACCTTTTTGATGTGCACATCTGCAGTTTATTCTTTTCTCTCTCTCTTGTTCAGGTCATATTCAGCACAATACACAACATTTCTTTTCCATCCTGTTTTTCTCTCTTCAGGCGAACCTTTACAACCTTAATATATTTTCTGTCTTTACTCTCCCTCTTTCTCATTTCTCTGCTGCAGTTTTTCTGCTTTCTCCCTCTTTTCCTCCTCTCCACTCTACTTTTTTTCATCATGTTCATTTTCTCCTCCTCCATCTCCCTTCTTTTTTCTTTCGTAGTGTCTCTATTGTCTTTCGCCCTCTCTCTCCGTCTCCTCTCTCTTGAATTTGAATTAGCTTTATTAGCAGGAATGTAATTAAAATAACTATTGCCAGCGTAAGGTGTGCAGTGTAAACATTTAACAGACAAAACTAATTTGTCACACATTGTAATGTATCACGTTACCAGACAGTAACACAAGCAATATATATCACATGCTGCCTGTCTGTGCTTGGATTTAATATTACGTAATATTTCTTCTTCTCTGCCTTCTTTCTCCTCACTTTCCCTCTGCTCAGATTTACAGTGTGTAATGTTTTCTATTTCATTCCTCCCCTCCAGTCAGAATATCATGGCCAGGCTGAAATGAAGACATTACTCAGCCCGACCAGCGTTTCTCTGTGAAACCCTAAATAAACCCTGACGCTCTCCTTCTGCTCCACTCTGCTCTTGAATATTTAAACAGGCCTGACGTACATCGTGGCAGCTCGTAAACATAATGTTGCATTTGTTCTGTCTCTTGCTTGTGCTCTCGTTCTGGGGAGGGGCTTTATCAACGCTGAAATCCAGTTTATGTTTGAGCTATATTTATCACAAGAGCTTTGAAGTTTGAGATAAAAATAGATTTTTGGTGTCACGATGTTTAGAGCGCCTCCGCGCCCACAGCTGTCTGCGGCTGAGAGTGCAGAAATCACAAGTGTGTACATGCTCCTTCAGAGAGAATAAAACCTACTCCCATCTTTATTTCTGTTCAATCTATTGTCTTGTTACATAATTGAAAAGTCTAAATATGTCTCACTATAAAGCAGAAGAGCATGCATGCCACCGCTCCTTGTAGCTGACACCATTTCTATTCTCAAATTTGCAATAACAAATAAATGAGGTTGATGTAGTGATGTTAGTGGATAGTTACCCCTCTAAGATAATGCAGGTTAAGTGATTTGATTGGTTGGCTGTCCAGTAGTTTAACAGCAGCTCTTTGATATTACTTTATTGTGAGCTATGGATTAAGGATTAAATTGACAGATGTAGTGATATAGTAACATACTGTAGCTCGTAGTGTGGACAGCCTGTCCTAAAGAGACTATGGGTTATTGCGTTACATGACCAACAATTAAGCTTTTCTCTGCAGAGATAATGTGGAGGTCTATGCAGGGAAAGGGCTTTCGATCAATACTGGACCCTCATTTACAAAATGTTTTTTTGACTAATTGATTTTCACAATCCAACCATTAAGTCTTTACATATAAGAATGTAACTTAAAGGTTCAGTGTGTTTAACATTTAGGATCTATTGTCAGGAATATAATATTCATAGTTATGTTTTCATTAGTGTATAATCACCTGAATATAAGACTTTTGTCTTTGACTTTGTGTTTTTGTTACCTTAGACTGAGGTTTTTTTTTTTTTTTTTTTTTAAATTACAGAGGGAGTGAGGTCCTCCTTCTACAGAGTCCGCCATGTTTCTACAGTAAGCCCATAATGGACAAACCAAACACTGAATCTAAACAGGACCTTTCATGTTTTTTACAAGTGTGGCTGTCACTGCAGTTTCTCTCAAACGGCAAAAAGAAATCAAACTGAGCAGACCTCCATGTGTCTTTATGCTGTATGCACAGTATTATTGTACCAATAAAGGTACATCCTATCTTATCTTACCTCCAGCCAACATAAAGAAAAGATTAACATATTCTAACTACATTTAACTGACATGTAATGTTTTCATTAATAAATGATAAACATGCTTCACAAGGTCCTTATTTGTACTCAGGGATTCTTATTCTATCTATCTGAACCATAACCAACCTTAACCCCAGCATTGTCACATCATCTATCAACAGTGATTGTAACAGTTTTGGAGGGTACGCTTCATCCTGCTCATAGGGAACACTTTTGTGTTTCGTTCTAAAGGGCAGTTACAAGTTGAATTCATTTGGAAGGATCCATAACGAGGCATAATAGTATTATACTAATGCACAACATGGTACTATACATACAGTATGTGGTGGTTTTTACTGTTGTTTAAGACGTTGGACTGACTGACGGATGTCTTCTCGTGTCTCTATGATGGTTAATTTGTTATTGCAGTGTTTTTGTTTCTGACGTCTTCCTGTTCGGTGTTAGCCAATCCCCTGCAGGCGCCCGGCAAATGTATCTTTTCATTAGCATAGGCATCCTCAAATCTGCATATGGAGCTCCCCGGAGAGGACCGCAGTGCTCTCAGGGGAGTGTGGGGTGAACTATGAAAGTACCACACTGACTCAATACACATCAGCTCTTCATTATTCTGATATCGTTTAGACGAACCACCCTTTAGAAGCCGCACATGTGCTTTGCTGTATCTCATAAACAAACCTTAGAGGACGCAGGTGTGTACGAGCCGGCCGGAAGCATCTATTACATAACTGCTGCTTCCACTACGATGCGATATGTTTGTTTTTGTCTGTGATTGAGGTTTTGTCGGATGGTTTTTGGTGCACCTCTAGTGTGGTACTACCGTCTGTACTGTACTGTTGTTGATGCCTCGTTGGAATTCCCTCCAGAAAAACATTCAGTCTAAAACTGTCAAGTTCTGTGTGTTTGTTGTGACTGACCACAGCTCTGCCCAAACTTGAAAACGATTGGACGCAAAGGACAAACTCAAATTCTGTTCACTTTTAGTTTTTTTTTCTCTTTTCTTTAGATGGTTTTTGATAGATTGGGGATGGAGCAGAATAGGTTGATAACCTTTAAGATACACAAACAAAAGACATTAATTAGTTACAAAATAAATCTCAATACACTTTCCTCAAAGTAATAATAAAAAAATGTTACTGAATCCTCCAAACCAAACAAAGTCATTTAGATTAACCTAGGATCTCTAATAGTTAATAATTAAAGTACCAATCCCACAATTTAAACTTATAATAATAATTAAACATATACATGCTTAGAGTAATTCTTACAAGTTCTATGTTCACATAATAAAGTCCTTTAAACTAATTTAACTTAAATTGCAACGTTACAATCAAGCAAAAGTCACATAAGAAAGCATGACTCAACCACAATTCAATCACCATGTCTGTCCTCGACCAGTGCGTCTTTGGATGATCAGGAGCTGTGGTCTCTTCAGGAACGGGTGAGAGCGCCAACTGAGCTCTTACCAAACCATTTCAATGCCATGCTGCGCGGTTTCAGTTCAGTCAGTTCCACTCTTCCTCGTCGTCACTCTACCCTCACGGCTTGGTATGAGCGTAACAGCATACGTCGTTATGGTGCCACTTGGAGCGCGAGAATGCCAAACGTGGGCGGGAGGGCGGCGTGTTTAAAATGACAAGCAGCCTCGCGAGTCTACTCATTGGCAGCCGTCGGCGTTAGTTAGGCCCAATGACGAAATGCAATGCATTGTGTGTGATATCCACCTCGGAGTGACCATCGTCTGTTTCATCTCGCTCCCTCAGCCCTCCGAGAGGGTCCATCGTCACCCAAGTTCAACTCCAGTTTTACAGAACAATTGGAACGACAACTTATGAGCTGGCGGGGGATGTCCCGAGGGCAAGTGCCGAGGCAAGTGCCGAGGGCAAGTGCCGAGGGCAAGTGCCGAGGGCGAAGTGCCGAGGGCAAAGTGCCGAGGCCAAGTGCGGGCGAGGGGCGCATGTATTGACGACTAATGGAACGCAGCCCTCGCCCTCTCGCCTGTGCGGTCCGCGCAGTGGGTAAATATGCGTTCCCAAGAGCACTTCCTGAGAAGGTGACCTCACCACCACTCCTGTTCACTGTCCTGCCACTCTCGAAGGTTGTGAGTGCTCTGAGTGTGTCCCTTGGAATCGTACACAGCGCTTGGAGGCGCCTCTCACAAAGCACCAACCCTTGCCCAGTACAACTTGTAACCATGAATTTACACAACAAAAACTGCACAGGGATAAACTTTAGTGCAAAACAACCATCTTTTCCTACTAATTAAGATGCCATATGTTTGTCCCACAGTATGTGCCCAAATTAATTTCAGGTGTGCTGCATGAACACTGACGGTAAAATGCAGTTGAAATAAAGAATTGTGCAGCCAAATACAAACCCTGCCCAGAAAGAACCTTCAACTGATCCACTTGTTTGTAGAAACTTTAATGAAACATTGTTCATTTTTTTCCATGATGGCTGAAATACATGAGACACTGATGTGACGCAGCACGTCTGCCACAGCAGAGGGCATCTAGCAGTAAACAATAAACAGCTGCTACACTGATCACACAGTTGTTGTGTGTTACAGTAGCCCAGAATGGACAAACCAAATGCTGCCTCTAGATCCTTACACACTGGTCCTTGTAGTTGCAGATTCCAACTCCCTCACTTGGCTATGAAAGCTGTGGAAAAGCCATTGCTGTATAAAGAGAACTGGATACAGCATTGGAGGCGGCGCTCTGTTCCTTCCTATGAAAACTGCATGAAAGAGTCGAATGAAGCCAAAAAAGCCACTTGTGGCTGCAAAGAACTGACCCTAATGAATACATGCTAGAGACTTCCGCTAACTTCCGGTTAAGCGCTTTGTTTACTTTTATGGGGATAAATAATTTAATCTTCCGAATCTTCTAGACTTTAGAAATGTTATCGCACTGAATGGATCAAATTCTGTCATATTGTGGGCCACTGTTTTACAACTGCTTATTTCACAATGTAACCTTCTGGGGAAAAGTATTTTTGGGCTATGTGTGCATCACGTGACAGACACCATTGCTGTAATTACATGGTTTGGCTTCTATGTCTATGGCTTCAAAGCCCTGCGCTCTTCCTGGGGGCTTGTGAAAAATGCAAAAGACTGTAGAAACATGGTGCTTTAACACGGCGCCCTCCATGGGAGGATAATAGTGTCTCATTCTAAGGTAACAAAAACAATTATTCTTATATTTAGGTGATTATCCACTAATGAAAACATACTTATGAATATTATATTCATTTCTGCCAATAGATCCTCCTCTGTTTCACACACTGGATCTTTAAGGAAAGACTAATAAACATATAAAGTGCAAAGGTTGAAGAGATGTTGTTTAAAAACTAATAACAAGCTCAAATTCATTGCTGGTGGCTAGATGTTAGCCTGCATTTAAAAAGCCTCTCAAAGCAGAAAATTACTTACTGGAGGTGGAAATCAAAAACAAGTACTTTCACTGCTGGAGATATATAAACATTTTGATTACCACAAAGTCTGTACTTTCACATGAGCATTTTCACAGCAAAAATTCATTAACTTATAATGTAACCCAGTTTCATAACCTTTTCAGGTAATGTGGTTTTATATCATCAAAGGTCTCACAACTCATGATATGATGTAATTTGACTGCAGCCATCACCTCAAACTTTCAAGTATACGTCTAAAAGGCATTAACAAGGGCTTATAATGTCACATAGGTCAACTCACATTACACTATTTATCATCTTTGTGCAGAGACTCCTGGTTTCACTGCGTTAATATCACAGCTGTTCAGTCGAGTAGCTTATAAGGAGCCATTTATCCATCTCGCCTTCTCAGACACTGACGAGAGAGAGACCCATTCAGTAGCATCACTCATAGCTCTGTGTCATTCTGTGCATATGTCACAGGGGACGGCCACTTCAGACTGTGAATGAGGCTCCATATGTTGAGGAGACAGAAGGACTGAATAATTGGGTCAGTAGAAATTAGGCTGAGTGTGAGAAATGAGTCAGGCCCTTCAGCCCGGTGCCATTCGGTCAAAGTGTGCAGAGCTTAAAGACGCGTAGCGCTTCCAACCATTCCTGCAATGCCAACAGATTTTCTTTTGAGTGCTTAAAAAAAAAATCCGAGTTGCAGCCAAAGTCTTTATAGTGATGGATCTGGGTAAATTACAGTGTGTCTAATGAATTGCGTTGGGATCTTAACCAGCGCTCTTTGGTTCAAGCACCTGCGTCAACACACTGCCTTGCCGTAGTTGCCATGCGCAGATATTGTAGGAACTGAGAATTAAACATTTAAAAACACTATTTGGATCTAAAACTGAACAAAATCCAGGGTTTTGCAGTCATATCAACATTCTTACCTGGCAGTAGGGTTGCATTTTCTTTCTATAAAGTCAAGTCTGAATATCATAAAACTTCAATTAGTCTTTATTTGGGACAGGCCTTGAATTCCTTTTGCACAAACCTCTGCTTAGCAAAGAATACTATTAAATGTTACTTCTATTGAGTAACAATTACAAATGATTCATTAGATCATTTGATTGGTGTTCATGGTTTCTATTATATTATATTTGTGGAGGCCATGTAAACAGCTTAAAACTCAACCAAGTGGGCTTTAAGAGGTTTTATACATCCAAAGAATTTCTATAAAGTCCAGACCAGGCGTCTGATTGAGACGTGTTGAAACACTGCACCAGGCTCGTAAAGGGGACCTGCATCTAATTGAGACCCTGCTGTTAATTGAAGTTATATGGTAGTTACAGTATTCAGGAGGTTCAGGAGGTGGTGACAGTATACTGCCCCTCTTAGTGAGCTGATTAGTCCAGCCTGCAGTCGTTGGGCTCAGCTCATACTCAGTGGATAAGAGCAGCTGTTTATCCCACAGTCTCTCATTTTCCTTTTTTTCTCTATGCATTAATGAAGTGGAGTCATACAGCTTCAGAATAGGTTTGAATTATGCTGACATTTCAGCTCAAGTGGTCTTTACCTCAGTTTGCACCACATAGATCCACGTCTGTTTGCCTCTGTTCATATCCCTCCAACCATGCTGACTTTTAGACTGGCTTTGCAGGTCTGTGTCACAGATTGTAAGGAATATGGACGTAGTCTCTGTGACATCACCCACAGGTTTCTGAAGAGTTGTTGTGAAGCTCAGTGTGGTCGGCTCTGGCCGTCACCATCTTAACAGCCCTGACTCCGCCGGCTCTTGTAAAGTATTTCTCCTGTAAAGTTAGGCATTTGATTTAGGTTCAAGTGATGATGTGCTCATAGGGTCGGGTTCAGCAGTCAGGACCAGCCAGAGATGACAGAGATGAAGTAAACACTTCAGAGTAAGCTGTAAGTGTCAAGGAATCTTTGAGAGGATAAGAGTCCTTGGTCAGGCAGGTTCTGGGGTGACGATGCAGAGAATAAACCTACAGCATCAGACTACTTCACAAAGGGGGTCCGCCCTCCAGCTCTGTGCCAAACATAGATAGAAAAACAGATTATTGTTATTTGAAAGGTTTGAAAATTGGTCCATTCAGTAAAGTAAAGATGATGGTGTAGTTTTGTTTCCAAATTTAGGTTTGCTTTTTAGCTCGAGTTGTTAGCAATTGATCTCCAGTAAGTGGACCTTGAGTGGAGTGGTTATTATGTCACCTGCTGTCTCAAAAGTCAAAAATAAGCTGACAAGCTCAACCTATTAAGTCAACATCAGCGAGAACTGTGGGAAATAATGGGACCCGTGAACATCCAAAGTCCCAGCAGATGAAGACAGGGTGATATGGTCTGAAAGGTCCAGATTGTTTGACCAAATGTTTGATAAAGGTTTGGGAAATAGCCAAAGAATTGTATGGATTTACTGCCGAGCTGTATTTGTGTGTTAAAACCAAATGGTGCTTGAGCACAGAGGAGTGTGTGTGCGTGTGTCTGTGTGTGTGAATATGGGAAATAAATGTCAGGTGCCCACATGGTCCTTTTGTGTCCAGTTGTCAGTTATTCTCACTGTTATTGTCGTGTGAATGTCACCCTATTTTAAGTGCAGGATGATGAGCTGTCCAGTGGCCAGTTTCTTCCCTCATCACCAGTAAAATGGACAGAATGATTGCAAAACTAGGAGGACATAATGGGATTTAGCTGGATGTTCCTGTCAGCTGAGACAAGGCTGAGCACATGTTTCGAGGCCAGACTCAAACCCAGGATGCTGTGGTTTAACAGGTTTAACAGGTCCTGGTCACCTGAGCCAGGACAACCAACTTACTGTGTACACACATACATACATTCAACCAAAATACATGCTAAATAAAAACAATAGATTTGATTTGAGCCAGCACTTCAGCTCTTTTCAGCTATTTTGCTTCAACTGACATTTCCAACTCCTGTTAGCACATTAACATTAACTGATACTTCTCCTGTCAGCCCTTTCACTTCATGTATCATGTAACAAACGTCAGATCGATTCAGTGCTTGCACTTAGGCTGCCTATTCAACTTCTTTCAAAGGACCAGTCTGCAGGATTTAGTGGCATCTAGCTGTACAGCAACACCCTTGTCTCATCCTCCCCTTCCCAAGCGTATAGGAGAAACTACGGTGGGCACGAAACACAATGGCCCTATCTGAAGTCCAGGTCTCTAACCCTAAATGTTACACACTGGACCTTTATCACTTACATTTTAAATGCTACCTAAACTGCGTTTAGTGTTTTTGTTTCAGCTGCCAACTTCAACTTCATCCGTCACTGCCTTCAACATCTGCATCTAGGATTTATCTGACAACAATAATAAATGTTGCAAAGCAGAATTGGAAGCTCAGCCGTGCTTATAATATATAGAATAATAAAGGAAAAACATCCTGTCTAATTGTGCCTGTTTGCAGAGTCATATGCTGAATTACTTTTCACTGGACCTTTGTATGAGATTTCTGATGTATTTTGGTTCTTTACGTGACAGCCTGACGGGACTGTAGTTGCTGAACTTGATACAAAGAGACTGTTAGTTAATGGGGGTTCATCATATCTGGCCCCTTCACATCAGCATCATCTGCTCAGTCTTTTCCTGATTTATACACAAACACAGTAGACTCATTGTTCTGTTCAAAAACACAAAACCCAGCGGTGCTCACTTTTCAATTACTTTTAATCAAAACCCCACTCTTCTTGTCATAGGTAATTTAATCAAAAGTGTTAATCTTCCAGATTATGCCTCCAGGTAGCCATGGAGACTTGAGATGATTGACGGGGCCTCTCTATCTCCCCCTCCTCATATCTTCTTTTTTGGCTGCAAGCAGACTTTGCTTGGTTTGGCCTAGGAAGCTCTCAGCAGCAGAGGTTGGATGAGCAGGAGGAACAGATGGATGAAAGGAGGGAGTTTAGGAGGTAAAGATAGTCGGTTGGGTAGATTATGGATGGACAGCAAGGTGGGCGACTTCCCTCCTTTCCATCTTTAACTCAAAGATTGACTCGGCGTGCCTATCTATTGGGAGCATCATCAGTTTAACCAAGAATAACACTTAAATCGCCAGTTGGATGGCTGGCTGGCTGCCTGGCAGGGATTTCTGTCATTCCCAATGTAATTAGTGTGTAAGGGGAGCCAGGAGAGAGTGGCGCCAGCCAGACTTACGTTGAATAATACAGGGGGAGGTGTAGGTGCACTGATAGATAATTTAACACCGATCTCCAGAAGGCAGCTACACTTTGCAGTACCTGAGTGCATTGCAGACAGAATGTGACATGTGAATGTGTTCAAGTGAAGAAGTTGAGACAGACATTTCCACAATAATAAATCTTTTTTTCTCACTGTTGTAGAAAAAGCCTTTATCTGCACTGATTAATGTGCATCGCTCTGCAGGAACGCCAGAGAGAGAATTATTATTCATAGTATTCATATGAAATGATAAGTGTTCTGATAAGCACCATGTTGTTGTGTTCTTTGTGTTTCCCCTGCAGATAATTTTCCGCAAGATCAGTGAGGTGAAGAAGGAGGAAGAGGAGCGTCAGCGAGCGAAAAACGAGGTGCAGCTCACCATCCCGCAGGACCATCCTGTCCGGAAGCTTTTCCAGAAGTTCAAGCAGCAGAAGGAGCTCCGCAACCAGGGAGCTGCAGCTGCCTCTCAACTGGACCTGGAGAAGAACCAGCTGCATGTGGAGCAGCACCAGCACCAGCACCTGCACCCCCACAGCCTACAGCTGGGCCACTCCAGCCTGCAGCACTCCCTGCCGCTCAGCCTGCAACGGCCCCCCTCCTCCATGCAGAATGGGGCTCCGCCCAGCAGCAGCGTGCTGACCGTGTCTCAGGTCACGCCCATGCAGAGCTCGCTGGCTTACAGCCATCCCGGCGAGCCTCCGGCCAAGCCGAACAACTGTGATATCATGGAGCTGCAGCCCAGCACTGCCGGAGGGGGAGGTGAGCAGACTGTCAGGCTCAAAGTCAGCACCAGCCCTGCGCTGGCAAAGCCGGCCATCAAGGCTACCGGCTGGATGCGCCTGAAAAACAACATGGCTCCAGTGGAGGCCAGGAAGGAGGGGCTGAACAACAACGTCAAGGCTGTTTCCGTGGAGATGCTCTCACAGGAGGGTAAAGGTCAGGAAGCAGGAAGGAGCGGGGACGTAGAGGAGGGCAGGGTGTCCAGCAACAATCCCCTCCGCAAGACAGACTCCTGCGACAGCGGCATCACCAAGAGTGAGCTGCGGATCGACCGGGCGGGGGAGGCGCGGACCCCCGCCGCGGTCACCCCCCTCCTCCACAGCCCTCTCCCCGGAGGAGCGGGGTCCCCTCACCCTTTCTGTCCCATCCCTGAGCAGGCCCTGCAGGCCGCACTGCACGAGACCCGGCTGGAGCTCCGGGGGGACATCCAGACTCTGGGAGGCCGTCTGGGCGCCCTGGAGAGTCAGGTCGCTGAGATTATCAAACTGCTGTCGGACAAGAAGAGAGTGTCCACGGGGGCGCCGTCTGCCTCCACCACACCCAAAACCAAAATACAACGTCAGGACATTTTCACCGTTTCCAGGCCTGTTTCTCCAGACTTAGAGAAGGACGAGGAGCTCTGAAGAGAGCTCAACCAGTGGTGTAGAGGGTGTGCTGGAATATACGGTGATCACATGACACATTGTGACACTATGATCACAATTATCAGTTCATGGTTACGCTTGTTTTTTGGAATCCAGCTCCGACGGATCCGGCTACGCCATTGGTCTCAGTTCTCCGAGATAAAAAAACTGGCTTCTTTAACATTTGCACACTGACTTTTACCTCCAGGTCACGACAGAGTCCACACTCCACAGTGACCCGGATCCCGTTTTTTTGATTGTACATACCTCTCTATGCATGTCCAGCTGGATTCTGGCCTGCCAAAGAAACAACTTAACGTACTTATTGCCTGTATATTATGCAGTTGACTGCATGCAAATTGAATTTAAAGAGAAGTGACATTTTATTGAGCTACACTGTACATATGAATATTTTTCATTGATAATTTACTATGTGGACATTCAGGGTTTGCATACTGGTAGCACTCTAAACATTAAATAACAAAAGGGTTTACTGGCAATGGGATTGTGCATGGATTATTTCTAAATAGAGAAAGGGATGGAGGTTTAATTTTTTTCTTTGCTTGTGAGATGAAATAGGAGTTTGATTCTGCTGTCACCTCGCCCTCTAAGAACACAAACGTGATTAAGCAGCATCCTTCAACACAGGGGGGGAACTTTCTGGTATGTTTTTATATTAACTATTGATTTTGCTTCTTATAATAATTTCTATTTTTGAATACGGAACTGTCCTCAGCTTCTGTTTGATGTCCAGTAAACCCTCAAATGTTTATTTGTTAGGATCCTCCTTGTGTCTATGCATTGCTCGGGTACGCCGCTAGAATATCCTGAATATTATACCTTTGTTATCTGTGAATGAAGGACGTTTTTTTTTTGTTCCATTCCTCTGCATGAATCAGGGATGGCAGAATGCACTTTGGGTAAAGCTGGGATGACAAGAAGGCTTTGGGGAAATAACACAGAGTTTAGTTCACATAAAAGTCCACTCAGCACAGTGACATGTAATCCCACAGCCCCAGCACCACACACGGCAGTCTTAACCAGCGAGCGCCTCACTGAAGCCCGCTCTGAATTCCATTAACGACAGCAGCTTCGCCGCAAAAAGCTCAAGTAATAAAAAATGGAATACTGTACTTTTTATGATATCAGTTTTCTAAATCTGCATGCAAAGGAGTAGTTTTATGCTCCAGAGTGCGTACATATATATAAATATATATGTGTGTGTGTGTGTGTGTGTACGAGAGCTTACACACACACACACACACTTCCTGCATACACATCCTCAGCGTGACGGTGTCTCTTGATGTGAACCCTGATGGCCAAGGGAGACTTTTTCTTCATAGAAGGCAGATCAGTCAGTTTTGTCAGAAGTCAAGGTTTTTCAGGTCTTGTGAGATTCAGACGCTGTCCCTCCTCACCCTGCAACACTCATCCCACACACACACACCTACACACACACATGCACCATCATTTTTAATAAAGCGGAATAATAAGAATAAGGCAGAACATAGACGTACGGTAGCCATCATGGAAGCCTCGGTTGGTTTTAAATGACTAGATTCATGTCATTCCTTTATGACATTATCTGCAGTGTGAGTGAATGGACAGGTGGCAGAAAACGTGCTGATGTGGGAGGAAAAATGCACCAGCCAGATGTGAAACAGAGGTTTCAGGTCATGTAACACATCTTGTGGTGGCCATACTGGAGGTCATAGTAAGTTAACAGCTTCTTGGATTCCTTGTGGGGGGCTTTTTATGCCTTTATTAGACTACCAGGAGAGAGATAGCATTAAAGTCACCAACGCAGGATTTGACCATCTCAGTGGAATTGTTTCTGAAAGGGCGGTACAGCGATGCCTCTGCAAGCAGATAATATATTTCTGAATCAGTCTAATGCCAGGATCTCACAGAAATACTGTGTCAGGAAAGAAAATGTAACGCCTTTGACAAGTTTCACCATTGGATGCTGGATGTTGATATTGCTGATCCAGGAAGGCTACTGGCCATTCAAGGAAGACTTGAAAATAATTAATTTGTGCTAAGTGTCCTCCTGTAGAGGACACGCGTCTATGTCCCTTTTCGCTCTGCACTCCAATAAGTTGAGCGAGCCTGGTCAGCTTCCTCCTTAGATATGCTACGTGCTAGGCTAATCTATGTTGAAAGAACAACCACGTGTTGAAGATGGTTGAAAGATAAAAGCAACATACATGTAGTCACACTTAACAGCTAGTTATTTTTTCTGTTTTGCTAACTTTTGCAGATGTAACTAGCTAGCTACTGATGGATGTAGATTAGCTAGCATTTTGCTAACATTAAGCTATCTACCTTAAAAGGTGATGTATATATGTCGCTTTTATCTTTTAACCATCTTCAAAATTTGGATTTTTTTTTTTTTGGACAAAATTGTCTCTATTGATAGTAAAGGTTGCTGACCCCTGATATAGACCATGCTTAAAAAATCTTCTTTTTGTATCCTCCTGCATGTAGACACACATCTACATGCAAATATAATTATAACTGTTCTTAATGGCCACATGAAGGCGAGACAAAAAGCCGGCCACATTAAAAATGTGACCAACTGCACTGCACACAGTCATACATACATCCCGGCATTGATAGATTGGTGTGCATGAGAATCAGTGTGATAAATGTCAATTGGCATCAGTGTATGAAAGAGAAGACAGTGTGCTTGTGTAGAGTTTTTCATTCTTAGGAAAAAGTCAGTTAGTGTCTTTTACAATTTCCTGGCTCTCAAAACTTCACAACAAACTGAAATTTAAACATCCATCTTTTTTGTCTGTCACAATGTTGGACTCGGTTCAGGTTTGTCTCTCTCCGCTGTCAACAAACTGGACAATGATGAGGATTAAAAACTTTGTAATGCTAATTGGCATTAAATCACACCAGCTGAAGACGAGTTTAGACGTGAGATTTCTGTCACAATATGCTAATCTGGTTTTTACTTTGGAACATTTTTAAACAAACACACTTTTATTGGCTTCTGTTGTGCAAAATGGGGATTTCATCCTGTGCACAGAAGCCCGTTTTCTGTACCAACCTGCTTCACATTCACTCTGTCACCGCTGGGTGTTTCCCAGTCCAGTCCTTCTCTCTGCTGTCAGCCACTGAGCAGATCCCCTGCAAGAATCAGGGGACAAGTGCCTTGCTCAGGGGCACCTCAGCAGCAGTTTCAGGCAATCTGGCCGCTATCTGTACTAATTTATGAGAGGATTTCGATGATGGCTACCACTGTACCTGTACATGCTTCATATCTCTTTATCTTACCGACATGTCACTTATATCAAATATCATGCAAAGCTATGCAATTTGATTCTCTAATAGTCGTAAAGAGGCTGAATTTGATGGACTTTTATTGTTCCATAGTATATAATGTCAGTAGGCAAGCCAGGATTAGGGTCATTATTGCGAATATATCTATATGAGGGATTGAGGGTTTGGTTGCGTGTGTAGATAAGATGAAATATCAGTTATTTATATCCACCAACCAAATGTGACACCCAAACTTACCAAATGATGAATAGCATAAAATCAAAATGAACTCTCTTTGTTTAGGGAAAGTTCAACACTCGCCCCCCCCAAAGTCTGGATTATAATGACCAACAGGTCCAAAACGCCCACTTGAGTTCTTGACAGGATACCTCTCAAACGAATAAATGACCGTTGGTTTCGGGTGTATTTTAGATTAATGCCAACTTTCGCTAAAACTTGTATTCAAAGTAAACTTAAAAACTGTTGACTTTATTAGACTGATTAATGCTGAGTCGGACATTTGAGTCTGAAATATCCTTAAAAGGCCACTTCTTGATCTCAATAAACTTCCCTTTGGCTTCCCTTAACCCTAACCCGAACCCCTAAGTTCAAACTCAACAACACACAGGTTAAACAGGCTAAAACAAAAAGACCATTACAAATTAAATTAAGATAATAACTAGATATGTTGTGATACAAACAAAAACTTAACATGATTTGTGTAGAATGTGCTTCAGTTAACTTGCGTGAAACTTTGAATGATGTAAATATGCCGTGAAATGCACACGCTTGTATGAAGGTGTAGTATAAAGGGTGACAAAGTCTGTGTATGGAGGATGTTGGGTCAAACAAACAGAGGACTTTCACCCAGGAGGCCGCTCTTCAAGTCCCGTGTGAAAACAAATGTCAACATACGCTAAGTAACGTACTTGACTTCCTAAAACTAACCAAGTAGTTTTGTTGCCTAAATCTTACTATCAGTAAGCTTTATTTTGAAAGTCTAACTGGACATTATTCACAGATGCATTTTTATTATTGCTAACTTTAGCCAGTCAGCAATTATTAAATGCTAGCAAAGCTTCCAAAACTTTGCCAAAACTACTTTTATTGAGGTTTTTAATTTTTTGACTCGATTTGAAAGAAACATCCCCTTTAATACACTTACGATACACTTATTGGTAATGTGTCTCTAATGGCTAACTGGCCTAACATAGACAGCATTATATCAAACTGTGGGAGTGTATTTCTACTACAGTTTGACAAAAGAACGTCTTCCCGTCTTACAGATCTAACATTAGGGTTTGGTCACCTTTTTTCTAAATCGATCATAGACCAGTTTTTCCAGCCGCAGTAACAGAAAACAGACCATAATGCAATGCAGTCCCAGCTTGTGTCTTTATGGATCTGCAGATAGCACAGTGTGAGGGATTGTGCTCCGTTTTGATGAGGTTTTTGTAGTTTGACCAAGTGGGCACTCTCATTTGGCAGCAGAGTGTCTTCTCTAGAAGATGTTAAAAGCTTTTTGGGAAACTGGGAGATCACTTACTGACAAAGCTGGAGGAATAATGTGTGCAGCAAAAAACGTAAATTACAAAATAACCCCAAGAAAGCAGCAGACGTTACAGATTTATTGTATCTGTCTAAATCTGAAAACCTCTGAGATGGATTTTTCCTTCATTTTGATTCATGCTGATAGTCGCCTGGCACTACAGCTGTCAGTGAGATCATATCATGATAGAGCTGAAGATTACACCTAACAAAAACAAAAGCCATAATACAGGATGAGACGTGACGGAGGGCATCGATCTACTTTTGTTCTGTATCTGTTGGAGCAGTTATTTTCCTCTTTCTGCAGTTCTAAAATGTTTTAAACCTTGAAACAGCAAGTTCATTTCACATCATTTTCAGTCAGTGTAGGAGTCGCATCGGAAAGCGTCATTCAAAACTTTGCTGAAACTGAGCTTTTTCCAAGATGCGATCAATACGTTATATACAGTACATATGTATTATTATATATTATATAAGATTGTGCTTCTACACTCGGTTTAAAGTCAGGACCAGAACCTTCATACTGGGATTCTTGCCAGAATCTACTTCCCACTGAGAAAGACACACAGTGTGTGCAGAATAAATTGAAGTACTACCTTAGAGTTATGTTATCACAGTACTACGGTAGTTTTTTTTTTCTACTTTTATGCCAAATTGACTGCTTTTGTTTAGGCTGTGTGGAAATATGTTAGAAAGAAATTTATTTTTAAATCAGAGTACACCCCTGAATAACAAGAAAATGTCCCCCGCACCTTAAATCACTTAAACAGCTGCACAAAATCATCCCGAAACTGGCTGCAAGTAGTTCAGATCTAGCCTAATAACATCTTTTAAACTAATTTATGAACATCAGGTTCAGGTTTGTTTTCTATTGGTCTGTTTGGATTGGATCCCAAGTTTTTAACCTATGAAAGGACTTTCACCCAGGAGAGCTGTTCAAGTCCTTTGTGAAAACAAATGTCAACTTACCGTAACCCTTGTAATACTTATAATACCTAAACCTAACCAAGTAGTTTTGTTGCCTAAATCTATCTAACCAAACTGCGACCTAACTTGAATGAAAAACGTGACACCGCCATGATGGACATGTGTATTACACATACATACATTTTACCCATTAGCATGTAAAGTTGTGTATGTTGGCGTCAATCTTAAATATGTTTATTTTAGAGGTATCCTGTCAGTAAAAACTCATTAAATTTGCCAATTATTTCTATTTCAGCTATTTCAAATTAAGTCGATCAAATTAAGTCTTACAATGAATTTCCTGTTAATTATGTTTTTGCTTTAATTTATAGACGTATAAACAGCGTGTCACCAAAATTAACTGAAGTCACGGAGCAACAATCGGAGCTCTGATTGGCCGGCTGCTGTGTTGACAGAAATCTGTCCAATCAGAGGTTCTGTTGTGAATGAGATAGTAAACGATACAACAAAATTTATTTTAACAAAATGTAATTTATCAGTTCAATAATTGGTTATAATTAAACACATTAAAAGTCTATATTTTCTCTAGTGGTGTGCTCCATACATGCAGTGGCCCCCAAATGAAGATATTTGAACTCAAACACATTATTTTTAACATATTAGTAAAGCATTAAATAAAATATATATAAAAATGGCATCAGAAATGTATAAATCTTCAGACTATTTGTGCCAGATACATGTTTTTTTTTAATTGAATTTAGAACTTATCAATTAAAATGTGGCCCATAACGGCTCATTTTTAAGGTGAATTCTAATGAATATGTTTACATGTGCGTACAATACTGTGGCACGAGTTCTTGCAGCACAGTCTTCAGTGAGAGTAATAACTCTGGCTGAAGTACGATTTTACTTTAAATCCATAACTTCAGATTTGCAGCTGCAGTGATTTCTTTTTTTAAAATCTAACGAAAGCGCTCCCCTCAGCAGTTAAAGTCCAGGATGAGGGTGCGGGACGTGGAGGACTCCCTCCGAGGCTTTCGACGCGTACCAAGTTTGAAGAGTTTTCCTGTCAGCAAAACTCGCCTTTGTCAGGCTGTGCAAGGAGACGCGAGCACCCGAGAGCTCACCCTCCTCTTCCTTATTAATTTGACAAGAGAGATGATCGGCACCTCCTGTGAATCTGAGCGCCTACACACACATACACACACACACACACACACACACACACACACACACACACACACACTCACTAACACACCTTTCAGCACAGGATTTTTCGGCTTTGCCACTTGAATGTACAACAACCCCTCCTTCAACCACCGTCCCCTCTCTCTGCTCTCCCAGCATTTTCCCTGGGAGCAGGGGTGATTTCTTTGTCTCCCTTTTGTTTCTCTACTTTCGGGGGAAGAACTCTCCTCTCTCTACTTTTTGAGGAGTCCATTCTCGCTCCTTTTCTTTCTTACTTTCCGTCTCGAAACTGGTACGAGGTCCTCTTCCGTCCCGACTCTCTTTGAAAAACACCTCTCTTTCTTTCTCCTCTAGGGGTCTTTTCTCCACCCTTTCCTCTCCTGATCTCTTTCTCTCTTGACTCTCCTCTATCACGGTCTCCTCCCGGCATGTCGATGATGTACAGTCTGTCTGCGTCGTGCCGACTGACTGACACCATGAATCCACCTCTCTGGGGACGGGCGGGTGCGACTGAGGGGCCTCATTTATTCAAATTATCCTTTGGCTTGATTCGATTCCACATATTGCATTGAAGATGACACTAAAAGAAATGGAAGTCATTTCCCAGATAGTGACAGAATTCTTTATTGTTTCACTTATCTCAGAACATCGAGGCGACCTGCACAATTTTCTCACCAGGATAAATTTTTCATCAATCTCAGCTTTTGCGCCGATTCAGTCTTAAAGCTTTGGATGATTTTAATAAACGAGGCCCTTTAAGGAAAAGCTTCTCTCTGTTTTTTCTACTGGAATGTTATCAATTTCTACTGTTTTGTTAAAGCAACGGTCTGGGAGCAGCACTGAAGTCCCACACTGACTCATGTATTGTTTTACAGTTGCACACCTAAACTGTAGTGTGAGAATAATAAACAGCCGTCTGGGATACTCTCTTTGGTCTTTGTCTGTCTCTCTGTTTTTAGAAACGTCTTCCTCTTCACTCGGTTTTCCGAAAGGGGCATTAAGGAATCAATGACCTTCATTGATCTGTATTGGCACCTAGCAGGAGCTGAATTTTCACCTTCCTCTGTCCTGTAGAGCTTTTCAGAGCTCTGTTTTTGATGCTATTTATGGTCCGCATTACCACTGAACATTTACACTCCTAACAAGTCCTTCTCTATATGGTAGTTGTCAGTGTTAGTGGCAGGGTCCGCCATCTCCGCACTGACTTAATGCATTGTCATTGTATCTGTCTGATGCCTCACTGTGTACCGTTTACTCTCCTACAGCTGTATCATAGCTGGATTAAGTGTCTGCTAATGCTTACACAACTTTTACTGCTGCTGCTGCCACTTCACATTAAAAGCATTCAACTAGCGGATCACAAGGTGGCTTTTATTGTAACAGTAGCAGTCAAAGAAAGTCAGTGTCTTTGTCTAAGAGGTTAGTGCTGATCGTGACCGTATTTGACGTCCTGGGAATGAGAATAACAATCAATATTTCTCTGCTCTGATTGGTTGTTTTCATTCGGGCCCGGTGGATTCTTGAAAATGTAGTTGGGAGCCCTAGCGGGAGTCAGAGGAAGCTGATTTTTTTCACAGACTACACAGATAAAAATTGCACTGAATTAAAATATGATGATGTGACAAAGGAGTCTAATTGCCAAAAACTATTTACATTTATCATCTTTATGGTGCACAGGTCAATGAATATTAAAATCAATTCTAAATAAATAAAACTCCCTACATGTTGGAGAATCTTACCCAAAATGTACCATGTAGTTTTTGTTTTTCAACCTCAGTTCCCAGTTGAGCTGTAATGTTGTTTTGGATTTGAAAAGAGGAATAAAATAGTGAGTGAAACAGCCTCTCAAACTGTTGATTCAAATAAAGATCAAACTTAGTTACTATCTCCACACACATCCTGATTGACACTAAAAAGAAACAATTCAGGAGTAAATGAGCTTCAGAAGCACCTTAACTTCAAACTGCAGTGAGAGGAAACCTTCCACTTTTCACCAGCAGCCATTAAATATGTTAGCTAGCAGCACATCCTGAGCTGACGGGTGTCAGTTTGGGTAAAAGAAGCGAACCTTCCTCCTCTCCTATTTGAGGGATAAGCATGTGCTTCGCCTTGGCACCAAAATGAGGCTCAGCTCTAACTTTTGCAGACAGTGGAGGCTTCATGTGTCCAGGCGGAGCTGCAGGTGGGCAGGCTGGAGCTGCAGCAGAGTCTTGACAGGCTAATTTCTCCTCTGTTTCCTTTGGCTCGCCATCAGCACTCCCCATCCACAGGGAAACTAACCGTGATAATTCTGCTGTCTGCCAGTAATTGGCCTCCGAGATTCAGAGCCGCTCACACCACAAATGTGGTGTCAGAGATGTGCCTGATTGGATTAGTAGGACAGATTAATGGATAGAGAGGCAGACAGATAAATAGCTACACCGATAAGAAGATGGCATCAACCTTTTTGAGTTTCGAAACAACACGAACTATGACTGCAACACTCAAAGCCTGTAAACACATCTAAACTGTCAAAGTAGCTTAATGAGATTCTGTGGCGTTAAACTGGGAATATTTCATATTATGCTGACTGATCCTCTTAGAAAGCAGCAGCCAGGAGCCTGTGATATAAATTCTGGTCACAGAGACAGAAAGAAATAGAAAAAGTGACTGAGGTAGGAAGAGGAAGATCCTGAAGAGAGGCAGATGAATGAATATTACTAAAAAGGTTGAGCGGCGGGATGAAAAGAACAAGACTTGAGGTTGCCCAATCTGTATCTGACAGAGCAGTTAGTGAAATAAGAAATCAATCTCTCAGCTTATTTCACACCTGGTGTCAATCAGCTCATCATCCATCCCAGTCTGCTCACCTGCCTCTCGTCATCGCTCCAATCTGCCCGGACCTCCAGGCACAGCCATCAGCCACCCAACGCATCAATGCAAAAAAACTTGATCTTTTACCACTCCAGGTCCTGGTCCAGTGTTCGAGTTGTGTTTAAATATCACTGAACGTGGTGTAGGATACCCCCCCAGATGCTGGTGGTGGTCTGCTGAAGATCTGGACGTGATGAGGAGGGGACGATGAGGTCAACCTGGGCACTGGAGGTGATCTGGATATGATTCACGCTGAAATGGCAGCTGACCGCAACAGTGAGGAGAACATATGGAACGTTTACAACAACAACATGATGGTATATGATGGAGATAGTCACACAATGTGTTTGGTTAACTGAAAGAGTGACGGCAGCTGATGACGAACAAAGAGGGAGAGAGAAATGTAAATGAGTATCATGTCTTTCTGACTGAAACTAAGGCGTCATTACTTTACAGTTTTGAGTGAAAGGAACTTCTTTTACTGCTTTTACATATACATATATATACATATCAAACTTTTCAACAAAACCCACACAGCATCCTGATGAAGAAGCATCCAAACTTATTTATTATTAATGTGTCACTTCACCTGGTTATTGTTCTCATTGCAGATTCAACTCATTTAATATCAGTCATGAGGAAAAAATTTCTGTAAGATCATTTTACACTCACAGTTAATATTAAGATTTAAAACTGATGGCAGTGCGGGAGAGTGTGTACTGCTGCAGATAATCTCTGAAATCACAACAAAGAGGGGAGGTTTTTTAGCAGGTTTCTGAAGATGAAGCATTGTGCGGGACTGTCTAATAACAATATGCCACTAACCATCACCTCTGCACTCTTCAGGGAGAGAAATACTTTCTAAAAGGGAGCAATATCCACTGAAGCAGAGAGAAACTGACACGGAAAGTTCCTGTAATTCTTTATCGATCCAGCTTCCATGAGGGGAAAGTACGGAGCCCCCCAGGTGACATGAGGAAAAAAAAAAAAAAAGTGATGAGGAAAAAAAAAAAATTTAAAAATTAAAAAAAAAAGCATTGCGATATCTTGGCTTTGAAACTCGAGATCTCACCTTTGAAACTCGAAGATCTCGACTTTGAAACTCGCAAATCTGGACAATGTCTCCATTGGCAGTTGCGCTGTGACCGGCTCAGGTCGCGTTGCGAAAGGAAAAGGCCCGTCCTGGTGGACGCGGTTGGAAGCCCGCACTGAGGACAGTCCGCCCCCCGTCCCCTGCCCCCGCCAGGGAGAGAGGGCGCAAGCGAGCACTTTTAGTCCACGGCCCCGGAAAGGGCGATGGTCCGGGGGGGGGCAACTGGGCCGAGCCTTTCCAAGCCGACCCTAGAGCCCGGTTGCGGTGCCACCTGCCACGGAGACATTGTCGGATTCGAGTTTCAAAGTCGAGATCTCGTCACTTTTTTTTTTTTTTTTCATGTCACCTCGGGGGCTCCGTAGGAAAGTGCTGGAAGAACATCAAGTTTTTTTTTCATTGCACTTGGTTGAGTCAAGAGGTTTCAGTTGGTTGTAATTTGCGACCTCACCACTAGCTGCCACTAAATCCTACACAGCGGTTCTTTTAAGGCCAACTCACAAGCTTCTTCCACATCTTACACAGCTGCTGATGAAGACTGCGAGACATGCTGGAAAGCTCTGCAAATATTGCTAGAAAGTGGATGAAGGGGTTGTTGTTTTTTTGTTTTTATCAAAGCAGTATAGTGTCTCTTTCTGCTGCTGAGGAAATAATTCTTCCACAGCGTTGGAAAACGTTTAAAATTTTTAGAACTGTTATCTGTTGTAAATGTACTAAAACGTGTTTTTAATGGAAATAAGATCCAGTTCCCGTCATGTGTTTTGGTGATGGGGCCACCCTTCATTATGCTTTAAGTTTGAGTATGAATTACTCTGAATTTGACACCTACTGAATGACAGCATAAAATCTGAATAAAATCTATCACTCTTTAAACGATAGATGGCAACTTTTAGTGTTTGGTTGCAAATGCTTTTTAGAACAGACATTTTTCATTTATAAAATATTTAAGCAATAATTTAAAGTACTCATTTAATTATTCTACAGATCACACAGCCACCAGTCTTGATTGATTCTTACGATATTCACAGTTCCTGGGTCAAAACTTCCAAAATCCAGAGTTACCTGAATGCACCACATCAGCTGCTGGCTCATTACACCAAAGGTGAGTTCAAGATTTCAAGACACCTTTAATGAGTTAATGTACACCGATTGTCATTTTTAATCAGTACAGAAATCAATTATATTTTTTGACTGACCCATAGCAGTAAAACGATGTGAGATGAAGTTTCAGGCACCAAAACATGAGGTAAGATCTGTGAAATGATTTTTGTTCCCATACAGTCAGACAACTCCAGCTAAACTCATAAATATTCCAGCCAAACATCAAAAATGCAAAACAGTATTCAATGTGATGATGTTCTACTTTATCAGACCCAAACTGGGACAGTCTCAGTCTTTTATAGAGGAGAAAAATCCAGTTTGGAACCACCTGTCCCTATAATGTTATGGTCCAAATACAACTGACAGTACAAGTCAACAATAAAATGAAATGGTTGAACAACACAGATGTCCTTACAAAAAGAGCCAAAGTTGTCTTCAGTTGCTGAGGAGACTGAGGGTCCTTTACAGTGTGCAAGACGCTGTTAAAACATAGCATAGTACTGCTGTCAGGAAAAAGTAAAAGTTTCAAGTTTCCATAAAAGTTACTGACTGCAGCTTTAATCTGTGTTTTGTAAAATACCAGTGTTTTGGGGTCCCGGGGGACTCCAGTCAAAAGCACCCAAATCCGCCTCCATTATGCAGTTTTAATAGATGGAACTATTCGTTGAGTTCATGACTGAGTTAATTTGTGCCATCTGGCCTAGTTTAAAGTATCACACACACACACACACACACACGTTAATGGGAAAGTCCAAACTTTTGACTGCTATGTACAGGGCTGCTTAGGGTGTAACCACACATTCTTTATTGGAAAAAGTCAATGTGTAACCCCCCCAATATACAGTACAAATATATGTTAAATATTTCCTCCTTTTTTGAGCACTGTCTCTTAATTTTTATTTTCAATTAATGTGTTTGTTAATGAAAACATTGTGTGACTCCCCCAACTTGACTGCACTCAGTATCCTCAGTGTTGACAAAAAATTTGCACAACCACCCGAGGTGGGAGACTTTTTCAATTGGTAGACAATAAAAGTTGTGAATTAATTTCCTAACAATAACCATTTTGATGCTATTTTGGACTGCTGCATCTCTTTGTAAACCCGTAGCTAGCAAGCTATTAACTCCAACAATCAGATAAACATTATGAATTAAACTACCAGAACCTCTCAACATGCCCTCTCTCCTTTGTTCAAAACTAACAATTGAACCTGTGAGTTATTGCTTCCCATGATACCACAACTGAAAAATGCTGCGTGCAGAATTTTCTGCCAAAAAGCAAAAAAGCAAGTTCATCAATCAGCCTTCGTCCACGCCGCCTCCGTCATATTACATGTCAGTGGTAATAAAGGTGATAAGGATCTCAGGCGGGGTATATCCCTGGAGAAATCTCACCCAACAGAGCGGCTCCACTGTTCCCTCCACTGAAGCTTTGTCGTCCTCACAGAGCCTCCTCGCCATTCCCCACATCGCTGTAGGAGCGACTGTATAATTCATAACCCCAGTTGGTGCCTGTCAGGCTGTTTCACCGGCAGCTGCCCTTAAGGCTTGACAGCAAAATCAGCTCACCTGTTCTTAACCTCACCATGCAGTGGTTGCATTTCTGATGGCTGCATTTAAAGGTGTTTAGTTTGGTTATTTGTAATACCTGAAACATGTTTCTATTAGAACAATAAATTAAATAGGCTGCTATATTAGCTTATTGTATACCCATATATTGGTTCTGATTATTTTTTTCCCGATTAATCGTTTATTTGTCTGTTACATGAAATGTTGATTTTGCCCCAAGACTCAGTTATAATATAGATTATGTGACTGATGTGATGTAACAGTCATGTTACACATTTAAACCATAAATCCATATGGAGTCTGTAGCGTTTCAATTACTTCATTGCATTCCTATGGAGAGAGCGAGGTTGGTAATAATTCTCTGTGGTTTCATCAATACCAGCACTTCCTCCTATATTACACGTAGTTGACAATTTGTTGTGACTGTGCAGATTGTCCCCACGACCACAACACTATGGGGAACACAACCGGACTCCAGAAAATGGTATAAACAGAACTACTATGTGGTTGTGGTGTCCGCAGATGTCTGTTTGGAAGTATATTCAAGCCTTAAAGACCTCAATATACCTACACAGACATTAGTTCTGTTTATACGACTTTCTGAGTCCATTTGTAGGCCGCCAACAGGGAACCGCCTCTGTTCCGCACCTTTGCACGTTCGGAGCAAGATAAATTAGTTAGAAACCTGAACTGGAACCGAGATAATTTTTCCTTTTCCAAGTTTTCCTTGGGAACCAAAGTGGGTCATATTCTACAGGTTGTTGTGTGGAGGAGTGTAGTGCCGCAACAAACTGGAAGTACACAGATGTCCACTTCACGCATACTGCTGGCTTACTCATAGACACAAAATGTGTGTGTACAAAATGTTAACTGAGCATTATTCCTCAACAATCCCTTTGACCCATGTATTACCCCTTTTTTAAAGAGGCAGCTCATTTCAGCCTGAATAAAAGGTCTCTGATATGAGTCATTGTGTCTCCCCCTGAGCTCCCAGAGGAGGTCATAGACCCCAGGTTAGGAACCTCCGATGATTGTTTTTTACTAAGAGCTCTTCCTGCCCCTGCGTTACAGTCCCCCTGCCAAGAGCTGTTGCATCCCCGCCCCGCCCCCCACCCTCCTCCCTACAGCCGAAGGAGGAAGTGGTAATGTCAGGAATGATTAGGACAGCGGGGGTCATTAGAGCGACTCTCCTGTCAGGGTTGTTGAAGATAACAGAGGTCTCAGGAGAGCCAACAGTCCAGACAGCTAACCTCTCCTCTGTCTCTGCTTTTAACCTCTGCATTTTCTCCTCACCCTTAAAAGCCTCTTCAGCACTCACACAGGCTGCTGTTTGTTTATGCATTTCCCTCTTTTTATAGCAGTGTGAGGTTCTGTTCTGGGCTTCTGCAGACAGAATTCTGCATGGTTGATGGCTGCAAAGAAGTGCCTTTTTGTTACGTGATAACTGCCATCATTGTCATTTTCTCAGCTGCGCACTCTCCGACAGTATAACCCGTTTTATTTTGTTTGATTCTTGGCATGAGGAATGATTTTGTTTGATAGTTGATGGGTTGTTTAAACTGCGATTCTCTATATGCATGCTGAATTTAAAATGATGTATAACATTAGAATTTGTAGCATAAGACTACTATTTTGTAGTTTCATTGTTCTTTAAAAGTCCAGTGTGCAGCATTTAGGAGGATCTATTGGCAGAAATGGAATATAATATTCATGAAGGACGCCATTTTGAACCGCCATGTTTCTACAGTAGCACAGAATTGTGTTTTGCGACCACCTTAGTTTCTCCCACACACTGGGAAGGCTGAGCAGTAATCAGTTGGTTGCAATCTGCAACTTCACCACTAGATGCAACTAAATTTTACACACTAGAGCTTTAAATTGAAACACTGTGAAAAATCTAAATTTTAAAGAGCAACTTAAAATGAAGTGATTTACCTACAAATAAAAACAAAAAAATACATTGAGGGGTAGAGCCTAATTTTCCATGACACTGAGATTGCATTAAAATTGCAATAAAAATATTAAAAAGAAGACCACAAACAACACAAACATTGGTTAAAACAAATTCTGAATCTTAAGTTTTACAAGCAAAAAGGTCTGTATTTATAAAATTTATTTTCAATTGGTAAAGTAAAGAGTAAAAGACAGAATTTTGTGTTTTTAAAACTCAAAGATTAAATTTTTTCTGAGGAAGAAAAGTAAATTATTTTTAAAAAAGTTTAGATGTCAGCAAAACCTTTTTTTAAAATATATTTCAAAATTTAGACAGTTGCTGACAGTTTAAGAATTACTTTTTTTCAATATTTCTTATTCCATGAGTCCCGACCACAAAATCTGAGTTCAGAGTTAATCTGGGGAACATGAAGTGTAATCCAGTCCTGACAGCTGGTTTAAGGCTCCTACCTTGAGGTCAAATACAGCTCAATCTTAACGCAGAGGAGATTTCCTCTAATTGTGGCTACCTTTTATATTTGCCTAAGTAATGTTTTCTACTGATTGCAGTGTGATTTAAAAACTATATACATTTTCGCTCACTCACACTGATACTCTGCTCTGTGATTGGAAAGACAAAGGTTTAGTTTACGATCCAATTCAGTCGGTTTAGGTCACATAGAGTTGTCTCTGAGCTAACATGTAAAGCTTCTTGAAGTAAGGTAACTCTGTTGAGAGGTGTTTCAGTGTTTAGATGAATGATATTTTGCACATTATAGGAGATTTATCACTTACTGTTTGTGTTGTATGGGAACTCAGCTTGTTAGTTTTGATGTACTCCAGCTTTTAATTAACCATCGAAAGTACCGATTTAGCTTAAATGGATCAGAATCAATAACGGCTATTGATTATCTTCGCACTAATTGACACAGTGTCAGTCATGGTGATAACATTTACACAGTGTCATTCAGCTGACCTGATTCTAGGTGCCGGAAGGTCACATAGGTTCACTCCTCTAATAATATTTGTGTAGTCAGTGAAGCTCCAGCCAGTTAACTTCCGGAAAGACTGAGGATATTATAAAATACATGAATGCTATGATGAATTTGAAATTGTATATTAATATTTTATGACAATGAATATTTCAGAACTATTTCTCCTGCTTCCATTCTTATTCTTTATTGTACTCTGACACAAAACCACATTTGATGTCTTTGTATCATCTGACAGTCAAAAGTATTTCTACAGATTCTAGCAGGAAAAAAAAATTAAGGATCAGATCAGTTTTTACAGATTACCTGGTTTTGTCACTGCTTATCCAAAAGGTCCCCTTGTGATGAGCTCAGAAAAAGCTTTCAATAATAGAAAATGGAGAGGAAACAGTAATACGATGCTCATTATGCAGCAAATGTGTTTATTACTCCATATAAAATAATTAAAGACAAGATCAATCTTTAGTTATTCTTTTTTTTCTTTTGTCTATCAATAATGACCCCATAGTGCAAAATCAGCCCTTGTAGAAACAAGCCAAATATTTCTAAATATAATCACATTTTCTTGTATTGAGCAAAACAATCTGCCAGTTGGTTAAGACTGTTTTACTAGAAATCTAGAAATCTTAAAACTAGCATAAAACTGTAGCCATTAAAAGACTGTAATGGGCCTTTAAAATTAGTCCCAAGTTGTGCTTACAAACTATGAAAACTCTTTTTTTAAGAGACTTTTTTTTTAAAGTATTTTGGTCACTTTATTGAACTGAATTTAAGATTAATAATTGGCAAAAAAGACACAATTTCTTCAAATGATGAAGTGAAATTATTTTTATCATGTTGTATTAAAATAATGAAAAACTAAACAGCTGCTCCAAAACTGGGACAAGACGACTTTCTCTTAAACTGAGAAGTTGTGCTAGTGGTCTTACTTACTTACGTAATAATTAATATAATCTTGTTCCTCTGCTGGGATATTATGCAACCATTGTTGTTACTGGGTAAATCGAGCTCAATATTAGCTGTAAAATCATATTAAGACAAAGTTGGATTTATTTGATGAAAACAAGGTTACTTTTCTAATGCAAAATGTGTTTGACAAGTACATAAATAACCATCCATAAAATACAATTAGATTTCTGCAGCAGTTCAAGTAGAAAGACTTGCAGTGTGAACGTAGCAAAATGGAGACAGACAGAGGAACAGGGAGGGTTTGTGTGGTTGTGTTGTGTCTCCCTCTGAGCGCCGGGGCTCAAACGCAGCCCTGCAGCTCCTCAGTGACATGTGAGCACTCTGGGATTACGTAAACCCCGTTCTCCTTGGGAATCATACGAATAACAACACTTAGTGAGGACTCTGCCTCGCCACTGATGACTAACCAGCAGGTAGTTCAGCCTCGGAGCTCAGCACAGTTAATTAAGTGCTGACAGGCGGTCACATCATTAGGCACCCATCGATGACTTGCTCTTTGAAAGACAAAATTATTAATTAGGTCAATTACAGCAATCGCAACACTTACACTGATTGCTTTAAAAGTTCTTAAAGGTTTTAAAAAGAGGTGACATTTCTTCCTTTTTAAAGAACACACAGTCTCAGAGGAGACTGGGTGGAAGTGCAGGTTTGAACCCCTCTGACAGTAAACATCTGCCCTTCTGAAGTGTCCTTTTACAGGATGCTGAATCCCAACAAGCTCCGGGGACGTTGCTCTGCAGCCATGTCTGACCTCTGACCTCCCTGTATACCGGCCTTAAGAGAAAAGGCACATTTCTGCTCATGTGATGCACAGAGGGGGAAAAAGAAAGTGAATGAATCCCACTAATGAAACTCATTAACATTATGAAATGATTAAAATAAAGTGTGGTGTATTCGGGTTGAATGTCATGGTTTTTATAGATTAATTAGGAAATTGAAAGGAAAAGAATTAAAAGGATGCATTGAAATCAAACCAGAACAACAAGGTAATGCAGCAGACCAAGACATAATTAATTTATTAATATGAAATGTAGGTAAGAGCTCAAACTGACAGCACTTTTCATATACAACTGATTGGTGAATAAAAGGGCTTCTTTACATCATAAGCAGGGCAGAAATCTAACAAAACTCTATTTTTACAATGATGAATTATTCTAGATTAGATTTCCCAAACAATATCTTTTACAGAAAAACAAGTAATGATCACATTTCTCAAAAGTAAACATAACAAGTTGCTAACAGAGTAGAAAAGATAGCCAGAAAACATTTTATAAGAGAAATCATCTCGCTGGTTGAAGTGAATCAAACAAATAACTAATATTCTATATATCTTCTTTTTTTTTTTTTTTAAGCAAGTCGTGCCAACTAGCAAATTTAGAGCAGAAGACCTATATTAGCTACCATCTCTTTCATTTGCATTGTTTAACAGCAGGGAAACCTGATTCTTTGTCCATTTTCACTCCAATTTCATTCCAATGACGTATAAACTGAGTGATTAAAAGCGAAAGCATACAGTTTTAAAAAGTGTATTTTCTGCATGTTCAGATGTGTGTTACACAGATGTTATACATTCAGTGGTGCTGGTCAGACAGACATCACAGTCGCATCTCAGCGCGACGGGGTAGGTGTACATTGGGTCGACGTTCGGCAGGCAGTTGGGCAGTTTGACGGTGACCAGGCGGGTCTCGTTGTAGGTACAGACCCGCTGGTAGGACTCAATGAAGGGAGGGTCCAAAACGGGCTTCTAGAAATACAGAATAGACAAAACAAATAATCTTAATTAATATGAAAGTATTTGATCTTTGGAGGTTGGCTCTGACCATTCTTCTCTACAGAGGGCTTTCAGATGCTGTAAAACAACCTGTCGGCCATATTTGAGGTCTTCAATGTATAGGACATTTTTCTAAATGTCCAACATGGCTCTATGTGAGCTAATATTATCTATTCAGCTATGTGTTTTGTAATGTAAGCTGGTTAGCTATCCTTCACTGTTAACATCTTAAGTTTTGGCTAATTCTTCTGAAGATTTTGGCAGCTAATTGTTAAATTTTGTTTCTGAATTTGTAAAGTACCTAGCTAACAAAGCCAACTCGGTCAAATTCAAGTTGAGAATGTTTGTACAATTTGTACAATTTTAGTGGCCTTTAAATAGTTGCAGACTGCATAGAAGAGGACCTGCTCCCTCTGTAAATAAAAACAGCACATTCAAGAACATGATTTGTTTTTGAATGCATTTCCTATCTCATAAAACATGGAAATGGTCATGCAAGTGCTTTCAGAGCTCACTCATCCAAACATTGCTCGTCAGCACCCCTAGTGGCGAAAACATTCACAAGGTACCTTTAATTACTCTTTTCAAGCTACAAAACAACCTGCAGACTGGGCAGTTTCCCTCATCACAGTAATCAAATCCACCTTATTATTCTTTCCATTTTTAATACATTCTTTTGTTCATCCTGTCATTATTTGCACATAACTAATTTGCCAGTGAATCTCCATTTTGCCATCAAGCAGTGTTTGAAAGGAGATTTGCGACACATCTGCAAAGCCTCCATTAATTGCTTGTAGTGTTCGTGTTCCAGGAAATTAATATTATTCTGCTGTTGCAGTAATTAAAAATCTCTCTATCACAACCTCGGCTGAACACACAGAAGGTGAGAATCCTGAAGCTGCGTAATTGTAATTAGAGGCTGTCCTATGACCTAAAGTTCACGGATGTGATCCCTGACCCGCTAACTGTCTGTCCTACAGACCGTCCCTACAGCGAGACATCGACTCCCTCCACTTGCGTTCTGACCTCCCTGTGGGGTAGAGCAGACGAAAGGATGAGTCTCCTCCCCGAGGGGATCCAGAGAGTATCACAAAACAAAGCTCGGGCTTCCTGCGTGCACACCAGCCACACTGCAATAATGAGGCAGAGAGAATCATGAGCTTCCTAATGGCACTTGTCACTGAATACAATGTACCAGATGAAACTTGAGATTTCACAGCATTTTCTTTTGTAATCAGTACCCGGTGACTTATGAAATCCAATTGTGTCTTTTATGCACTTGAGGCATTGTTAAGGAAACTGCTGCTGTCACTTCAATCTCTGGATTCCACACTGCTTTCCTCTCTCGCACAGCGTTAACTCAATTTCACTGCACGCTGCTCCAGAAGCCTCCCGTCATCCTTCATTCTTATGCAAGATTTACACTTCAGACAGCCCCCTCATTACTGTGCCACAAAAATGTGATCTTAGTAGTTTTATATTAACACAGAATATATTTTTCTTAGACACATCAGTCTCTCTTTATCTGCTCTAATATTTGTCCGTCCATCTGCTGAATCTGTGGAGCAACTGAATCCCTGCACTCACAGCCGACCTTGCACTGACCTTCCTGTTAAGGGAGGAAAGTGAAAACAAATTTCCTCCATGGGGATCACCCATCTCTCTATCTCTGTACAGTATTTGTCTCACTGTCTGTCTCTGTGTGTATTTGGCTGTCTGACTGACTGAAACTGCATCTAATCCATCTTCTTCTCTTTCTCGAAACTGATGCAAACAGCAGACTGCATACTTTTGTGTAAAGTTGTCGGCTTTGCTTACGTCACCTCTCAGTATAAACACATTTACACTCGTCTCTTCTCTGTGTGTGTGTGTGTGTGTGTGTGTGTGCGCGCGTGTGTACAGTACAGTAGCTGCTGCCTCCTGCAGCTCCTCACCTCCCAGGTCTCACAGCGCCCCCAGCAGGCGTCGGTGGTGATGTGCAGGCCCCCGCAGCCGGGCTTCTTTGCCAGGAAGGTGAACTCCCGGACGGCACAGCCAATGAAGCGCCGCAGGTTGACGGCTGACGCCCGGTGGAGGGAGTCCGGTTGAAAAGAGATCCAGAGCAGAAACCAGCACAGCACCAGGCCAGGCCTCCTGAGGGTGAGGAGCAACAAAATGCAACAATCTTTGTTCGATATTGTGTTCATATTTGAAGGAAAGATGAGAAATAAATGAAGGAGATTAAATAAATTGAAGGAGGATTTTTAAGCACTGAGACAACTGCAGGTTTCTATTTCTACAAGTGAGGAAGTGTCAGTGCAACTAAAGCAGGGCAGAGACTGAACCCCAACCAAGGTTTTTCTTGCAAGAAATCAGTAATATTTCATATTTAATGCCTTTCTTAACCACACAGTTCAGATTATCTAACTGAATGCATTCTGAGGTCTGTTCTGTCACTGTGAATGAGTCGTATTTAAGATGTACAGACACAGATACAGAACTAGTTTTTCTTGCGGCTGAGAGTGTCAATTATTATGTAAGCTTTTTAATAAACTTTAAATGATTTATATTACAGGAAAACTACATTTAATCCAATTTTGTATTTAAAAAAAGATGTTTATTGTACATCTTGCTCATTAGATTCTGTTGGAAAATCCCCAGCTGGACTCCGAGGCCCGACTGCACCTGATCCTGTTTAATAAGCGGACATCTGGCTTTACCTGACTCTAATTTCCAACTTGATGGTAACAAGATCATTTGACTCCTTAAACTACAAACACCACAACCAATTGTTTTGTTTTTGAGACAACAATCTCACTGCAGGGTCCATTTAGTAGCTGTTCTGGAAGCTTTTGGTCATCTCATCACACGTGCATCTTTATCAACAGAGTTTCCTGATTGTCACTGCTGATTGTTCAAATTTCCATTTCTTTCTTAAGACTTTAAGGATTTCTTGTCCATGTTGCTTTTAAAAGTCCATTTGTGACCTTGCAAACAGCAGTCGGGCACCCAGTACCCTCTAGGGTGCTAATCTAACCCTGACTAAGCTGTTTTACTATTAACGAGTCATAACTTTCTGCACACTGGTGCTCTTTTAATTAATTTTTTTGCCCCAGTCCACCACTGCATCACAGTACAATGTCACAACAACGGGGCCAACTTCTCCTGCTGATCAGGTGATATGATCAAAAGTTCCAGAACAAATCTTAAACTGACCCTTGAGGTGAGATTTTCTGTTCAACTGCTGTTTGTTCTTTCTTCACTGTAAGACAATAAGTTATTTTAAGTAAATAAAAATGTTGAAACTGATTACATCGGAACAATTTTGTAAGTTTAACATGCTTGATGAAGCAGCTTTTACTAGAAATAAGTGACAGAAGCTTAGTTTTGTTACAGAAACAGTCCTGATTAAATACTTTTTACAAGGTATTTTGTTTTCACATCACAAATAAAGATTAAAAAACTAAATCAGGGTTAAAATTACTAGCTGGAGTTTCAACCATTTTTGTTAAATTTTTAGGTGTTATTTTTTTTAAATGTGCAGTATGTACCCAGGACTCCAGGAAATTAAAATAAATTAAAATTAAGTAAATTAATATTTTCTAAATTCACTCACCATTGTGACATCTTCTTTTGCAGGGTCATCTCAGCTGCAGCCAAACCCAGTGTGTTGACTACTGAATGAAATACACTCACAGCTGTTTATCAGCGCTGAAGTTATTTTTTATCAGTGTGGATGGCTAACATGAACCACAGCACTTGTCACTGTCTGCTCCTCAGACTCAGAACAAGCCAGGGCTTTTTATCACCCCTGTGTCCTGCCAATCAGAGTCCTCACCTCAGACTCCCCTCAAATCCCCCCGGAGGCCCTTCTACCTGTCGCTGCCCATCTAGTTCAGCCACCAGCTTGTTCCCACTCCATTAGCTTGATTAGGAGAAGAGTCTGCCCTTTTGTTCATAGTCATCCACATGGAAGAAGAGGGAACAACATACTCAAACACAGTGCCTACCTGTGTCTACTCTCACTCATCCGAGCTCAATTAGCCGGCTCCAGAGACAGACCCTGCTCCTGTTCTCACATGCCGACTGTGATGACTTCACCCCAGAGCTCTGACAGTGCTTTTACCTTATTCTGCCGCTTTGTCTCATTCTTTTCATTATGTCCTTTATTTTTGTTGGCAGTGACATTTCCTCACACACAGAAGCTGGCTATTACTGAAGCCATGTCTTGCAGGCTTTACCACATGGATCGTGCACTTAAAGAGAGCGAAAAGGATGCATGTCAAAGAGGTTGTGCGTGTGTGCGTCAGCCCTCGCATTAGACAATGACAGGAGGAGGAGGAGACGTGAGGAAGTGGGAAGAATTGATTTGGGTGAGTAAGCACCTCATCAAGAAATTACCATCGTCAGAGGCCCCGCAGGCACTAGCGTGGAGCCAGCCGAGCAGAAACTGCTCTCAAGAAGTTCAGCAAATGAATCTTTTAAAAGTAAAAGTTGAGGCCAAGCAATTAAAGTTAGATTAGAGGAAATATTGAGGAGGATGACAGGTTCACACTCCTCTTAGACACCCTGTCCTCCGCACTATGAGAGCAAATCTGGAGGCTCTTATTGAGCAGCGTGCAGGGTGTGGGGTAACAGAATGCATGTAATTGGATAACAGTGGTGATTACAGTGAGGTTAAATGTAATTCAGAACAAAGGGAGTAAGCCTGGATTTCCACAATCCGGCTTTTGTGCAATTATTCATGGATTGCAAATGAGAGATTCTCTTTAGGTTTTAGCTTCATTTTTTTTTGTCATTAATATTTCTCAGGAAATTAGTGATCTTGACTATTGAGTTTTTTTTTTTAATAACCTGCCCTTTATAGTGGATATTGAGTAGTAAGTACTCCAACATCTCCTTTGCAGGTCTCCCAGAGGCCAGGTGGTGTCTTGTAGCAGCCAGATTATGCTTGGTTAAGTATAGTTTTGAGATACTTTAGTGTTTTAATTTTATGCTACTTTATATTTCTACTCCACCACATTTTGGAGGCACTAGATATACCTAATAACTTTAGTTTCATTGCATTTATATGTTGTATTATTAATGTGAATCATTAATAATACAAAATATAAATCAACTAATAAATGCTCCACCTTTACAAACAGCAACAGTCGACAATGATAGCAGTCATACGGGGTTAGTGGCTTTTCTGCCTCACTGAAGTGCTCTGTTTCCTGAAGTATGGAAGATGGTCTCATAAAAACTCTCATAAATAATAAAAGCATCATTCTGAAGAACAGAAACAGTATATCTTTATAAATTTGATCACTTATCTTACCTCACTCCCAAAAACCAGTTTACTGCATGATGTTGTGCTGACCTCTGGTGCTCTTTTCTTGTACTGATACAGCAGCCGTTTAATTGCTTTGATGCCTCTTTTACTTTCTAATAATGTGTACTTTGTTATGTATTGTTGTGCTTATTATATGAGTTATTTTGTGTTTTATGTGTTCTTAGGTTTTATGTTTTTTTGTGTTTTATGTGTTCTTAGGTTTTATGTTTTGCTGAGTTTTACTTTGCTTTTTTTATTTTTATTTTTTTTTACAACTTGTTGTATCAGGTTTCACTGTGTGGAAGTCAGGAAAGCACCTAAAACACCTCATTTGTGGCTGAAGAAACATGAACACGCCATATTTCTATGTAATTACTGCCTGAAATTAAAGGTAACTTCTACACAAACAGTGCCCCTTGTGCAATCTCTGCTGATGATTTTTAATCAACAATACTGTGGGGTGTTGTATTAAGTCCACATAATTTTTATGTGTTCTTCCTTTATTTTCTGTCTTTTAGAAGCTATTTCAAGGTTTTTCATCTGAGGAAAGAAATATCCAGTTTGATATTTTGCCAATATAACCTGCCAGAACACTAGAGCTCAATGCAGAGTTTAGCTGCTTTTCTGAACTGCTGAGCCAGCCTCTGTGAACTTTGACCTCTGTGTCAGCTCTTCAGGAAACTAAGGCACCCTGGAAAACATATGGAAACGTAGGTGTAGCAGTTGCTTTTGGTTCATTAGCACAGTATGGGTACTGACATAAACCCAAAGGCCTTTTCATATTTGGGTGGAGTTCCTTTTAATGCATTAGTTAAAATAAGTCACACAAAAAGTCAAAATAATTCATTTTTTAAAATTAGTTTTCCTGCAACAAACAAATGCCAGATAACATTTTGCCATTTTGTGTAAAGTTGTTTAATACATTAAAATGACATTTGACTTGACTTGTCAGTGAAAATGTTTCAGAAGTGTGAATGGGACAAGTTAGCCAACGTTCAGTTGGCTAATCTAGCTAAATGGTAACTGTAGCAAAATGTAACTTATCCTATTCTGCAATAAATTGTCATTAGTGTCAACATAATCTATTACGACTTGCATGTGTCTTACTTGTAATTGTTGGTTATAAATGAATGGTCAGTATGTTTTAATGTTTTGTTACTTTGAGTGGAACGTTTGATTAAGCTAGCTTCTGATATACCACAGCAGATAAGCTAACTTTAAAAGTTAGTTAGTGAGATCAGTCTGAGTGCAGTTAAAGGATCAATAATTTGAAGTATTCACACAATAAAAACAGTTTACAGGTAAACAGGACATTTTTAGTAAAATACCACTGTATGGGTGGAGGGTAACATGATGCTAATGTAGCGAGCTAACATTACATTAGCTACATTCAAGTTCTAGGTTAACTACATTCCTGGGCTGCCTAAAGCTGAGTTAATCTCTTTTATTATAAGTCTGTTTGCCTCTTTCTCATCTGTTAGTAGTTCACATTCTCCCCTCAGTTTCAGTCTTTAAGAATGAGGGAACCAAAGTTGAATTTAAGCTCCCAGTTTTTGGATTTGTTCCTGAGTGAACTGACATTAAACTCTTATTGTTGTTGGTGGACATTTAACCGAGGTTACAGGCTCCACCAGTGCCAACCTCATGGACAGGGAGTGTGTGTGTGTGTGTGTGTGTGTGTGTTGAACCCTGACTGCTTTCTATATTTAGCCTCCCAGTGAGTTTTTTCTTTTTTTGTTGCAGGGTCCCAGTATGGCTCTGGCTTCTCCGGTGACAGCCCGGCCCGTCCTGGAGCTCTGACTGTGGACTGCAGATCTGTCAAACTTCAGGTTTCATCTCCACAGAGTAGCTTCTCTCAGAGCAAGACCTGCTCTTCCACACTGGAAATCAATTATTGGCTGTACCTGCATCCAGCGTCTCCACCACAAACACACTCTTTTGCTGCATGTAAGTACAAGCAACTTTTTATTTACTAGAAACTAGAAACAAGAATGCACTGGCTCTTGACTGACATAATCCGGCTGTAATTGATCCCAGATATCATCAGTAATGTTGTGTGTGTGTGTGTGTGTGTGTGTGTGTGTGTGAGAGAGAGAGAGTGAGTTATGTTAAACGTGCAGGTCAACCACTTGTTTATCTGCTTTATTACAAAGTCCTCTGGTCTTCCTCAAGGACTCATTATAGGTCTGAACTGATCTGACACGTGTTCTCTGTCGCTATTTTTGGGCCCTGACAGCTTCATAACAGGGACACTACCGCACATTCCTGCAGTCAGAGGGAAGCGCACACTGTTGCACTTCATAATATACAAGCAGTAATGTAAAAAACGGTCAAATTCAAAATTTCCATTAAAAACATTGTAAATAGTTTAAAAAAGCAAACTAAATGTCATAAATATTATGTTTGTGTAATATTTACACACAGAATAATTGTATGCATTTGTATTCCTTAAAACAATTGACTTACCCTTTTCAATATTTTTAGGGGGGCATTTTATTGCATCACCCCATATTTAAACACTTTGACAATAATGTGAAGTGTAAAACCACCTGAAATAATGATAATAATGTTTAATACTGGCTGATAGATCTTCGGACACTTGCTTAAACTTAAATTTAAGTTTATTCCAAAGACAAAAATGCTTCTCAGAATATGTGATTAACATATTATTTGTATGGTAGGTTGTTTCAGATATAATCTATTGCAGTTTACCCACCAGTTTATTGACAAGTGCATTACTGGCGTATGCGTTTTCGTCTGCATCTCATTGGAGATTCATCATCATATTAAAGTTGCAATAGGAAATTTTTATAAAAAATAACTGCTTGTCATATCTGCTGAAACTTTCACTGTATCCTGACAGTAGTACATGAGACTCCTCCTGGTGCTCCTGATGGCATTTGTAAGAACCACAAATACCCACAAAGAACAACCAACAACCAGTCAAAGCCAGGAAAGATAGTAGAGACACTTTAGGTTGGTGGCGTGAAGGGAACTGATTGTTGAGTCGGACTGACACTCAACAATCAATATCTTTCTCCGCTCTGATTGGAGGCTTTTGTTCAGCCATGGCGGATTCTTATAAATGTCATCAGGAGCTCTAGGAGGAGTCAGAGGAAGCTGATTTTTATCACAGATTATCTGTCTCATGTTATACTGTCAGGATAAAGTGAGAGTTTCAGCAAATAGGACAAAAAGTGAACAGCTGTGATGTTTGACTTGTGTGTGGATGTGCATGTTTGTTCTGGGCTTATTTCAGATTAGTTTTTATTCTAGTTCCCAATATGATTTGTCAGAGGATACAGATTCATTTCTATTTAAAAAAGAAGTTCATAACCTGCAGTGTATGCACACTGGAGGGTAGGAAGATGTAAATATGACTAAAGATGGATCATTTAGTATTCCATATAACAAAAATACAGCTTCATAAACATCAGCTATATTTTCATTATCAGAGTAATTCACAATAATACACATTTCTCATTATCAACCCATAATTTATTGGCCTGATATATATTGTACATCCATAATCTCTACAGTTTGTGTAATCACTGATTTCTGGTGGGGAAATTAGTTTTTCTAAAGGCTATGAGAGTTTTGGTAATGCGCAGTATTATGTTGTCTCTATGAGGAATCCAGAGATTGTGCTTCGAACTTAAAACATAAAAACATTTCTGACGAGTGAATCCACACTTCACAGCTGCCAAAGCAGATGAACAACATTGACACAACCCACGATATAGAGGATAATTGAAGTTAACTGAGGATCATTCTGCTAAGCACGCCGGATTAGAAACGTATATCATGGCATGCAGCGGTAGTATGACCTGGTTCACTGGCGACATACCATGGATCAGGTGGACAGTGAACGCCCAAAGGTTGGAGGACCAGAAGGTCCAGGAAAAGATAGACAGGGACTGAAACTAACACCTGTCTCTCTGCATGTGACTCGAAGTAAGAAAAGAGTGGCAGTGACCTTTTCACAGTCAGCTGATTTTTTTTGCGTTGTTAAAAATGCATCCAAAATACTCTCCTGTATTTTTCTGTGAAATCAACCAAACTCTTATTGCTTTAAAGCTTTCAAGGAGGCTTTACTGGCAGAAATGGAATATAA
>NW_023339873.1:1719136-1745140 GCF_004916995.1 Morone saxatilis
TGTATAATCACCTGAATATAGGGACTGCTGTGTTTACCTTTGAATGAGTTGTTTTCAGTCCGCCATGTTGGACCTCCATGTTTCTACAGTAGCTCAGAACAGACAAACCAAACACAGGCTGTAGATAGGGCTTTGTTTCATGTTTTCCGAGAGTTTTGTAGCCAGCGAAGTTACTCCTACAGGCTTGGAACGGGAGGGTGAGGCGAGGGGGTCTGCAATATGAGATCTGCTACATGCTTCAGACAGTAGCTCTTTTTTGGAGGGCCAAATGGGATAAGGATGAGACATTGCACAACAAAGCTTTAGTCTGCATCTTTGTTGCTCTTAATCTTTCTGTTAAATATAAGTATTTGTAGAGCTGAAGCTCACCCAAGGCAGATCTCAGTGCAGTGTGACGTTACCTCATCAAAATGTTCAGAGATCACAATGAGAGGACACTGGAAACCTTTCCTCCAGGATATTTGTCCCCAAATCACCAAAGCAGAGATTACCTCTCCCTTCAGCTATTATCATATGTTCCAGGGTGTGTCAGCGAATGCTGCGTGTGACAGGTTCAGCCACACCGACTGTATTGATTTATCTCCCAGGCTTACACAAAGAGCACAAAGACATGCTGGAACTGACTTCCAGAGAGCTAATGAGAGTGTGTTGTTTTGACCGAGGGAGTCACGACACTGATGGTGATGAGAGGGAAGCACCAGCAGAGAAAGTTGTTGTTGTTGTTGGGAATGTGGTAGATGTGGTTTCCACAGGCGTGTAACTACTGTACAAACTGTCAGTGTTCGTCCCAGTAGGGCTGCAACTAATAATCATTTCTATTAATGACTAATCTGCAATTATCTTCTAGATTAATCGTGATCAATTGATTGTTTGGACTATAAAATCCCAAGGCCATTTAATGTCTTGTTGTCAGTCCAAAACTGAAAAGATATTCAGTTTAATATGATATATAACAAAGCAGGAAAACTCCATATTTGAGAGGTTGAAAACAGCATTTTCTTCCATTTTGTGCATGAAAGATTATTTTAAAGATTAATTGATTATCAAAATGGTTGTCAAAATTCTTAATCTGTCCATCAAGTAATTGTTAATTGTCTACTTGTTGCATCTCTATGGCACAGAGAAGTAACAGACATAGAATTCCTCATGTAGTTCTCATAAGACATACCTGCTATTGAGTGATCTGTTAAATCAGCTGAGGTGTGGAGCTCTGACGCGTGAACGTGATTGAATGCATCCCTCCCTTCCTCCCCCGTCAACCTCCCCACAGGCTAAACAATAATGTGTGTGTGCCTCCGCTGTATGAACACGCACATAAATACATTTAAAAAGCGTGTAAAGCTGGTGTTGAGGCCTCATGACGTTCCCCCTCCCTGCGCTTTTTCCACAGCAGTGTGTTTCCCTGCCGTCCGCCTCGGTCCCACAATTAGAGCTGACAGGAGTGACTTGTGACTTTGACTCAGGGAAACTCTGTCATAGGCTCGCTCTCTGTTTCTGTCTCTTCTGTCGCTCACTCATAAGTGTTTTTTTCTGACTTGCTCGCATCTCTTTTAGGTTCATCTCTCTCTGCCACTCTCTCTCATTCTCTTCCGCAGCATTTAACCCAAATTTTGCATCTTCATCTCTTTATCTGTCTTCCTTCATTGTGCCTGACTGGTCTTCCTGTCTTTCTCCCACTCTCTTTTAGTTAGTTTCTTGTCCTTTTGGAAATGTATTCTTCTCTTGTGACATCAGACAAATGCAGCAAAACATTACCAATAAAGACAAATTGATAGTAAAGTGATTTTTTAATACTGATAACACCAACAATCAATAATCACATACAATCTCAAACACCCAAATCAACAATCATAGCACATTACTTTTTTTAATAAAAATATATTTTGCTTTAGGTAAAAAGGTGGTTCCTCTGTCCTATGTATATTTTGACCTGATAGTAACCATAGATATAGAAACACAGATACGGCATTCCTGATTTGACGTGAGTCTACGCAGGCGCCATATTGGGGAGGTCAATATCTAGTTAACAATACTGAGAGATGCAGACTTCACTACAAAATCGATTGTTTCTCTGTCTATTCTGAACCGATTTTCATTAAATTTGGTTTATTTAAATGTGAGGAGTTGAATCTGATACTCGTTACTTGTAGGAATAGATTCAATTCAAATTTTGTGCAGCAGCAGGCAATGAGATATCTATGTTTCTTTATCTGGCAACAACTCAAATTCACTGGAAAGGAAGAGATACATCACTGAGAGACTGCTGTGACTCATACAGAAGTGTTGTTAAGATGTCTAGTGTTTACTTGACATCTTAACAACCTTTTACAGTTAGTTTTATTGGTTTAAAACAATGACAAATATGAAGCAATAAAAGCTCCTATAAATGATATATGTGTGATATATAGTAGTATATATATATAGTATTTTTTATTTATTTTTTATTTTTTATTTACAGCACCTTCTATCTTTCTCTTCCCTTGTTCCTGCTCGTTCTTCCTCTCTCTACCTCCATCCCTCTCTTTCTCTCACCCCTGTCGACCAACTCTCTCACCTCCCCCGGTCACTGCAGCTGACGTGAAGCCTTGGGATAGCTCAAATGCCGTGCTATAGTGGTTCAACCTTCCCCACTGGTCCTTATCTATGGTTGTGTTTTTAGCACGTGTTAACTGCTGCAGCACTCTTGTGTAGAGCACTTGAAGGCCAGATGCATTGCACCAAATTATTTAATTTAACACAGTGCTGTATCACAGATTTTGGTGGTTTCACGGTATATCACTGTATTTTTATCTATTTTTTTGCATGACAGGTTATTTTATATAGGTTTGTAGTGGCTTATTGTACTGACAGGAGGATACAGATTATACACATGTTATTGTCATTATCTATATACTTTGGACTTAGGGGTTTCTTGTCCCCATAAAATGATGCTATATTCAAAGAGATATGTCTTAAAGCTGCAGTACGCAACATTTACATACTGGTAATTGGTAATCCAATATAGAAAGACAGAAACCAACCAGAATAATTATGTGTAGCTAACCTTACAGCAGGCTATTTGGTGAGCTTGTATCTTGCTGCCTGTGTATTGGCCTTTCTTATTTCGATTTTTGTGGTAATCTAATGGCATATCCAATTTAATTTAAGGTTTTGCTGATTAGTAAATATTAGGTGAATATTTTTCTAAAAATTACCCATAACATTTATTAACATTTTTGCCTCTGCACCAATAATTGCCCATGTTTTTATGATTATAATGATATAAATCTGCATAATTGAGTGCTTATTAGTTCGTTTTATTGACACTTTTGAGTTGGACCCCTTTTAGCCTGATGAGAATAAATATGGCTTCGACCTTCTAATGACCTCATATCTGTCAGTGCCTAGCAAAGAATACTGTACATAGAGATGCATCTTTGTACTTGTTCATTGCTTCAGGTAGTAAGTTACCAGGAAGTTGATTAAACATATTTGTAAATGAGATCCCACCCCCCTGGCGCTACAGGGAAGTTAAAACAAACCAACAGCTACTATTTGACCTGGTTTGCTGCTATATTGGTGAGGCCTAGTGCTCCTTCACACTGTTTTATTTTAGCCTCACTCACCTGTCCATTCTCCTAAACTGTCAGTCACGTTTGTGTTCAGCAGAGAAGGACGCTTCAGTCAAATCAGAAGCACCTTTTCGTTTTTCACAGTGTGATTTGTTTAGGCAGGCAAATTTGGAGAGATTTTTAAATGTCACGCATTTTTCTCACCCCACTTATTTATGTCCTAGGGCGAGACAGAACAAGACAAGCCCAGAACCCTTCATCCAGCACCTAATGTTAACTGACAAAACAGTGTTTCATTGCTCTATGAATGATGATAAGCTCCACTGGACTGTATTGTTGTATTTGTTGAAAAAGTTGGAAGTTGTTGGACTTGTTCCTGTGTGTGTGTGTGTTTGCTGTGCTTAAGGTCCAAACCCTTCTGCTACCCTGTAAAGAACTTTTAGACAAAGGTCATTGAATTGTAGTGGCCATTGATCGGCTTTGCATGTTGGGTTAATTATTTGTGCATCATGTAAAATAGCCTGCAATGGTACTGATTGCATTTTCACAATACGCTGGGGAATTATTAATTCTTTGCTTCATTGCAACATTTTTTAAAATCTATACTGATCAATACTGTTTCCTTGTTTCATGCATGCTCTTAAATGCAACAGGTCAAATCAGGTTGGGTCGGTGCACAGAGACACCGATACCCAATACCGTATTTTAGGCAGTATCTAGTGTAGTATCCTGATTTTACTATTCCAAATGTAGATGAGTTCAATCAATGCCTGCAATCATTGTGGCAAGAACCACCACGGTCTGCAAACAATGATTCTACCTCTGCAATAGATACTAAAATATATGTACTTTTATTAATCCTGCATTGATATTAGAATATCTTTTGGACAGAAAGTGAGCTTTAAGCTTTATCCAGATGTTCTAACACAGCGGGATCAGACCTTTATCCCTGCAGAGATAGTGTTAAACTTCTCTTTCCTCTCTTTCTTTCACAGCGGTGCCATGCTGCCGGGACGCTGTGGATGAGAAAGTATGTCGTCAGACTTCTACTCCAGAGATGACCTGGTGGAAAGGGGGTCCATCCCCCTGGACATCGACAACGTCCACTTGCTGCTGCAGGGTCAGTCCGTCTCCGCTTACAGTGCAGTAATGTTTGTGTTTTTTAGGTATCTGAACAGAGCAGGTCTTTTTTGGGCTTTTTTTGCTCTCAGTTTTAGGTTATCACAGTAAAACCGTGGTGCTTTTATAGACTGGTGATTTACTTCAACAAGCATTCAAGCTAGACTGAGTGAAGGCTCATTGTTTCTGGTCTCTGCTCAACCTGAGACAAGTCTGAGGTCATGCAACTGTAAAAAGAAAAGCCCCATGTCTTGATTTCACTGTTTTATCTTGGTTACTATGGCAACATAATAAGTATTAAGCCTCAGTTTTGTGTCTCACTCACGGGAGCACTGTGATGACTCTGTCTCAGTCCGCTGCTGGCTCTGTCCTGTTTCACTTTTGTCACTTTTTTTTTTTGAGGTCATGCTTGTTTTAATCTGCTGAAACTGAACTCTCAGAGAGACGTGAGTCATATCGCAAAGAGCCCTCCGCGGGGAGACAGCAGGAGGGTGGAGGAGATAATAAACTGCTGCTCGCTTATTAAGTCGCCGTCTCCCAGGGCGTTTTTGAAACATCTGAAGCAAAACTGATGCACTGTAGGGTTGTTATTTGATCGTGTATGGACGACATATATCATCAGTTCTCAGCATTTCAAGTGTTTCAAATGTGTCACTTTATCTGTAAGATTTTGCTGTTTGAACTCTGGTTTCATAAAACTTTTAATTTCAAAATGTTAAAACTAAATGATTGACAGGCGACTGAGTGAAACGCACTGTTTCCTGAATAAAGTTACAGGTTTCTGAGTTTGAACAGTGTTTGAACATATGGGGCTGTGTAACTAACAAAATATATGACTCTAGGTGTTTCTTAGAGATTTTAGAAAGCAGAAATGTTACATATAATAGCTTTAATTGTGTAAGGCATTTATCAGACCAAATTCCAAACTTTCTCTGGTTTCATTAAATAAGAAAAAAATTTGCTTTTCTCTGTTTAGCATCATTGTCAATTGAACTCCTCTGGGCGTTGGACTGTTGGATGTTACCTTCATGAAATGTGAAGCACATTGTTGTTCCTGTTTTTTGACATTTTATAGACTAAACAAATGAAAAATAATCACTGCTTTCAAAAACACTAAATTCAAATGACTTACACACAAAATTGTGACAGAATTCCACGTTTTACAAATATAGATTCACACCATTATCACCGTATTGTGATGGAAGGGTTTCTGTAACCCCAGGAGGTTGTCTGGAGAAACAGTTCCAGGTAGGGTCTACTGGTCCTAGATGGTGTTGTGCATCTGGATTGCAACTTCTTACTCGTTTCATTGCATGTGGCTTAAGCAATGTGCCACTTTCAGTTTCAGTGTTCACTGTATGTATGACATTTGCAGGAAGGTTTTGATTCCAGCTTGAAGTCCACTGCGTCGTATTTCTGCTCTTTTGCTTATTAGTGAGACCTGGTTTGTTGTTAACGTTGATTCTCTGGTGGGGAGGTCACAGTGTGGACAGGCGTCTGACACTGCTATATCTTTTCTTGAGCCTTGTGATGGTTACACTATGAACAGATGGCAGCACAGGCTCTGAAATGGCCTTTGCAGTTTTGTTTTTTGATCTTGTCTCCTATCTTTATTTCTGTTCTTTTTATTGCCTTTCTACCTTGTTATGTGGATTGTTTCAGGATGTTTCCTACATTTTCCTGATATCCCTGTCGGCCTGTCCTTCTCTATCCACCCACCTCAGTTCTTCTCCTTAGTTTTTGGGTCCATTCTTGCAAGCTTCTCCACTCAACTATTTTTAGCACATGACTCCCCACATTTAGAACACAGAGGGTTTATTTTAATGAAAGCCTTGTAAACGCTTTTCCAGCTATGTCATTTCCAGGTGGTACAATGTGCAGGATGGATGATGTAACCCTCACGTCCCCATGACGATCCAGCTTATTAAATAAGTGCGAAAGGCTTGTTTTTTCTGTGTGTATTTGAAGCGTAATGATGAAAGAATGTGAGTAAAAATAGCTCATACTGTGTGTGAATGCTGGGTGTATTCGACAGGGCTGGGAAGAATGCTTCCTTATGCAAAGTACATGTAATCTGCTTTTATTACGTGATGCTTTTAAAGTGATTAACTGTGTCAAAACAGTTAAGTAGGTTCAAGATTGTTGTCCAAAAGTGCTTAGGAAGGATGTGTCTCATGTAGAGATCAAACGCGATGTTTCATGCAGACTTTGTGACTGTTACTTCACTTCGGATACCTTATCATTAGATTATTATCAGGTGAAACCACTCCATTATTAGTATTCATCATCATCATGATTTTAATGAAATTGTTATATACATTATATATATTTAAAAATGTTTGTGCCATATTGTGCAGCCCTAATGTAGTGCTTAAAAATAAGTAGAATTTAAAACAATCCACAGTACAAGCAAATCAAGAATGAGTGAAACAATAAATAACAAAAACTGAAATGTCAGACACAGAATAAATAAATATTTGATATGTTAAAGTATTGATACAAACTGTTATCATTATCATTTATCTCTTTTCAAGTCCTTCACAAAAAACATCTATTAAAGCATAATGTGAGAAAATATAGCAAAAGTAAAAACAACAAACAAGAAATACTGTAATTAATAGTCCAATTAAAAACAACATGGAGGAGACAGGAAGTGATTTTTAAGAAGTGTATTAAAAAGGTGCACAGTGTCATCAGATATCCTCAGGTAGGGGTCCTGTAGGAAACTATAAAGGCTCAATTACATGAATGTCTTTATGTTGATAACTTGTGTAACTCCGTGCTGTCTTATCTCTAATGAGTCATAAGAATGTCAACATCATATAATCATATGTAAGTCAAACAATGACTCATGTTCAAACAAAGAAAAATGAATGTTTTTCACAGGACACAGAGGCAAATAACACAGCAAATTAAACAGAAAATATATTATCCAAACAAATCCTAATGCCATCCTTTGAAGTATGATGCAATGTTCTGTTTCATGCTGTTTATAAGAATGCAACAGCCAGAAGTTACACAGTAAGTGACATTAGAAACCGACAGCGACGCTAATTATTGGACCACAAAGTGAGATTTCTCTCACAGACTTCTCCACCTCAACATCACATCTCAGCAGTCCAGCATCTGTAATGTTCCCAGTCGTAGTTTCCAATCTGGTGGGCCACTCGTGTACAGGGGTTGGGAGAGGTAAGGTTAGGTTAGGTAGGACATGCATTGTTTCACAGCATTTGGATTTGGCACACATTTTCTAGCTTACGTAGCAGTAAGCTCCCAGGAGGCTGCAGGAGCACTAGCTTGTTGCAAGTCTTGTTTGGGCAGGCCTGAAGCCTTAGTAAGCCCGATATAAAGGAGGCGGGGCCTGCCTGATCTCACCTGCTTCCCCCGCAGGCTGGAAGTATAGACTGTTAACTGGTTAGATAAGAAGTACTCTCAAACTAGCTGTTTTTTCTTCACAACTCTCCTGCTGAAATAATGGATCTGCCGTGTTTAGAGTCGGTGGGGTAAATTATGTTTATTAGATAGAGAAGTTTGCTATGCACCAGGGTTTCTGACCTGGTAACTTTCCCTGCTGAATCAGCATGAGTGATCCCATCATGGGTGAGTTTCTCTATTTGTCTCTGTGGTGGTGACGTTTACTGATATAGAACAACTATACACACAAGCCGAGTGTTGAAAGTCTCACCATTTGTCAGTAAGATAACAGTAGGAATGGAGAAATTGTAACTAATTGTAGGCTACAATACTTTAGCCATTTAGCATTGGGTTTTTTTTTTATCAGCAAGTAAATCAAAAATCAAATATAGGTTTCTTTCTCTTTTGAAGGAAAGTTTGTTTTTAGGGCCTGGGTTGGTTTTGGACCTGATAGGGAGAAAATAGTTTTCCTACAAAGTCATGCATGTATGCACTTCTTCAGTGACCCATAACAGTGCAGGAAATACCGGTATGTCAATGTGTGTGCTTATGTTGATAATATTGCCTCCTCTTAGATAATAAATATCACAGGTTTGCACAAAAACAGGCAGTGGTTTTATAATGACTTATATAGGTGACTGAATCCCTTTCCTCTATTATGTCAATTGGTTTCAGTCACTTTTCACCACTGTTTAAATATATTTTGTTTTGTGATTAGTACATAGTGCTTTTGAGTGGATGTTAATTGACTTTTTTTGCACTGTTCTACAACCATGACCATAAACTGTACTTTTACATCCAGAACATGATGTTTCAGCTCTATTTAAAATATACATAAATTAAATTAATTATTATTTCTTGGGTAATGTGGTCATTTGAAAGTGAAAATCTGTAAGATTTAAGATTTAATGACTTCTATAAGTGGTCACTGTTTGTGCTTCCTGCTATTGAGGTAGCAGGGATTCATTTCAGGGGCTGCTGAGATGGTAGCACTCTGGAACGGACTTTAAAGTGCCGTGGCTTCAGTGACCAAATGGGTTTGTTTAAAATAATTCTTCTGGCAAACTCCCAAGTGTGTCAGAACTCTCCGGTTTCTTCTTCCTCTCCACCTGCCAGCACAGGAACTCTTGAGACTATAGGTTCTTTATTTTTTGTTGGTTTGAAGATTAGTGATCAGCAGTGCTTCCATCCAGATGTTAAACAACTCAGAGGGTCAAGTTGCTAAAAGAAAACCAACCCCCTTTCCCAGCTCCCCTTATCTTTGTTTGATGATACCAGATTAATTATAATAAGATGTCTGAGTCATCGTAGGGGCTCCCCATAATTAAGATTAGACTGCAAGTGAACTGCAGCCAGAGGCGGCCTGCTGTTAAACATATTAAGATAGGAAATAGCCTGTAAGCTGTCTATTAACGAATCTCAGAGGCAGCCTGAAGGAGAGCTGGAGCTCAGCACGGACGATAAAAAGGACCAGTCGCCTTTATCTACTGTAGGGAACAAAGAAACTGAGAAACTGGATCATAGTTAAAGTATTAAAGATCTGAAAAATGAGGCAGTTTTGAAAATTTTTCCTAGCTTGTGCCTCATAACTGGGGTTGGTTTTTACTTAAAGTTTTACAACCATTTTTGTTATAATCAGACAGGTTAATTACCAGCTTAATGTTATTTGTAGTTTAAGAAAAGGAATCTTGATGTAGGATAGATCAATAGTGGAGAAACTGGAAGTTTAGGCAAACTCTGACTGAGATGTTTATTGAGTTAGTAAGTTGATTTTACGAGGACAATGGAGATTGAGGACTGGATTATATGTGAGACTCTTCATACTGTCAATGACCTGAATGACTTCGTTGAGCTTTACAGTGGTGAGTGTTGGACAATTCACTGACCAGGTCTGCTGTTACTATAGTGTTTGCATTATCTGAGTCTTGTACATTGCAACTTCCCTTAAAGGTAATCAAGAAATTCCATCTCAAATGAAGACGACTGATACTCTTCTTCACTGATGTGCACCTGCTCTCTCCTTTATATTCATACAATTCCACAGATTCACAGGTGGCAGCTACAAAAGTGCAGTGTATATTTCAAAATGCATTCGGCATGTAAAAGGAACCCACTTTACATGTTTTTATAAATGCATTTTGAATGTATAAATGTGTCAACAGTATATTTAAAAGCATTTCAATATGTTGGTAGAAATATATTAAATGTCTTATTCTGAGACATTTACTTGCAGGGAATTTGAAGTCAGTATGTTTGCAGGTCCTCTGTGTTAAACTGCATTTATAGTTGGTTATATTTCAAATCTACTTTAAAGGTGTGTAACATGTAGGAGGATCTATTGGCAGAAATGGAATATAATATTGATAGGTATGTTTTCGTTAGTGTATAATCACCTGAAACCTCTTGATGCCACTAAAAATCCTACACATTGGTCCTTTTAAGGCCTTTAAAATGTTCTTGCAAATATATAGATGTATGTTAGACAAATATTACTCCAAACCAGAACTCAAATACAGACCAGAGAAATGTATAGATTTCTGTAAGAATATCTATGTGGGATGTTTGTGTTTTATTCGCAGATTGCTTGCTCGCAGCTCTGTTTGTGCTGAAGTATTTTCTCTGGCTTTCATTATTAAAACGTACTGAGGCTCTTTGCTTGTTCGGGCAACACAAAGACCAAAAAGTTATGTTTGTGATCATTATGCCCAGAGGTTTTCCAAAGTGATTGGCTAAACCCCTGGGTGTTAGCTACAACTAATTACATGCTTTTAAAAGGCCGGTTATTGTAGGTTTAAACACCTGGCTAATTTCACAATCAGTGTGCAAAACTGCCTACTGTTTGTGAAATGTACCTTTATGATTTAACTGAACAAAGTGAAACTATTTTAAAGCCTTCAGTTGACTCAAATAAACAGGTACAGGTTACATAAAGTGTGCTTTGATTAGTGCTTCAATACTTGGAAACTATCTTGGAAGCAGTTTGAGTTGAACCTTGATGTGTTGCCCTCCAAAGGAAACATGTTTTACCACCACATAAACCTTTTGTTACACTTTTTACTGTTCAAGTTCATAGGTTCTCAGACAAATTAGGATGTTTCTAGCAAAAATATAACATCAGCGTCAGCCATCTTTGTTGTTTAAGAACATGCCTCACTCAGGTCTCACTCCTCTGCACAGTTATCGTATCACTGTGTTTGGTCCAGCCGTATCCAGGACTGGTGGGAATTGTTCTGATTTCCACTAGTCCTGGTTCCCAGAATAGAAGTTTGAAAGCATATTTGAAAATTAGACTGATATGATTAACATTTTAACATTTAACATTAACATTTTCTTCTTAAAAATAAATTAATAATAACTATACAAGACATGATATAAACCCTGGTGTCAGTTACCCAGTACCATTTCTGTCACTTTTCTGAAGAGGACAGTATTGTCCAATCTACTTCAGTCTCATGGTGCCTGCAGTGGACTGCTGTTTTTGCCAGTGAGAGATACAGAACACACACTGTTGCTAATAATACCAGCAATCAAAGAAACTGAGACTACTTCACTGTTGCACTCAGTATAAACAGTTCTTTATAGCATCATGACCTTAATGCCTATGATTTAAATGTGCACTAACTGTGATTTACTGTTGATGATATAAGTTAAACTTGGCATTGTGTGTTTCTTCTTCTTCAACAGTGGAACAAGAACAGATTCAGAAGAAGACCTTCACCAACTGGGTCAATGCTCAGCTGGCAAAGGTGAGCCATGACATTTAAGCTAATCTGCATTATTAGTTTAAACTTACTGGTGTAAATTTGGTTATCAATAAAAACAATCCTCAACATAGTAAAATTTGAGTCTTTTTAGCTCAACGCATACAGCTAGTTTAATGTTTACTTCATTACTGCTGAAATGACCCAGCTTACCCTCACGGATAAGTTTGTTTTATCCAGTCATGTAAAGTCATTAATACACAGTATTTTCCATTCCCTAAGCTAAGTTGATGTAGCTTAATAACAAAATGCAGGTGAGCAGGAACATGTGAGGGCTTGAGTTGATGGAACACAACTCCTGTTCACACGTATTCCCTTAATATAAAAAATAGTTCATTCAAAGATGGTGCATCTGACATGACTGAAGCCACTCACAGCAAAAAGGGTTGCTAAGACACTGCATGCACAAAACAACACAACAGAGCATCTTCTCTGACAGCAAAGGGCAACTTTCAGTGTCTGTGTTTTGCATTTCTATGAACCCTTTTAACCCTTTACATCCTGTTATTCTTGTCCTTTTCCAGTCTGTCACATTTTTTTATATCTTAAGGGAAAATCAAGAAATTCAGTTAATTAAGCTCTCAGTGAGCTATATGAAAATTGTACATGCACATCAAAGTCAAAGTCAGCTTTATTTGTCACATATTGGGGGGAAAACATCACAATTTAATTTCTTATTAGCTTCCTCTAAACTACATAAAACATGACCACATCCTACTTTTAATTACCCTTAGAGGGCTTTTCCCTGTTGGCAGCTTGTGTTTACAGGAAATCCAACATGGCCTGAATTTGGTAAAAGACCTTTGCGAGACAGCGATTTTGCAAAAGGTCGCTATCTTGCTCTCAAACTGCCTCCAAACATGAGTCAGCAGCAGATTGTTCACTCTCTGTCTGCCTCATGGTGGAGGTCAGCTGTGAATGTGACAGTGGAGGACAGTGGGGTGGAGGTGGGGAACCGTGTGTCCATAAATATAGCATTGAGGAGCAAGGTTCACAGCACACAGACAGACAGCAACAGACGGCCACCACCCTCCCCCTTCCCTCCACCATCCACACCCCCTCGATCCGCCTACCGGACGTGCCCCCAGCTAAGGACTCGGTGCTGGACTTTGCCAATATAAGGAATGGTGGGGATAATTGTTAATCCGTTGGTGGTTGTTCACATTAGAGATCACATTGCAACAGCAACTTCTGTCTGTCTTCCATCAATGTGTTTGAGCTAGGAATGAGAACAGGCTTTGAGGTATGTAGGAGAAACTACAGTGCCTGCAAAAAAACCTACAAAAATCTACAGCCAGTGTTTGGTTTGTAGGTAGAAGGCAACCTGTGGTGTCTGTAGATAAGATAGGTTCATTCTAAGGTAATAAAAATGATTCCTATATTCAGGTGATTATACACTAATGTAAACATACCTATTAATATCATATTCCATTTAGGAGGATCCAACAGATCCTCCTAAATGCTACACATTGGACCTTTAAACAAATATATTTACCATATAATATAATAAACGAATAGCTCTACGTCATTATAAAGCTTGAATCATCGTAAACACGACATGAATTGCCTAGAAAATTAGTACCAGTAGTATCACAGGAAATACAGAGAGGACTATCGGGGTGGATTAGTAAGTGTCGTCCTGATTAATTTAGAGTTGGGACAAAGTGGTTTAAATAATCAATTATATTTGTCTAATAAAGGCTGACGAGCATCAAAACATTAATTTCTGGCCTGTCAGATGCAAACAGTACAACTACAATAATCATCATTATCTGGAGATGATTTCCCATCCCCAGAATGTCCACTTCTCAGTAACTAACAAACCGCCTTGTTTTTAGCTCGACCACCACGTGTTGTAAAGTTGAACTAATTGGTTATGTTTGGACATCACAAGGAGTCATCATTTAGCTCAAGCTACATAAAGATGGAAAATTCCAAAGTTTCACGCTTTATTGATTTCTGTCAGAAACCAATGTTAACACTACAGCAACAATTTATTTGGATAGTCCACCCACAGATAGTTTATTCCGTATATTTGAAACATTTTAACCATATTACTTTGTCTAACAGATCTGTAGAGTATGTGTGGCAATTTATGACCATACCCTAACCCAAATTTTTGTCCTAAAAAATAAAAAACAATCTGTTTTCCATTTTTTTTTGTTTTGAAAATAAAAACATAAACAAAAATCCATCCATTTGTTACTCCGATTTTTAAATGGTAGTATTTCTGTTTTTTTCAGTTCTGAAAATAAACAAAACAGAAAACAAAAAATGGCCAATTTTCCATTTTTTCTGTTTTGAATTTTAAAATGAAAAAACTACCTGCTGTCAAGCTTGTTTCCAGATTTTAGTTTTCTCATTTCAAAACAAAAGGTTTGTAGAGCAATTGTTACCAAATGTATAGAGAACATGACTGCTAACAGAAAAGATGTTACAGCCTTGGTTAAGTTATCATCTCTGAGTGTTTTGAAGCCACAAATTTAAATGTAAATAAAATAAAATGTGTGTGTTTTGACAGCGGAGGCCACCGTGCATGGTCGTGGATCTGTTCAATGATTTCCGTGACGGCTCCAAACTGCTGGACCTGCTGGAAGTGATGAGCGGCCAGCGCCTTGTGAGTCCCCTCTCAGTTCAGCACTTAACATGTTCTCCAACCGACAGCTGACCGTTTTAATGAACCGACTGACCGACTATCTCTTGCAGAGTCGGGAGAGAGGCAGAGGAATGTTTCAGCACAGGAGCAACATTGAGAAAGCCCTTTCCTTTCTAAAGCAGAAATCGGTAAATGACACTAAAGGAGCCTTTTAATTAACTGTCAGACAAATACAATCACCTATATATTGAGAACTTTACTATTCATATTGTTAAACCCAGAGGGATAGTGCGTAACTGCTGCACCATCCGTCTGATTTTGGCATTGTTTAAAGGAAATAATGAGATTATTCAATTTCTATGAGCGTTTCTTTCCTTCGTATCCTATGAATTGGGACTTTGTGCGAGTTTTAAAGATTTCCTTTTTTCTCCTCAGATCAAACTCGTCAACATAAACATTCCCGACATTATTGATGGTAAACCATCCATCATCCTGGGCCTCATATGGACAATCATTCTACAGTATCATGTGAGTTTAATATGTTTACTTTCATAGATTTTCTTTTGTCTCTGTGCCTGTCTGTTTTCTTATTGGTTAATTTTTCCACTCTGAACTCTCTGTTCTCCTTCTACTCACTGAGGCAAACGCTTGTTTCTCTGGAATGTAGAACAGCCTTTTCTCTTATTTTCTGTACTTCACTACCAACCAACAATCAGACTAAATCACTGGAGCAGATAAATAATTGGAATGCTAAAATTAAACACATTTATTCAAGCTTAACAACACAAAAAACACGTTTTATAAGCCAAGGGATGTCCCACTGGATTCTAATCTAATGTAAAAGTTTCTTATTCCCTGCGTTTTAAATGTTTTCCCTTCCTTCCTCTTTCTTGTGATGTACAGTTTTTTCTGTTGCTTTGCTCCTTTTTAACTGAGTAAACTGATTCAAAAGTTTCCAAATATAAATGGCTGAAATGTTAAACAGAAACCGTGTGCTGGTGGTTTTCTCAGATCGAGGAGTTGGCCAGTGGCCTCTCGTTCAGCTCCCGTCAGTCCTCCATGGAGTCTTTGACCAGCCTGGACTCGCGCTCCACCCTGTCGAGCCGCTCAGCCAGCAGTAGTCCTGTTCCTCCCAGAGGCTCCCCGCTCCACAACCGTTTCAGGGTTTCTGCCAAGAAGGCCCTGCTGCTCTGGGTCCGGGAACAGTGCCACAAGTAAGCACTGGTCAACTGAGTCCTATCAATGAACAAAGCTACATCTCAGTGTGTTGTGTATGGTTTATAATGGGTTGCATTGATATATTGGCTTGTCAAAGCCTAATTGGTGCAACTCTTCTATTGTGAGCCAAGAATGTGATGTCAAGACTGATATATCCTCACACAGGGACCTCTCGGTCATTTCCAGGTCTGGGCAGAAGACCAAAACCTGATCAGGGTTTTACTGTCTGAGCTCTAGGCGTTTAGATGCTTTGCCTGCCAAAATCAGTTAAAATACATTCCTATATACATGAAATCCGGGAAAGAATCGGAAGTTAAGAAATCTCCATTACTGCAGTGGGGTCTCTCTACAGTGTTCACGCGCTTGAATGCAAGAAGTGTACAACTTTCTACTTTTCCCTTTACTTTCTATATAACGTTACTTTTAGAGCTATGTCTAGGAGGTATAAAAGAAGCTGTGCAGTTATCAACTGCTCCAACAGTACTGGCAACCTTCAACTTTACATAGATTGCCTGGACGTGCTGAGGCGATTAATAATGATCGATGATCAATAAAGGAAGTTATATATAATATAACTGGTCTGTACTGATAAAATGCAACTCTTCATTGAATAAGCCAGCTAGATAGTACAGTAGTATTACAGTATGAGTACATCATCTTTTTTTTCTATATCTGGCTCTTGTTGTAACAAATGTCTAATATGTAACATTTTGATAATGCTAAAATTGCTATCCATGTAAAGTACTTTCATCAGTAACTGAGGATGCCTAACGTCGTCAGTCAGACTACCCATGGTACTGTCACTCACAGAGTCACTACAACCTACCACCGCAATAATGGTAATCGCCAGATTCATGTATACATCGGCACTAATAGCATTTTTTGTTTCACTGTAGTACACAGCATATAGTTTTTATAGATGCCCATAGCCCATAATCTAATTTTGAAGAATTATATGAAAACATTGATACACATTTATCAGTATTTTTTTATACTAAAATATATCAAACAAATATTAATATGGACATTTTAAAGATATCCTTTCATATGAGTAGCAAACATGGGGTCCCATTGATTTTGTCCCTGATGTTTTGCAGTTAAAATAGTTTTTTACTTAACTTCAATACTGGTTGGTTTTTACTTTTCTCTTATAAATATTTTTTAACTCCTTCTGTTTGTTCATTGTCTTTTGGATCTTGGCTTACATGATTATTTGTAATCTTAGTATTTTACTGTTTCTTCTTGCCTGTTTTTGATCCTAAAGCCCCTACAGAGTCAGTTCCAGACAGCAGTACATGCTAATAACTGCAATATGAATGACCTGTATTATAATAGTAATACAATGATTTGTCTCCCTCAGAGCTGGCTGTACATTAAATGTTAAAGACTTCAAAGCTAGCTGGAGGAGTGGAGTGGTCTTCCTGGCAATCCTGTACGCTCTGCGGCCTGACCTGGTGGATCTTTCCAAAGCCAGAACCAGAAGCAACAAGCAGAACCTGGAGGAGGCCTTCCGCATCGCAGAGAGAGAGCTGAGGATCCCCAGACTGCTGGATCCCGACGGTGAGTAATTCAGCTTTCAGAAACCAGTGAGCATACAGCGGGAACTTGTATAGTCATTACAAGGCAATGTGTTATCACAGTTAGCCATTGGAGTCTGTATGAAAATTCCAGCATCTATTTGTTTCCCTAATATGCATCACTGCTCAGTCATATCCATTTGCAATCTTCACGTGGGTTTGTTATGAATATTCTGTTTACACTGTTCAGGTTTGCTATGACACATAAATATAAAGATATGAATGAACTGATACTAACACATGCTAGTGATGTTAGAAAAAACAAGTTCACTGTAACTAGACCTCAAGCAGCACAGAGCAGGATATCAGACACAGAAACGGCATAGAGGATCCGTCACTTTTGAAAATAAAACACTTTGTGCAGACTCGAGTTGTAAAAACAGACAAGGAGGAAACAATTTAAATACGTAGCCTACTCACTCGTGGTAGAAGCACGTAAATCAAGGACTAATATCCAAATCAATAGCCATAGATTCTTCTACACAGCCTGTTCTTATTCCCAGGTAGTCAAATATAGATGCAAGCAGTGTTCATTTTGTTGCAATCTGCAACTTCACCGCTAGATGGCACTAAATCGTGTGTAGGATTTAATTGTAATAACTACTACTGCAATAATGATCAGTAACAACAACTATATTTGACAGTTTTTAAGATATGAATAAACACATTTCTTTACATGACATGACTGCAGGTAAATAGAATTTGTTTGTGCTGACTTGTAGTAAAGCCATTGGTCGTCCTGCTGATGCATATCGCTGTGAAACAGGCCAGTGTCCTCAAAATGAGTTTAATAAATGAGATTAGCTGAAAACTAAATGCTTCTAAAGATATTTAGATGTATAAATGTCTTTGGAGGTTGAACACATTTTTATATATATGCATGCTTGTTGAAAAGCACTGCAAGTTCAGTAACCATCAAGAGGAGGTGATCACTCTCTTTGCAATTTCTTCCCCTTTAATTGCAAATTTATGCCGACGCAGAAGCTCTGTGTAAACCCTCTGAGTTTACCAACAGTCACATGGATCTTTTCTATGTCTTTAGTTCCGCTAGTCTCCATGAAAGTCCCTTTTGGGAAAAGTGCCTTTTGGTGTGTGACAAACAACCAAACACTCTTTTCCAAATATGATTAATCAGATTTCTCAGTATCTCACTGACATACTGGTGTAGCAGTAATTCATGTGGTGCCATGTGAATCTTTGTGAATGTGGGCATAGTGTAGCTGAGTGCTGTGCCATATCCAGTGAGCCTCAGGGCGAGTGGGATGACGATCTGACAGTCTGCTGACTCACTTGCTGCTTGTTTACTTCAGCCTCATATAAACCCTTCGCTTGTTTCACTCTGCACAGCAGACTTTTATCAGCCGGATGTTTGAAAGAGGCAGAAAAGTTACACCTCCATTCCTCAGATTCCAGCATTAAACTCCACCTGCTTACTCATGTGTTAGTCTAAACTTTGGACGGCGGTGTTGTAGTGTGAGACTGATCATGGAGGATTGTGATGTCGATGCAGATGTGGACGTTCGAGACCCCGATGAGAAGTCCATCATGACCTACGTGGCTCAGTTCCTGCAGTACTCCAGAGACCTGCCAGTGCCAGAGGAAGAAATGCAGGTCTGTATCACTCACTTGTATTTTGCACTGCAGCAGCGTTTGCAGAAAGGTTTTAATGTCAGTGTGGCTCCTGGTTCTGCAGACATAGGTTAGGATTCTGCTCAAGATGTTTTCAGCTGGGGTGTCCCTGCTGCAGCAGCCACGGGTTTGAGTATGACCTGTGGCAACTTTGCTCAAATAAAGGCATAAAGCACCCCAGAAAATATTTTTATAAATATGTTTTCAGCTGCACTGCAGTTCAGTGTCCTCAGTTAGGATGCAGCTGAGCTCTCTCATCCAAACTGCTCAGTAAGCACTGATATGGGGATTTGCAGGTTAAAAGAGGTCTAGACATCAAGGTTTAAATTAGGCAAAATCTGGTAGAAAAGCAACCGTTATATCCAACTTAGACAACTAAAATAGTTTTATATTTCATCCTGACTTTGCCCATTTTTGACCATAATATCTAGATGTTTTTAACCTTCAAGTCAATGCTTAGTGGGTTCTTTCTCTTTTAACTGCTCCAATCTGTGTGTCTGAAAGAGTCTGACTGTTGATTTTGCACTGATGCCAAAATCAATATTTGATTACAAAGATGGTTATGTGTGCAAAATGTTGCAGGAGTCCTTTGAATCTGAATCATCAAAGAGTTGTTGTGGAGATATAAACCAGAGGCAGGGTATTTCTACCAGTAGAACAATAAAATGTATTGTATCTGTTAAATGTATCTGCTCGGCTGTGATGCTTCTCTGTCAGCTCACATGCCACAAACTCTTGTAAACACTGGAATAAATGCAGAAGATATGTAGATACATTCTGTATATATCTGTAATAAGTTATCAGCCCTCTTAGTGATCAGTCTGGAATATTTGCAGTTTGCAGTGAAATGAATTACAGCTTGCACTTGGTACATTTGGTAAAATTGTAGAACATTTGTATATTCAGCGGTTTCCAAGCTGTATTCAATTTGCTTATAGTGACCATAAATGTTAAGAAGCACTGTATCTCTGCCACATCCAACCATCTTTTCACTAAAATATTTTGCTTTTTGCTCTGGATTTCTGACATTTCTTCCTCTTGTTTCCTCTCCTCCCTCTTTCCTTTCTTTTTTCCTTCCAGACACAATACCTGAATCTTCCTAAAAGTCCTTCTCCTATCAACCTGCCTGTTCACTACACTCCTGCTGTTTCTGCTTCACCTCTGCGTCAGGTACACCTGACTGCCACGACCCACCTCTACATCATTCCTAAGCTTTCATCCCACTCCCTACCTTCCAGTTACAGCACCTTGCAATACATTCAGTGCAACCATAGAATAAATCATAAATGTCTGCAAAAATCTCCTTTTGAAATAATGTTTTTTAGATACTAACACTTGTTGAAGATGTAATCTGCAGCAACATTTTTTGATAATCTAGGGAGTAACTAACTTTACATTAACAGTTAAAAATGAGAATTATAATTATTTAAATTAATAAAAATCAATAGTTAATAGAATAGTACATAAACAAAATGACTGCCTTACACGCAAGTTTCCAAAATATATATTCACTTCAAAAACACCCATATCCATTCTATTTTTTGGACGTTTGACTGAATCTACTATATCTCCATCAGTGCCACACCCCCCCTGTCACTGCTTCATGGTCTTTCTCCATTCATGCAGTGTTTGGAAACCCTCTGGTTTGCTGGTCTGCAATCAGTCAGCATCATTACTGCTGTGTCACACGGCGTAAATCAGCCACACCAAACCTTTTTTAGCAACCACAAATAACTTTAGATTGTATTGCTGCAATTATACCTCATGAAAACATGCCAGGAAAGTTGTTTATTGGGATGGCACTGCAGCTCCTCAAATAAAAAAGTCAGTCGCAAAGAGCCAAGATTAACTTCAAATCATATGGTGGTTAAAAGCAGGACTGTTCATGCAGAATTAAACTAGTTTGCCCTGTTCTCAGGGAAGGAATCCAAAGCCACAGCAAGGGTGTGTTTCTCTGCCTCCCATGAGATGAATAAAGTGCTCACGGGGCGACTCTGCAGCTATTCCTTCCACTGAGATCCTGCTGGTATCGCCTGCCACAGAACTCATGACTGATCAGTCACAGTGGACCAAACAGCTGTCAGCTCGGGTTTCTGACAAGATATCAGCATGCTGGATGTGGCTGCTGGGGTCATTTGAGTGTTTAATTCACCTTTTATCTTGTTACTTTTCCCCCCAAGAGGTTTTAACTTTAGAATTTGGAAATAATCCTGCAATGATTGTGCAAGATACAGTGCAGGGTGGAGCACACAGGAATTAAAGTCTGGATAACATTCCTCATCTGAAAATAATATCCACTCTTGTTCTGCATAAAATGCACAAAATAATAAACCTTAATGCTTCTACAAACTGCATTCTTTATGCAGTATATACATACCATAGACATCCCCATTTACAGGACAGAGGTTGTGCATGTTACAATGTTCTTATGATTAAAAAAGTAACTTTGTGGCCAAAACAAACCTCTGTATGGGCTTGGTACTCTGCTGTGCACAGGCTTGCTGCAAGCACAACACATTTTGGCAGCTTCATTTTGTTTTGTGTAAAGTATCTCATGACTGGTGAGGGTGCCTTGTGGGAAAGCTTTTTGCTTAGCTCTTTTGGTTTGTTAACACCATTGTCCAGTAGTAATTACAAAATAATTTGCACAAAATACAGTATTTTAGCACTAGAGAGAGTCAAGCAGCTCTGCAGACATTGTTTTGTCCATCGGTTATGTCTTCTACTGGTTACAGTATCCACTTGTATAGATGTAAATACACAAACAAAGCTGCAGTTATTTTACACAGATTTGTATATGGAGCCATGTGTGGCTATTACGTTGCAGTCTAGTTTGTCTTAGTTGTCAGAAATGATGAAATAAAGCCACCATTAGTGCCTGATCATGACTAACCATGATAAATATGGATTTAACATTTTTCAGTGGTCTCCAGTCAATAACAGTTTTTTGTGTTCCACATTGCCAGGGGACACCTGATCGAAAGGCAAAGGAAGTGACATGCTGGCTGGCTCAGGCGTACGACGAGCTGCTGGAGGGATGGGACTCCACAGAGGGAGAGAGCTACTCAGAGAGATACCATGTACGTTGCCAGCTAGCGCCTATCAAGATACATGACGCCTAAACATTGTGTTACATGTAGCATAATTGTCTCAATAACTGTGGTACATTCATATTGTATTATTATAATTATATAAACAATTGGCAGCCTCTGTCTCACACAAGTGGTACTGCAAATATTATATTTTCCAGCTATTATGAGCTTTTTCTGCTTTGTTTTGTACTATAATTCCATATCTACCTGTTTTCCCATCAAATCTGGCTGATCTCCTGCAGAATGTTGTGCATCATCAATGTCCAGCAAAGAAAAGTGGATCTTTGACTTTGGCAATTTAAGTTATTTTTCTCCTGTTTGAGTTCACCTTATTTCCAAGAGTGGCACTAAAAGTATGACATTTTCCATCCCTAAGGTATTTCATACCTTTCTGGTGTCCTTTAATGAGCAACGGCGTCCGATCATGCCTTTGTTGACAACGATGAGACGAACCCCGAAACTGAGCGATGAGCAGCGGGCTCTCAGAGAGGCGTGGGACGTGCTCAGTGTAAAGGTAAGTTTCACTCAAATCTCTTTAAGAACCAACCAAAAACAGGTGTTAGTATTTCTGTACCTCTATATTATGTTCTTCAAACACACTATATTTGTTTCTGTATGCAATTCGAAAGACATTGTGTTTATTTCTTTTCATTCAGCTCCGTGAATACAAAATCAAGTTAGATACGAGTCTCCCGGGACCACTGAACACGGTGACTCGCTGGCTGTTGAAAGCGGAGGGGGCTCTGTCCGAGGAGGAGGGCGACATACCGGACCACGGCCGAGCCGCTGACGAAGCCAGGGAGAAACAGGAACTGCTCAAAGTGAGCATTTACTGCGTCCTTAAACTACACGACTTTAGAAAGTGAAATAAACAATAATACTGGCAGGCAAAACCTCAGGCAGGGTTTTCCACATTTAAGATATAAATACCCTCTGCAAAATAACCCCTTTATTCTGCATTTGTTAATTGACTGTTCAGAAAATGTGGCAAACAGAATATAAAATGTATACAAACTGCCATATAAGTCAGTTCCTGGAATGCATTTGTTTTTGGGATAATGTGGATACTCTTGCTTCATTTGTAAAGCATTTAAGTGTAGATCTTTATGAGCAGAAATTATGAATCTGTAGGAGATGTAAACATAAATGTGCGTGTGAATGTGCTCATTGTTGCTGTAGGTTTGCCTGGAGGAGATGCCGCAGCATGTGAAGACCTTCCAGTCCTTCCAGAATGTGGATGAGTATGGAAACATGGTGATTCCTACTGACAAGATGGATGAACTAAAGAGGAGGTGAGGGTACTTTCCCACATGGACTGTGTGTTCATGTATGTGTGTGAAATTGTATGTACCTTATGAACAATGCTTGAGTTAAGCTGAATGTCCTACAGATGTCCTAGTACATCTAAAGTCATGACCTGGAGCTGATTATAATCAAGGCAATTCTTTAACAGCTACAACACACCAAAGATGGTTCTGACGTAGGCTAATAAAGAACAATGTTAAATGATGTTTCTGTTTTATTTGCATGAAATGATACAAAAGAAGCATGAACTTCAAGCTGGTGTATTTTAGTTTTGTTGGCTATGACTCATGGCTGGTAGCATTTAAAACAGTGTACATATGATTCTGTTTCAACTTGTCCAACAAGGAGTTTGTTGCACTTTGCAGTTATTAAAGCTGCAGTAGGTAACTTTTATAAAAATAACTTTTTCTATTTGCTGACATTTTCCCTGTATTCTGGCAGTAGTACATGAGACATATCCAAAAAATCAGGTTCCTCTGGCTCGTTCTAGAGCTGTTAATAGCATTTGCAAGAATCCACTGGGCCTGAACGAAAACAATGAATCAAAGTCGAGTCAAAAATGATCATGTGCAGCTTTAGGCTTTGTTTCTCATTTTGATTGCTCTCACAACCTTACTTGTTGACATCTTCAACAGGTTCACCAGTGTGAGAGTGTCTGCTAAATACCATGGGATCAAGCTTGAGTACCGGGAGCACCGCCACACAGTTTTGGATCTGTTGGGGCAGATCAGGACCAAGCTCCGGGTCTGGAAGAGACCTTATATTTCCCCGGAGGCTGTCAGGGTGTTGCTGCAAGAATGGCATGTGAGTAATCTTTGTTTAGATTCGGCATCTTCATTTATTGGGAGCAGTTATATGTGTTATATTGTATACTAATGCTAAGGTACAACTAAACATAATACCACTAACAGTAGCATTGGTAAATGATACATTTAGCAAAATTCATACTTCATCATAAACTAGTGCTAAAGGTCTAAGAATTACTAATAAGGTGATCTCTCAGTTTTTCACCCAGCTATCCAAAACATGGCTCTTATGGCCGCAGACTTAAAATCAGCCTGTCCACAGGTCTTGTTGACAGGTCTTTTCAATCTCACTTTTAAATGTGTTTTTGGAGGAAAATTTGTATTGATCACATTGTAAAATTGATTGGGTAAAATCGGTCTTAAAGGTCCAGTGTGTAACATTTAGTAGGATCTATTGACAGAAATGGAATATAATATATTTGTGTATAATATAGAAATTGTTGCGTCTTTGTTAGAATGAGCCATTTGTATCACCTCCCATGGAGTCCATGTTTCTACAGTAGCCCAGAACGGACTAAAAAAACACTTTCTCTAAATATGGACTTTTTTCACCAGTTTCGCGTCCACCATAGTTTCTCCTACACACTTCACAGCCCGTTCTCATTCGCAAGTCGTCAAATACAGACGCGAGCAGTTAGTTGCAATCTGAAACTTCACAGCTAGATGCCACTAAATCCTACATACTGGTCCTTTAAATTGCATTCACAATGGCTTCACAAAGATCTTAAAAATTCTTAAATTTAACCTGTTGAAAACATTTGTTCTAAACAAAGGAGCTGGTAAAAACACAGGAGCTACCTACTTTGTTGGAAGCAGCTCTTCATAAGCTGAAGCAGGTTTCTGAGAAATATTCAAGCAAATCTGCCCTCGGTAAGTGTTCTCTCCAGGAACTTTATGTGGAATTCCAATGAACATTTTTGCGGCTTGGAATTAAACTGAAACCTTCGTGGATTCATTTTGGGGGTGTGTGACTGCTGCTTCTCTTTGCTCCACAGCTTCAGATTATCACCACGTCAGTCAGCAGGTGAAGCAGCTGGAGGAAGACACCGCCGTGGTTTTGGAGGAGGTGACCACAGCCAAGAACACCATGGGACGGATCCTGTCTGCCTGGGACTCCTACAGCGATGGCCTCAGCTCCCTGCAGGCTTGGCTGGAGCAGGGCTCTGTAACACATAGCCATGGCCACAGGCCAGAGGTATTATTAACACATAATTTAAAGAAATTGTATATAATGTAGTGAGTGGCATTGGAACTACGCTTGAAAAAGTCTTATCACTAGGATGTCTGTCACTCTTCCAAGACGATAGAATAATGTCATTGGTTCCATTATTCCTTCCTGCAGTGCATTTGGTGACATATTTGTGCAAACATCTACTAAAAAGTCTGCTAAAATATATCATAAAATAATAATAAAATAACCTACACAATATTGAAGTGTGTAAAAGAAAAAACGAAAATATTGCTCTTCTGCGTCCGTCTCCTCTTTTTGTTAAGGTGACATCAGAGTCCATCGCTGAGTGGGGCTCACGACAGGTTCACTTGAATGAGGTGGGCAACTTCCTGATCGAGTCAACAGACCCTCAGACCAGCAGGAGCCTGGCAGAGGAGCTGCGCAGAGTCAACATGCACTGGGCCGAGTTCGTCAAGAGAAACACATTCGTAAGTTACACAACAAAGGAAAACCTGGTTGGTGAGAAAACGGATCAGAAGATGTTTGATCAGTGCCATTTGTTATTGTTCACATCTTAGGTGGCGTCTTTGCTGTTATGTCATGTCAGTTTTGCCTAATAAAGTTCTTGCATGCACACTTTTTTCACAGCAGCTATTTTGACATAAAATAGTAGGGTACACAGGTGTTATCAATGATACTAATTAAGGCTCCATTCAATTTAGGTACTTAATTAGTATCATTGGTAACACTTGTGTTTACCCTACT
>NW_023339873.1:1745151-1747170 GCF_004916995.1 Morone saxatilis
AAATGGCTGCTGTGAAAAAGCTCAGTCACTTTTCAAATTAGTTGACAGTTAATTTCCTGTCAGTGAATTAATCTGTGTATTTCTCCAACATGAAAGCACTGCAGATGTACTTTCATGAAATGCTATGTTATTCTAATAGTTTCTTGTGTTTATTTGCTGTCAAGTGAGAAGTGACAGCAGGGATTTGGGTAACTTAATGTCTAAGGCCCTCAGGAATTTAAGCTATAATTGTCCCATTGTTACCATTATTCCCACCCTATAATAATAAGGAGTGGCTCAAGTTTTAAAGTTGCACTCCACCTTTACATATTGTGTGGAGGCAATTATAAATGCAAGTCTTTTATAGTCTTTGATTGCAGTGTATTATTATGCAGCTTCACTGATTGCTCAAGTTGCATGTTGGACAGGTGTTATAAATATCTCATTGAATTGTCTGAGAAAATATTCCATCAGACTATTGTATCATATCCACTGTGGTATTAAAGTACATGAAGCAAATGTCCATTAAAATGCTGGAGTAAATTGCCATGAATTACAAGTCCAAACAATTTTCCTATTATTATTTGATCTTTTACTGACTAATGCTAAAAGTAATCGGCTTTTTACAAGCTTCTGTTGTCTGTTAGATTGCTGTATTTTCTTTATCTACCTGATATTTAACATCTGTAGTTGTGCTTGTTCCAGGACAGCATGGCTGAGCCCAGTGCAGACGCTCAGGCCAGACCCCAGGACATCCAAGCTCTGATCAGAGAAGCCACTCACATTCTCAAAGAGCCTCTGGAGACCATGGCAGGTCCCTTACGCACTTACAGAAAAAGAATGCAGGTAGGACTCATCGATGGATAAATGACACCTTGACAGTAGTAGAGAGTAGAATCATAGCTGTTCTCAACTATTAACGGTCTCAAGACTGTAACTCAGCTCTAAGATGACCTAAGATCCAAGTTATTTTTTTTATAAATCAACAAACTCAATAAGACTTTTTGATAACAAAGTTGAATTAGCAGTCTGTTCAGAATTAGAAATAACAGAGAATAACAGTTTTAATTTGATACACTAATGATTTTAGTTTAAATGATTTAAATTTTTAGATTTAACTGCTGCATTTGACACAGTGGATCATGAAATATTGATCTCACGTTTGAAGCAGTGGGTGGGCATCAGGGGCATAGCACTGGAGAGGCTCGTACTTGGCTGCATCAAAACTTTCTGTGTCAGCCTAACGGTGCACTACTCGTACTCCTCCTCTGCTTTCTCTCGTGTGGGGTCCCAAGGCTCCAGTTCTGGCCCTCTCCCTGTTTCTGCTCTCTATTTCTCCACTTGGTCTCCATAACTTTTACGGAACGCACCGGCTTTTCACTTCCGACTGTTATGCAGACGATGCCAGCTCAGATTATACTCGTGCCTTCTCTAAAAAGAAAAACTGGATACGCGTCAGAGCTGCTACGTTACTATGTTGGATCCCTGTCAGGAGCGACCTTAGTAAGGCCTGATGGGCCTGATGGATAACTTTGTTTGAAAGTTGGTCCAATGGAGAAACAATGACGGAAGTGACCACACTGCGAGTGGCACACACCTGGGACCCCCCCTGTAGATCTGGGTTCTTGCCCAGCTATAGTTAAACCTAGATCACAAACTAGGGGGCGTTAAAGTGGAACCCTGAGCTTTAAGTTTGACAGTCAGATCAAGGCTGTATGTCAAAATCAAGCCTTTTTCCATTTGAGGCAGCTGGCCAACAATCAAAGCCAATTCCTATCCAAGGCAGCACTTTGAGATGGCTAATGCCACGCCTTTACGTTACGCACTCGCTGATCTACTGTTAATGCACTGTGAGGTGTGGGGGTTAGTGGGCTCCTCCATCGCCCGTCCTCCAGATGGTACAAGGAATGCCTGTCTGCACGTCTTTTCAACTGGCACACCCTGGTAAAGACAGCTTGCACGTGTTCCCAATCTTTCCAGCCCTCACTCCACTGGCCTGCCTATTCAATTTAGGGATCCATTTTACCAACCTCTTTTACC
>NW_023339873.1:1747195-1785383 GCF_004916995.1 Morone saxatilis
CTTGTTTACAGCCCACTGTTTGGTCAAACACTTTGGGTTGGTTTTAAAAGTGCGTTCAAAGCAAGTAAAAATAAAGTTGGATTGGATTGGACCAGATAAGTCTCTCTAGAACTGAATTGTTTACTTTTTTCCCTTCAGTTCATAATGAGGAAGATAAAAGAAGTGGATCTGGAGGCTCTGATTTCCTCCCCAGAATGCCCAGCGGATCAGTTACAGAAACTGAAGCTTACTATACCTGAAGTATGAATGATTTCTTTCCTTTTTATACATTACTCATACAGCTGTGTTCATAAGCATCTAAATAGCAACTGGCAGCTTATAAATGTGCTGTAAGTTTATCCATTCTTTACCATCCGTTCCCTTCATGTCACCAGGTGATGCACACCTTGCTTGAGGCAGAACAGGTATGTGCAGAGCTGCAGCATAGTGTGTCAGGTCTGGACACTCGCCTGGCTGAACTCCTGCATTGGGAGACTGAGGCCAGGGAGCTCTACCAGCTGCTGAGGGCCTCAGAGCGACAACAGCGGGGCCAAGACCCACGTGCAAGGGTAAGAAGATCTACAGAATAGGAAGGTTGTTCAGCTGTGATCCAAGTTACTCGAAACAGTTTAAGCTCCTATGACAATCTTATTATTCTTTCATAAAGAAACCCTTATGCATAATTGAGTAAACGCTAAACGTTATTCAACACCATGTATTCTGCCAGGTCCTGATATCCCGGGGTCTACAGCTGGAGGGTCAGGTGGTCACAGAGGAGCAGGACCTGCAGGTGATGGTGATGACGAGTCAGAAGGACTCTCCCATCCAGTATCTCCACGCCTCTGCCATGCAGGACCGAGTGCGAGCCGCTGTTGCTCAGTCACAGGTCAGTTGTCTTTTAGTAAATTGACGGGGCAAGCCATTGAGTTGATCATGTTCTGTATTTCAAACTGTAGACAAACAAGAGGCATAGCAGAGACTATTAAGATAATATAACTACTATGTCAGCTCTTCTAATGTGTGTAATTTCAATCCCAGGAAGCTGTAGGTATGCTGAGCAGCCTGGGAGCCAGAAGAGACAGAAGCAGAAGCCCTCCAGAGGGGCCACCATCAAAAGTCTTTATCCAGGCTAAAGGTCAGCCTCAGCATATGAGAGAGTCAGACACCAGGGACCGAACTCAGCAGCCAGACACAAAGTTAGTTTCTCATCAGTATCATGAAACCTTTGTGCCAACAATTGTGGTGCAGGAATACAGAGAAGAAAAGACGACTTCTCCTCCAATGCCATATACCTATGCACAAGCTGTGATGCAGACCAGGACAAAGTCACCACCAGACGCAGTGGAGACCACCACACAAAAACAACAGCAGACTCAGGAACAAGGGTTGACATCACAGCGAGAGCTACTGCAGCAGGAACAATATCAGAGACAGACAGGAAAAGAGCAACAACACCAAGAACGCAGGCAACACCAGCCACAAGAAGTACAACAGCAGGAGTTGAAGCCAACACAGCCACAACCACGGCAGCAGAAGCAGGAACAACAGGTGGAGCAGCAGCAGCAGCAGCTAGGAATGCATCAATATCAAGTTCAGCAGCATGTGGTAACTCATATACAGGTTGAACCACAAGTCGCACAAGCATCAGAGCACCAGAAGCAGACTTCACCTCAACAACAATCTGTAAGTAAGCCACCTCTGAGCTCCCAGGAGCTTCAAAGCAGAAAGGCTCAGGCCATGAAGAACCGGCCCTGGCTTCAGAAGCCAGCCTCAGGAGAGCATAAAACTCCAACTCCAGATCCAGAACAGGATTCCACTCAGGAACCTATTCAGACTAGACAGACACAGCCACAGTCAGACAGAGAAACTGTGGGATCAGTTCAGGTTATTCCACAGCATACAGTGGCCAGACCACAGCCTGAGACACATGCAAAGGTTACTGAGCAACCACAACAGCAGCAAAAAGAGCAACAGAAACAGACACAGCAACTCCAAAATCAGCAGCAACTGTCATATCACCAACAACAACAAAAAGAAATGCATCAGCAACAACTACTACAGCGCCTGGAAAAACAGGAACTGATGCTGCAGCAGCAACAACAACAGCAATCACAACAACCACTGCCTGTAAGAAAGGCACAACCAGATTCAGACACCAAGGCTAAAGCACAGAAAGCAACTATGGCTCAGCTACACCCACAAACGGAGGCCCAAAAACAGTCACAAGCCCAAACCTCAGTTCATTCTAAATCACAGACACTGGTCCAAGTGCAAATGCAGTCTACAAGTGTGTCCCACACTATGACAGACAGCCAGCAACCACTGAAAACCATGTCCCAAACCAGAGTACGCCAGGATCAGACACAAGTTCTTCAGCAGCCCCATGGCCCCATGAAGATGCAGTCATCGACCCAACTACAGCCCCAAGTTCAGACTCAGCCCCAAACATACGTCCCAGCTGGACCTCAGCCATCTATGCAGCAACAGGGTCTAGGCCATGGCCCAGCTGTAGCTCAAGTACAGACATGGGCTCAAGTCAGACCTTCTTCCCCTATGCAGGCTCCAATGCATGGCCAAATTCCGCCTCCTGTGCCATCTCACATTCAGCTTCGTAGTCATCCACAGTCATGGGCCCCTGTTAGGCCCCCCTCCCCTAAGCCTCCAACACATACCCAGTCTCAAATTGATGCTCAGTCAATGTCTCATTCTCAAACCCATCCTCAGTTAATGCCCCAGTCACAAATCCATCCTCAGTCCATGACCCAGCCTCAAACCCATCCTCAGCTAAAGACCCAGTCTCAAATCCATCCTCAGTCCATGGCCCAGTCTCAAACCCATGCTCAGTCCATGGCCCAGCCTCAAACACATTCTCAGCCAGTGGCTCAGCCAAGCCACCTCCAACCTTCAACTCAACAAACCCAAGCTCAACTTGTAGTCCAGCCTCAGGGTCATTCTCAGCCTATGACTCAGTATCCCACTCATGCTCAGCCAGTAGTACAGCACCAAGCCAATATTTCCCAGGGCCAAATCCATAATTGGACTCAAGTTAGAGCATCATCTCCAATGTCTATCCAGCATCCACAGGCTACAGCACAACCTCCACGTTACCCCCAAGGTTACTCCCAGGGTCAGTCCCCATCCCAGCAGTGGACACTCAAACAGGAGCCACAAAGCCAAGCCGTTGCCCAGCAGAGGCATCCAATTCCCCAACCATACCCTCAGCAAATAGGTCAAGCTCCACAGGCTCAGGCTTATCAAACAGTTCAGGCTCTACCACAGTGGTCCCAAGCTGGGCCTCAGCTAGGACCTCAGATAGGGCCCCCCGAGTATTCTCACATGGGGCCATCATATACTCAGCCTCAGATGCAGCCACAAACACAACCCTGGGCTCAAACACAACCCCAAGTGAGACCCCAGAGTTCTATGCAACAAGAACAAACTCAGATGAGCGCTTATGATATGTTTCATATCCAGACACAACAAGGCCAAGTTCAGCAACAGACTTGGGTTCAGTCACCACCTCAAATTCTACCCCAGCCTTATCCCCAGTCTCATCCTCAGCCTCATCCTTTGCCTCAATTTCAGCAATACCCACAGGTTCAACATCAGCCTCAACCTCAGCGTCACCCACAGCCACAGATGCAAGCTCAAATACCTCCCCAATCACAACTCCCACAACTTCTTTCACGGCCCCAGCTTCAACCTCAGCTGCAGGCTCAGTCCCAAACACACATCCAGACACAGCCATCGGTACAAGTAAGGCCCCAGTCCCAGACTCAGCACCCTCAGATCAACCTTCAGTTTCAGCAGCCACCTCCACAACCCAAACATCAAGCCCAGCTACAACCACAACCAAAGATTCAGTCACCTACTCGACCAAAAGGTGAATCACCTCTACAGCCCAAACTTCTTGCCCAATTAGTAACACAACCAGAGGTTCAATCAGCAACTCAACCTATGGTTCAGTCACCAACTCAACCCAAGGCTGAATCACTGCCGCAACCCACACCTGAGCCCCAGTTTGTGCCACAACCCATGGTTCAGTCACCAATCAAGGCCGAATCACCACCACAACCAAAATTGCAGGCCCAAACTGCACCACTACCTGATGCTCAATCACCTATCCAACCCAAGGCCCAATCACTGCCACAACCCAAACCTCAAGAACCATTGCCACTACAGCCTCAACATCAGGCTCAGTCACCAACACTACCCAAGGCCCAAACGACACTACCATCTGAAGCTCAATCACCAAGCCAACCCAAGGCCCAATCACTACCACAACCTAAACCTCAGGCACAATTACCACCACAGCCCCAACTTCAGGATCAGTCCCCACTCCTCATGGCCCAAACTGCACCACAGTCTAAGGCTCAATCACCCCCACAGGCCAGACCTCAAACCCAACCACTTCCACAGTCAAAACCTCAAACTCAGTCTCCTCCGCAACCCAAACCTCAACAACCCCAAACTGTTCTCCGCTCCCAGGTCAATGTGCTGCCTCAGTCCCAGGCTGAGTCACCAGACCTGTGCATTACACCTCCGGCCCTGGCCCAGGTGCCTCCCCAGGCCTACACAGAGGCTTACACCAAGGCCCAGGCGTTGGCCAGAAATGGCTTTGAGGAGGCCAAGCACTGTCTGCAGGAACACATCCTGGAAACCATTAACGTTTTTGAAGACAAACGTGTATCAACCGAGCAAGTATTATTGAAAGAGGTGAGATGTGATAACTGATAATCACTTCACTATAATGTTAAACTCAGCGAGTAACCTTAATTAGTAAGTTTTAAGCTGCAAGATCTTTATGCAATTAGAGCTCCGTTTTTGTACTATATATTATATAACAATTAAAACGGCATACCCATTTTGTGAAAACTACATTTGACATTTTAAACACTGAGTGCTGTAATAACCTTTGATATGGAGATATTTCACATAAAATATGCCAAAACACACTACTTAAGTTTTTAACTGGAGTTTCTAACTGAAATAAACCAATTTTCAAGAAGCCAGTCTGCAATTATATATGCCTTTCCCTTCAGGAGACTCTAAGGACCTTGGACCCAGAGTTGCTGGAGGAGTTCTTGAGAGCAGCCAAGGGCATGGAGGCCTTTTGTACCCCCTCACAGCTCAGAGACATGGAGTTTTACACCCAGTCTGTCAGGACACAGTGGGAGGTAAGCCGCAAACTCGCTCAGCCCCTTACTGTGGGAGTTTGGTGCTAATGTGTGTGGTTTTAATTGCTGTTAATAGGGGATTGTTCACATTTGTTAGTTTTATAAGGTTTTAACGTGTTTGAGGTTTGAAGATAATTGCTTGTGCATGTCAACCATAAATGTACTAAACTGTTGCAACATTTTCTGCCTTTATTAACTTTATTTTGAAAGCTATAAATGTCATCCAGTTGTTAATTTGCATACTTATAAACCATTCATATGTTCTAACATGTTGTGTGGTTTTTCTTGAATTCATTTTATTTTATTTCCCAGGCTGTGAGAGCTGAGATCTCAGGCTTTTTGCAGCAGTTACATTTTGAAGTAACAAGGAAAGACTTTAACACATCTGCCCTACAGTGTGAGATGCACTTAAGGTCCCGATTAGAAAACCAAGCGCAGGTAGTTAACGCTAGAGCTGAACTCTTGGCAGGTGTGCTTTGGTGTATGGGTATACATTCAGTTTATCTGCTCCGCGTATCTAACCCTTTTTCCTCCTTCTTCTTTGTATGCCTCAAAGGAGACTCTATCAATGGGACTTGGTAAATTTGATACTTCATTCTGGTTTCTCTTTAAGAGAGTGCTGTTTTAGTTGTGTTTACGGTACCATATAGTATAATGCTATAATTTAGTAACTTGCTGGGCCAGAAAAGACAAACCTACTCAGGTAAAGGTAAACTTACTCAACAAAGTAACATAATAAAAGAAATGAACTAATTTAGTTGAAATTCTCAAAGAAATCACATTTCCAATTGAAAACAGCATTCTTTTATTTTTTGGTGCAGTAAACATGTGGGCTGCTTTCATGTATGGGTTGGCTTGTGTGTTGTCTGTCAAGCTATCAACTTCAGACATAAATTAGTTTCTAATTGATATAATATTGCTATGCTATTAGGACGCAAGTCAAATATATATTGCAAGTCTGCCCAGATTTGTCTTGAGAGTCTAAAAAACAAAAAGACGAAACAATGAGCTAAATAAAAAAATTTAAGTAGTTTCAAACTGGTAGTATTAATCATCTGGCTTCAAATCTAGTTATTAACATGCCTGATTACTTACTGTTTGATCTGTCAACATTCACCAGGCTTGTATATCAGAGGATGGCAGCTTTGCCCAGGCAGGGCAGCACCTCGAAGCCCTGAAAGAGCTGTGTGACACCCTGAGCCCCGAGGATGCTCACCGCCTGGCCCAGACTCAGCTGAGGGAGTGCGAGAACAGGCTGGCTGCCATCCAGCGCCAGTTCAGTGGAGACCAAGACGCACCACTCCCAGATTCTAGGTGAGATGATATTATTTTTTCCTCTACACTGACACTATTTAAATTAAAACTCCTTCATGAGCGAGACATTTCAGTTCCATTTGTGGCTGTTTAAAGACAGATTCTGTTTTGTGCATCATTTAAGATAAAATGTTAAATAAAAAGAATTTTATCTTTATTTTGGTTTCACAGGATCCCTGTTGCCTTCAGTGAGGATCTGACCATACAAAAGGAACCTCCAAGACCAAGTGACAAACCTCAGATCTCAGCTGAGGTATGACTTTGTCAAAAAGAAGCCTCCTCAAGACTGTATGATTGTTAAAAATAATAATAAATACATAATCCAAACAGAGATTAGTATAAAAAGTCCCTAAACAGTAAATAAGCTGCTCAAAATCCATCCAAAGCATTAGTTTTACACAGACTTCTTGTAGTTACTAAGTTAACTATTTGTGTTGTACAGTTTTGAATATAATAAAAAGTAACCATAAAATATCAGTTTACCGAATGGTAGAAAAGGGGTACTTTTAGTAAAAAGGTTGGGAAGCACTGTCTTTTTTCCACAGAACATTTACAGACCATGCTAGCTCTTCTCTAGTCACTGTTTCAAAATACTGTGTTATCTGCATCTATACCTACAGATGGCCACTGAGCAGCTCCTGAGGTTTAAAATAACCGACAACATGCTTTCACTTTTCAGGTGTTTCAAGTGCCAATGAAGACAGTCAGTTTGGAGAGGAGGGAGGTTGAAAAGCAGGCGTCTGTAGAGGAAGAAGTCAACAAGAAGGAGGCTTTAGAGAGGTAGAATTTAGCTCAGTTTAGGTTTTGATGAATTTGGAGGTCATTATATTCAGTCTTTTAACTTGTTATCTTTCTTTGTTTTAACTTCTCCAGATATGAGAATTGTAAGAGGATGCTGCAAGCCCAACTGGCCAAAAATGAACAGAGCATCCGGGATGTTCCCTCTGACTCCGTCTCTCTTAAAGGCCTGCATACAAGGCTCCAGGAAATACAGGTACGCTATAAGTTGTGTGTATCAGAAACAGATTTAAATACTAACTAATTATTTGAAGATTGTTTCAATGTCTGGAGTATTTTTACAGATATTTACTAAGTAGATCAATACCCATGACATGCCAGTAATCTTGAGTCGAACCCCTTATTACCCAGTTTTTGAGGCAGGAAACAGAATTTCTGTGGTCTGAGTATGCAAACCAGTGCTCCCAGTGTTCCCAGATGAGGGGGGACACTGGTCGGGAGCAAGAGAAGGCAGAGCTGCAGGATCAGTGGCGCAGCCAACAGTCCAACCTTCAGAAGAGAGGCAGCTCCCTGGGCGCTGCCCTCAGACAGATCGACTCCACCGAGAACCACATGGTGGACTTCACCGACCGTCTGGACCGCTACCTGAGACAGCCCAAAGACATCACTGCCTTCACACTGGCCAACACCAACATCCTGAGAGATATTAAGGTATTCTGTCATGAATGCCTTTCTTTTGTGTTTATGTATTCTTTGATTGTCTAAAATCCAATAATCAGAATTTAAGGCCTAAATTGTCTTCAATATGATTTTGACAGGTCTTTGGATTTGGATTAACAAAGTTAACATTACTTGTATAAAGTTGCATTTTTCAGTCTCGTCAGTCTATCAGTATGTTTGTAAAATAGGTTTCGAATTGCATTTATAATGGTCTGAAAAATGTCTCAAAATGTCTTTAATTTAAAACCTGGAAACCAGGAAACCTGCAGAAAACCTGTTATTAATAGTGACTCCTCTCTGAGACCCAAATTTAATAAAACGTATATGCAGAAAATAGTGCAGCCTATATTATCAAAAATAACTAAGTCGGAGAGCCCTACTGAGTTACAGTGATTGGATGATCAAGACTAAAGGTATGTTCAAACTGAACACATTTCACACAAGTTGAATATGTTTTAACTCAAGCAAAAGATTGCTGCTTATCCCAAGACTAGAGGAATCCATGAATGTACGACAACCAGAGGAAAACGGACAGAAAAAGATTTCTCTAAAGGACTAGAGTTAACTGACTTACAGTAAACCAAACACGCCACAGGTCAAATTCTAGCAAATAAAAAGAGGAAAAAATGCCTTTCTTTCAGTCTAAAAGCACCTTAACATTACACTTGTATCTCAAGCAGTTTTGGCAGAACACTTCACAGCCTCCTCATCTCAAACTATTCTCTCCTCTCACAACAGGAGCTGGATGACAACATCCAGAGCGAGCTGGACCAGGTGTCCCGTCTGGACCCTGAATCCAGCGATCTGGACCCAAGAGACTGCTTCGCTCTGTCCCGCGAGGTTGAGACTCACAGAACCAGCCTGGATCAGCTTCGACAGCAGGTCCGCAAAAGCGAAGCAGCCGCACGTGCCCTCGACCGTTTCCTCATGTCGCTGCGTACCGTAGATGAAGACATCTCTGGAGTCCAAGGTGCCCCCTGCAGTGACACTCAGGTACTGCAGGAGTGCCGTTCCAAACTGGCTCTGATCAGGCAGAGCATCGACAGTCTGAAGGAAAAGGCGCCTCAGCTGGATCTGCTCCTGCAGGGGGCCAGGCTGACGGTCACCAGGGATGCTGTCCCGGCCTCCTGCCTGGACATGGTGACTGCCCTGCTGAGAAGGCTGGAGGAGGCTGACAGTGGGCTGGCCAGCCAGCAGAAGGGCATTCAGAAGGAGACACACAGCAGATCCCTGGGCCTGAGGAAGAGGACACTGCTCGGGGAGCTGAGGACGCTGCAGGATACTATTGAAACACAAGGCCTGAAGGAGCCCACCATACCTGCTGTACAACACAGGTGTATTTCTGCTCATGCATTACTTCAGCTAACTTTCTGATGGTTGTGATTGTAATTTTGTTATATCTAAAGACATTTACTTGAAGAATTAAACTCCTGATTTCCCAAAATAACATCCTAATAATAATCTTGTACTTCCCAGGCTTCGTGCTCTGTCAGATTTGGAGGGTCAACTTCAGGCCCAGCATGCCGAAGTCCAGAACCTCCGTGAACTTCAAGAAGAACAGGGAGGAGGAGAAAACCTCTTTGAAGAGCTGGAGACTCAGTGGAAGGAGACCCAGAAAGCTTTTTCTGACAGGTAGGTTAGGCAGGAGAAGCATGAAAATATTAAGCCTATAGGAAGAAATGACTGCTGGCCATCCTATATGTTAGCTGAAACAAAATGTAACTGTAAACCTAAACACATTCTTATTTATTTGACTAACACACTGACGTCAGTCAACTACTAACTGTAGCTTCTCCTGGATATGGGTGTCTTTGATAAAAAATGGTGATATTACTCCGTATGATATTCATGTAAGCTATTCTTACCTAAAATCCCTTGTGTTCTTGTCTTCCTCTGGCAGGAAGAAGCAGTGCAACGCCCTGCTGGAGCTTCTAAAGAAGTCCCAGAGTTGCCGCAGTCACCTGAGCAACACCATGCAGAGAGCAGAGCAGGCAATCGGTGATCAGGCTTCCTACATGGGCAAGGACAACCTGCAGAGGAGTATAACCAAGGTTAGTCCACAAAATGACATACATTTGAATCTCATCAATTCAAAACATAGCATTCTAGATAAGAGGAAATATGTATGTTTGATTGATTTGAGGTGGAATGTCCCTTTTAATGTAATGAATAAGAAGCAACGTTTAACATGTGTATCTACCGCACATGTGCGTAAATGTAACAAACCAGTAGATGGCAGACAAGTTCTAAAATGAGATCAGTCACTGTGTGTTCAGGTTAACTTTGTGTTCACTTGTGTGTGCATTTGTGTCTGTGCAGGTCCGTGATATTAAAGAGGAGCTGGGGGGTCTTGGGGAGCGTATGGAAGAGATGAGGGGAGTTTGCAGACAGCTGCAGTCCCAACTGAAGAAGTTCCCAGACTGCAGTGAGACTCCCTTTGAAGCTGAGGCTGACATACTCATGGACAACTGGCTGGATGTAAGCGCCTATGCATACATTCACAACATATGGATCATGTACTTTATTATAAACAGATAGATATTGTACTAAATGTGTAAGACCAAAGAAGGATACAGGCCACAGAAGGAATTTAAACTTTTGCTTCAGTGTTTAATCACATGGCTTGGCTAAACCCACTGAGATCACTGTATCTCCTGCCTCCAGACAAGCTCTGTCTGTGAGAAATAGGGAAATTAAAAAGACTAAATTCAAGGTTATAATTATTATTATTTCATCATAACTTGACTGAATATTGTTGATTTGTGGCGCTCCTGCAGGTGACAGAGAAGACAGATGCCTACATGGACAACCTCCGGGTGGCGCTGGAGCTGTGGGAGAAGCAGCTGATGTTGGGGGGAGAGGTGGACACCTGGGCGGGGGCCAAACTGGCCCTGTTTGCAGAAAGCCATCCCTTCCACAATGAACAACAAGTACTTGCCATGAGGGTAAGATTCCCACAGAAGTAACATTAAGCCTGAGCAACCTCCCGAAAAGAGCACTTAAAGTGATTTGAAGGCGACCCATATACGCAGCGGCCCGGGTTCGAGTCTGACCTGCGGCCATTTGCTGCATGTCATCCCCTTTCTCTCTGCCCCCCTTTCCTGTCTCTCTCCAGCTGTCCCTGTCAAATAAAGGCATAAAAGGCCAAAAAAATAATACTTTAAAAAAAAAAGATTGTGTTGTGGTCATCCCTGATCTTTTAATTTCTCCCATATTATGTTAACTTTTCATTACTTTGTAGGATGAGATCCATGCCAATGAGGAGAACATTGAGCATTTCCACAAGAAGTCTGTAGAGATCCAGGAGATGCTGCAGAGTCAGGAGGCACCGCTGGAGCTGCAGGTCAGTTTGATTGATTGATCCCTTCGGCTTTTATTCTTATAAGTTGATATCCACATTACACTGTCTTTATCCTGTTTCAATAAGGTGATGGAAACCCAGCTGAAGAAGCGGATGCAGCAGGTGCAGGAGCTGTTCTCCGACTGCACCGACGTCTTTGAGGAGCTGATAGCTGTGAAGACCCACCTGGCTGAGAAGATAGAGGAGTGCCAGTCAGCTGTGGAGAACATCCAGTGTTCTCTCAGCAGGGTTGATGCAACACAACCGAAGGTGGAAGACCAGATTCAGGTATACGGCTGTTCAACGTTGTAACTATATTTGATATAATTCTTTATTTTATAGACCTACTATAAGTAGTATAATATACATAATAATAACACATATTGCACTGGGTCCTATCTGTTCAGTTTCAAATCATGTATGAAGTATATTTTTGACATCATGCGGCGGGCCAGAGGGAGGGGGATGGAGAGCCAGCAGTTTGAGTTCTCCTTGCTCTAGAATAACTGCCATTTTCACCGGTTTATCTGTTGTCCTCACCAGGATCTGTGTGACAATCTGGAGGCTCAGGAGGAGCAGGCTGAGGCTGTGTTGAAGGAGGTGGGTTTGGTTTCCAGTGTGGCCAGTCCTCAGGTTCTGGAGGCGCTGTCTGTAGACTGCAACAGGATGAGGGAGGCCATCTCCCGCACCAAGGACATGATCCACCTGAAAAGGGAGGAGAGGGACAAAGGCCTGCTCAAGGTTATCAAAGGTTAGTGTTGAGTCTTCAGTCCCTCCCGTTTAAGTAGATTAAAGTGGATGTGTTTTCAATCATGTGCTGTATTGTCATTGGGAAATTGATACCATAAAATAAGAGAGTTCATAATCAGATCTCTTTTGCAAGAAAGATCTGAGCACAGCAGAAGTATAAATAAGTACAGAAATAAGACATGCAGTGTCATACCAGTCACACAAACCTTTTTCACACATATAATGTAAATTACTGGAATAACCTTTAGGGCACCTTTTCACACATGCCATGGCAATGCTGGAATGGATGGGGCAAGGGAGTCCAGTAGATGGCGGTATTGAAACACTAATGAATGCCAACTGCCATAAAACTCAATGGAAGAATATGATGGGGATGTACATGTACAAGGCGACACTGCACTGTGTGATGGAAGCTCATTTGTACTCATTTTACTTTTTTGATATTCTTTTTATGAATCATGTTTTGTAATTATACATGACGTTAACATGTTTCATTTTGCTCCAGATGAAAAGCAGTCGTTTGAGGCATGGTTTCAGGACTTGCAGGTGTCCGTCAATGAGTGCTTTGAGAACCCTGAGTGCAGAACAGATGTGGAAACATCTCTGCAAAGACTCACTGTAAGTAGATAAATAAGTTGGTAGATAGATTCTGTAGATGGTTGGATGATTGATGGATGAGTCGTCACAGATTCTCTCATGTCCATCAGGCCTTCTTGAAATCCAAGGATGCAGAGAGACGTCTGGACCAGCTGAGAGATCAGCTGGAGAGGGGCGGCCAGCAGGTTCCTCCCCAGCAGCTCTCTGAGTTCACCGACTGGCTGAAGGAGCAGCAGGAGGAGGTGGGCACATTCGGAACCCACTGCCACAACAGGCAGAAACAAATGGAGTCACTACTCAGTGACTTGAACAGGTAATTGCTTCATTTTGTTCCCTTAACAGCAAGTCTGCACATTAAGATTTCTGTGTGTAAAATCTGGCTGTTTTGATCAGGAATCTCTCACACTGCAGTGAAATGTTGAGTGTCATTATAACCACTGAGAAAACATGTATTTTGAATTGTGTCTTTTGTTCTCTAGTCTGCAGAAGCAACACGACAGCTTCCGTGATTGGCTGCAGACCAAAGAAAAACAGTCTGTGGAGTCAGACAAAGTCAAACGTCTTCTCAAAGACCTTCAGGATGAGAGGTGATCATCAACGGCCAAACACTAGAGCATGAAGCCTAAGACTGTTAAACAGTGATGCTTCTGTTCTTTCTACTTCTCTTGTATACCACTTTCCATTGTCTCTTTATGTTTATGTCTTATGTAAAGCACTTTGAATTCCCTTGTTGTTACTATACAAAATTTTTTAATTTGCATTGCCCTTCATGTGACAGTGGGAGAGCTGACACCCTCAGCGAGGTTTTAGCGTCAGTACGCAGGCAAGGCATCAGAGCCGAGAGCCTCCTGAAGGACGGTGACAACTTGATACAACGCTACCGAAACCTGGAAGCCAGGCTGCAGCAGCAGGCAGACGCCCAGAGAGCCCTGGAGGGGGAATGTGACAAGTTTAATACCCAGGCTGAGAGCACCAGGACCTGGATTACTGACCTTCTGCAACCCCTCACCTCCGCTGGCACAGGAAACCAGACAGAGGAGATGAAGAACAAGGCACAGGTCAGTGAAACCCAATTTGATTGACATTAGAATGTAGAGGAAATTAATAAGATTTTATAAATACAATTTATACTTATATAGTAGAAAGTCTTTGATCAAATCAGACTTTTTCTTTCTTTCGCACTTCTGGAGGAATCTGTTTTATTTGAAATTTATATTGTTATGTATGTATTATTATTATTAAATTATCGATTCATAAAGAGACTAAATTCTCACAACTAGTTAATAGGCTTCATGTTCTTTGAAAGTTTGTTTCTTGCCAAGTGTGCATAAACTACACATTATTAACTTCTTTTTAAATACAAAAATGTGATTGTTTTGATCTTATCGATCGTGCAGTTGATGCTGAAGGACATTAGGTAATTTGGACCAAACTGTTGGACCAACAGACTGATATTTGTCCTATAGCTACACTGCTAACCTAACATCACTAAAATGTGTTTTCCTTTTTCAAATGCTTCATTTCTCCTGTTTTGTCACCAGGTCATCCTGAACTCCAAACCTGAGGGAGACTCTAAAGTGAACGACCTGAGGAGACAAAGCAAAAGTCTGTGTGAGCAGGAGGACCTAAAGGAGGGCAGGAAACAGGAGGTTCAGCAGTCGGTCAGAGAGACCGAGGCGCAGTGGAGGATGACTCTGCAGACAGCTGAGGAGACTCTCAACAAGGCAGAAACACAAGCCCTGCTCGACAAGGACTTGGCCACTTTCAGAACCCAGAACAAAATTGTTGAGTCCTGGATTAGAGACCACGAGCAGAACCTGCAGTCGATTGGTGGTTGCATGCAAGCTGAAGAAAAGCCTCAGATTGCACAAGTGGGTTTAAAATGGTTGTGGTTGTGTTAACGTTGTGGTGGATTGTAAAACATCTTATAAAGGACTGTTTTTAAAGGATAGAGCCAATGTGGTCACTTAAAGTGATATTTGTTCTCTTCAGGCCACTCTGAGCTCGAAGCCTGATGGAGACTCAAAGCTCCAGGATCTGAAGCGACGATGCCAGAGTCTGTGTGACAACCAGGGCTTGGACAAGAGCAGGAGAAGAGAGGTTGAGGACACAGTCAAATGTAGAGAGGAGGAGTGGAGTAAAGTTCTGCAGGCTGCTGAGCAGGCTCTCAACAAGGCAGAGACTGAAGCCACCAACGAAAGAGACTTTGATGCTTTTAAAACCCAAAGTGAAAGCATCCAGTCCTGGATCAGAGAGCAGAAGCAGAAGCTGTCCCCTGGTGGTCATATGCAGTTTGAAGAGAGGTTACAGCTCGCACAGGTGAGTTTACAAGGCAGGTTTGACTTGAAAACCAGAGATATAAGCAGCAAATAGATTTTTTAATCTTTCTGGGACCACCACTAGGCGTGCTAAAAAACTTAAAAAACACACACAGTAGTAATATCTCCTTGGTCTCTTGGTTCACTTCTGTGAAGAAAAGTAAATGTAAAGTAAATTGTCTAAAAGAACAATGGCCCAGCATCAGGTACAAGAAAACACAGAATTTGTCAAAACTTAGTTCCCACACCACCATTTCTGTGTCTCCATCTTCAGGCTGTTATGACCTCCAAACCTGAGGGAGAGTCCAAGGTGCTCGACCTGAAGAGACGAGGTGACAGTCTGTGCGAGCGTGTCGGGGAAAGCAGGAAGCCAGAGATTCAGCAGCTGCTTAAAGACACGGAGCAGCAGTGGAGAGCGGTTCTGCAGACCGCCAGACAGGCAGAGCTCCGAGGTCTGTCAGACGACTTCGACACTCAGAGTAAGAACACTCAGTCCTGGATCAGAGACAGACAACAGAAGCTGCAGTCTGTGGGCGCTCACACACCACCTGAAGAGAGAACCAACACAGCTCAGGTCTGTCTGAACTCACTGTACTGTAGTAACAATGTGTTTTATGACTTTTGATACATTGGCTTTAACAAGATATGGACAGTAATGCAGTTTACAACACCCCTCTTTCTGGGGTTGAACTACTCTGTGTGTTTTGGTGGTCAGAAAAGTCATATGAAATACTTCATGCCAAAAAACAACATCAGCATGCTAAGGTTAGCAAACTTCTCAAAGCCAAGCAGCAACCTCCGTTGCTGCAAATTAAATTAGTTTATTCCTTGTTTCAAATGTCTAAAGTTTGAATGAATCAAATTTATTGCGTTTAATAAATATTGTGTGGGTTTTTTTTGTCTGTAGACCATCTTGAGCTCCAAACCTGAAGGTGACTGTAAAGTGAACAACCTGAGGAGGCGAGGCCAGAGTCTGTGTAACCATCAGGACGCAGACAAGGGCAGGAAAGCCCACGTTCAGCAGGCAGTCAGAGACACAGAGGAGCAGTGGAAGACGGTCCTGCAGGCTGCTAAACAGGTCGAAGCCGCTGCAGGAGCTGAGATCACCCAGGAGGCCGAGAGAAAGAAGCTGGAGGTAAGAGAACTCAAACTGTAGACTGAGTTATCCAGAATGACTAATAGTGTAAAATCTTGTGCTACCACTGAAAGCCAGCATATGAGTGATTAAAAAAAGTATCCATCCACAAGCAACTTGGAAGTCTTTGTCCATGTTGAGAGCTTTTTGTGAAATCCCTTGCAGCTCTTTCTTCTGTTACGGTTCTTTCTTTTCTTTTTCTCTCTTTTAAGCCCATAAGGTAGAACTTCTTAAAAGTGCATGTAACACAGAAAAGCACGTTGATTTGCTCTGAGTGGAAGCTACCAGACAGCACAAGGACTCCAGCCAATCTGAGCATGGTGACATTCATTACTAAGGACCATGTCGTTTATCTTTATATATATAACAACTTGACCGCAAAGCATCTCCCTGAACCACGTAAAATAAAGTATGTAGAAAAGAATATATTGATATATAAATATAAAGATAGTCAGCACATATTTACACAATAAAATAGATTGCTAAAACACAAATGATTCAAATGATTCAACTAGATACAACTAGAATATGTAGAGAAAACATGATTCAGTTCTTGACGAGAGTAGTGCAAAAAACGTCTCATTCTCAACCTATAAAACTGTCTTAATATCAACCTACAGTGAATGTATATTACTTGGAATATATTTGATAAGTAAATATTTGATACACTTTGGTTAGGACAACTACTGAATGGCAGTATGTGACCATGCACACACAGTGGGAGTGTCCTCCTCCGTCCTGTTGGTGGGCAGTTTTTGTTGATCCAGTTTGAACCTACTCATTATGTATGTATATTTCCCTTTTCAGCTGAGAGAATTTGATACCCATCAGCAGGACACTGGCAGCTGGCTTAAAGACTTCCAACAACAACTGGACTCACTGAACAGCCAAACCAAAGCTGAGGACAGACTGCACACAGCTCAGGTGAGCTGCTGGGTCATGTTAAAGGGAGCAACAACATCCTTCTCTAGCACAAAAATGCATTGAGTTTTTCACTGCACATTTTGTAAGCCTCTTTTAGCTCATTTTTGTCACATTTGGTTCAGCACTTTCATCAAACCAGTGTAAGTTTAGTTAGTCACCTGCTAAAGTGACGTGAATTTGTATTTGGTTTGTGCCCAAATAATGCTGTGGATTTCACAGATTACGTTCATGGCAAGTCTTAACTATGCAATGTCCGTATCTTATCCCCAGGCCATTATGAGCTCCAAGCCCCAAGGAGACTCCAAGCTCCAGGAGCTCAGGAGACGAAGCCAGAGTTTGTGTGGGGAGGACCTCGAGGAACACAAAAAACAAGAGCTTCAGCAAAAAGTAAGAGGCGCTGAAGAGCAGTGGACAAGAGTCATGCAAAATGCCAAACAAGCCCTGGATCAGGCTGAGAAACAGTGTGCTCTGGAGGGCCAGCTGAGAGACTATAAAGCCCTGAGAGAAAACACCAGAACTTGGCTGGAAGACAAGCAGCAGAGCCTTGTGTCCCTGGACAGTCAGAGAGACCCAGAAAGCATCATCAACACTGCACAGGTCAGTTTGAACCATAAAAGGTTTTCAGCAAAGATATATCCAGCAGATCCTCCAGATTTAGCTGACAAGCATGCAATTTTTGCTCTTAGTCTAAATTATTCAAGCTGTCACGCCTTCACATATGCATGCTTTTTTAATCCTAAGCAGAAATAGGTTAGTTTTTCTTGTAGTGTTTTTGATATTAATATTTAATCACCACTAATCAAGGTATGATTATTGTATGTACAGGATTGATTTGTTGTTGGGGTTTTTTTGTATTAATCACTCTCCACATTCCATCACATCTGTATTTACCTATGTGTTAACAACACTTTGTAACTTCAGTTTCAAAAGTGTAATTAAAGTGTAATAAAGTGTGTAAAGTGTAAGTGTAGTTAAATATTTCTTGATACTCAGACTATCCTGAGCTGTAAGCCTGAGGGAGACTCCAAGCTGACAGAACTGAGGAGACAGAGCCAGAGTCTGTCCGACCAGGAGGACCTGGAGGAGAACGCGAGACGAGAGGCCCAGCAGATGGTAAAAGACTCAGAGGAGCAGTGGAGGATGGTCCTGCAGTCCGCTGAGAACACTCTGAAGAAAGCAGAGCTCCAGTACTCACTCTCCAGGGAGCTGGAAGGCTTCCGTATCCAAGCAGAGAGCACAAAGACCTGGGTTAAAGAGCTGCAGCAACAGGCTGAGTCCAAAGGGAGCAGCACTCAGGGCAGCCGGGCTCAGATAGAGGACAGGCTGAACACAGCACAGGTAAAACATGAAATCTGAGGTGTGTTTTTTATTAATATGTAACGGTAATTCAGGGAGGTTTGTCAGGCAACAGATGAGAAAACTGTGTATGATTGTGTATTTAGGTCATCCTGAGCTCCAGGTCCAATGGTGAGGCTCAAGTGACGGGGCTGAAGAAACGAGCACAGAGCCTTTGTGAGCAAAAAGACCTGGAGGGAGACAAGAAACTGGAGGTTCAGCAGACAGTCAAAGACACTGAGCAGCAGTGGAGGATGATCCTGCAGGCTGCTGAGGAGACACAGAGGTGCTGGATGCTGTTTTTAGCCTCCTGTGGCTGAGAAAACTATTTAGATTTCATTTTCAGTTGCCTCTCAGGGCTTCCATATGAATGAAACCATAAAGATTAACTTTCAAAACAGAAGTTGTTCCTGATAGATTACATATTTGTTTTGTAGCTAAATGACAACCTGAATGTTTTGCTCATTGCTTGCTGATAAAAAAGAGATGGAACAAAAACAACCATTGGTTAAGGTTAAGTAGCTAATGTCAAAGTGCATTAAGATACAGAAACAATAATGAAGGCTAGATTCTTGTTTTAAATAATAACTTTAAAACGTTTTAAAAAAAATACCAAGTCAGTAATTTATTTGCCCAAGAAGTTTGGATTTTCTGCCCCCAGTTACTGACAAACCCAAACCCAACCTTCAGATGTCCTTGAAATGACATTGTACTGTATCCATGTTTTCTATTCATGTGTCTGTGATCACTTGAATTTGAAGGTTGAACCTGATGTCCTAATCTTACACCTGCTTTTACCCATCAGGCAATTGAAGGGTGTTGTGGAGCGCCTGGCGTCCTCTCAGCACCAGCGAGGTCAGGCTGAGGCCCGTCTGTCTGAGCTTCAGAAGCAGACATCCAGCCTGCCGCGTGCCTTCCCCTGGCCGGGCCTGGGAGAGAGGAGGCAGGCGGTGGAACAGGCTCGGACCCTGCTGGACCAGAGCACAGCTTTGGTCCCCGTCCTCTCAGACGTACGCAAACAGGTAAAGACCTGAACTAAAGGACTAGTGTTTTTTCGAATATAATAAATCATTATTCATGAAAATGTAATATAAACTAAAAAAGATTTCAACCTATACTGCACTGTTCTCCTCAAGGCCGCACAGCTGTTTGAGATCACACAGGACCGTGGCTGGTCAGATCCCTCCTGGGAAGCCAAGGAGGAGTTCATTCCTGCCCTGCTGAAAGACCTGACTGTAAGTTATTAGAGACACGATCTACAGTAATCCTAAAGAAAAATAAAAGGAGCATCTTTATTGTTGACTTTTTTAATGATTTAAGTTTTTCATTGTCCCAATATAATAGTATATTTGCATTGAGAAGTGTTGATGTAAATATGATGTAATTCATAATTAATAACAATAGTTAATTTCATAATGTGTCAGTTTTAGAAAATGCAAGTGTCTTATATCTTTTACAATTTATTATTAGTAGATCCTTTTATTTATGGGCAGTTATCTTTATAACACTGGAATGCTATAAAACTAGTGTGTTCTCTTATTTTCTGGCTAAAGGTTAAAACTGTATTATCAAGCTTTTCCATTCAGCACAACCACCACTAAATCATGTGTTTTATTCCTTCCTCGCCCCAAAGAACAAGATCATCTCTCCTGGCCCCTGCCTTTATCCCTTTTGTTTTCCTTCAGTCTCCCTTTTAAAAGTAGAAGACATTCTGCTAAATAACATAATAATAATATGATATTATAGTCTTATAATAATAAAATTGTAATAAGAGTCGCCAAAATTCTACTTTACTCCTTTGTTTTTAGGCTGCTATAGCTAACCTGGAGCAGGGCATTCTGACGGAGAGGCAGTGCACCCAGCTGGTGGAGCAGCATGAAGCAGCCCAGGACTGGCTGAGGGAGCAGGTTAAAGGCCTGGGAGCTCCTCCAGCAGACAGACAGGGTCTGCACAGCACAGTCAACACTCTGAAGGTCAGATAATAAAACACACAATGTAGTGTGGCACCTAGTTTGATTTGCCGCTGTTGTATTGCACCAAACTGAAGACATCTCTTTTATAGTAACAAACCAATACATTTCTAACACATTTGAGGAAGACATCACAAAGTTGTACTTAAAGACGTGGGTTATAATGTAGTCATAACAAATGTTATTTCATTTGGCAGTCTGAAAAATTAAAAACTGCCTAATTAAATTGTAGTTTGTAGTTCTTTTTTGTAGCCCATCTACAATGCACATGTTGAGTACTCTCAAGTGTGAACATATCTGGAGAAAACCAAAACCTCAAAATCTTTCTGAATATTTTAATTTGTTACAACTTAACTTAATAGTCAAAAGCTCTTTACAGGGATGTGAGAAACTGTTCTGTCTGCTTTCTAACAGTCTGTTTCTCCTCTTTCCCCCTCCTGATGCCAGGCTTTGCTCCAGACAGTGGACAGGGAGCAGAGAGAGATGAAGGAGCTGGACTCCACCAGGGACAGTTTGCTGGACCTCTGTACCCCTGGAGGTCGGGATGCTCTCATCCTGGAGGTCAGCCATCTCCACGACCTCTGTGCCACCTCAGAGCAGGAAGTGAGGGACCGCCTGACAGCCTGTGAGACACGGATGGGGGAGCTGGACGCTCAGCTGGTCAGAAGGACCCAGGGGCTGAAGGAGAGATCTGCAGCCCTGCAGTGGGAGCTCCGCTCTCTGGACCAGGCGCTTAGTTATAGTGAACCACAGAACAACATCACCCAGCTCCAACAGCACTGGCACAGCCTTCAGGTTACTATTTTAATTTATCCAAGCACAAAACCTCATGTAACTACCACTTTTATTATCTAACTACGCTGAGTTCCCACAGAAACCTGAGGAAGAAGGTTATGTACAGTAAGTGAATATTGGAGTTTTTCCATCTGCAGGCGTGTGAGTTTTTCTAACATGATGTTGTTGCAGACATGTGAATATTACTTAACGTGATGTTGATGTGCATCCCCTGTTAGAACTGTGAGAAGTCACTAGAAGATTTGGGTGTCAAAGTTCAGGACCTTTACCAGGAAGTAAAGGCTGCACCTGCCACTGACGAGCTGCCAGCAGAAATTATCACTGTGGTGGAGTCTTTACGCCAGCAGCAAGACAGGTAACACATCTTACAGCTGATGTCATTTCCTTCTGGTGTAGGAGAGATGTCACAAATAGATCATAAAAACACTATATAGGTGATTAATCATGACATCCGATTGTTACCGTGGTCATGTTTGATTCATGTATTTATGATTCACTCTCACTCAGTATAAACAGGGAAGAGATGGTCTGAGAACAAACCAAACTCGCATGATATGCAGTAACATCTGTCCACTTCACCACTGGGTTTTTTTTAAAAACTGCCTACTTGAACAGATTCTACATGACAAATACTCAGCTGGCCTCCCTCTATTTCAATTTAGCTTTCAGTTGTTCTTACATACCAGCAAAATACCTTTGTGGGTCATTCTGCTCTTGACATGGAAACACAGGAGTTCTCGCAATTTTCTCCTGATTTGAAACCAAAGATTTCATGTTATCTAATACCTGGTTTCTTGAACTAAGCAATGGCTCACATCTGTACATAAACATTTCTCTATTGTTATTTGTTGCTTGCATGGGTTCCTTTTGAACAATGTTTCAAGAGGAAAAAGGATATTTTTTTCATTTGGATCTCATTTAGTGTAATACATGCAGATGCCATGCAAAATGTTGCGTTTACAATAAATGTGATTCATTTATGTCTACAGTCTAAAGTCCAGGCTAAGCGAGCGCCAGGGTACCTGCTCTACAAACACAGCTCGCTGCCTGATGGACTCCCTTCACGCCCTGCAGGAATGGAACCAAAGCAAACCATCAGAGTCCAGTTCTTCTGTGCAGGTTTCTGTCTTTTAATGCTTTCACTGTTTTGGTAGGCAATGTAAGTGCTTTATTTCACTAAACATTTGTGCAGTTAAATATGTAACTGAGAAAGCTTCCTAGTAAAGTTAGTCTTCTACTGATGTTTGTGTTGAACATATGAAGACTGTCATTCATTATATCCTGTTCAGCATTTCTAATATCTCCTTTAATCATAATCATGTAAAATTATGTTGCAAGTTTGTTTGGAAAATATACATTAATTGAAAGAGAAAAAAGAGTAATGGGTTTTTCATCAAAGAAGGGTTTCTGAGTCTAAGCATTCGTGAAGTGTAATATTTCCAGTCGATGGAGCACTCAGCACAGCACATAGCGGCTATGATCTCTTGGCAATGTGTGATTGATTTTGTCATGACATTTCACACATAAACACAGATTTTTTTGTCATTACAAGCACTTTAACATTTTTTTCCTTCTGGTGTTAGGCAACGCTAGAGGAAGGTGAAAAGTTGCAGGAAAGCCTGCAGGAGGCGCTTTCTCACAAACAGTTTCTAACAGACTGTTTAATACCGGTCTTGTTTGAGAAACTGGGAAGAGAGGGTTCAGAGACACTCAGAGAAGCAGACAAACATAAGACTTCTCTCAGCCAGAGCTTAAAGGTATTTAAATCATGATCAAGATTAAAGATTACTATACTTAAGAAACAGTTAAGTAACTCTGTAGTGATTATTGCTATTTGTATCTTTTCTTTCAAGGAACTTAATGAAAGGAGTAAACAAAAGCTGCCTGATGTTCTAAAAGAGATGAAGACATCTGTAGTGCCACCACCACGAAAAAACAAGCGCTCAACTGAGAAAAAAGATCAATTTCACCTACAGAAAAACATTCCCTTAACAGAAAAATCTGTTGATGATGAAATATCAGTTTCATCTGAGCTGCAAACTGAGGCTAAACCATTATTGCCAACAGCAGCCATGAAGGACACAAGTATTACTGTTGTGGAGCAAACCAGAATTGAACCAACAAAAGAGAAATTTCCGAGTACAACATGTGCTTCAGTACCTTTTACAGCACAACATACCTCTCAAGAGGCACAGTTTAAAAGTATAAAGGTAGATATCACAGCTGAGCCTGCTGCAGCTGAGCAAATGAAACCTGCTGCTGAGGGTCCTGTACTGATCCAAAAGGTCATTGAGCAGTCTGCACCGGGTGTTAGTGATAAAACTACACCTGTTCCATCCAGGAGAAGGTCCAAGACTTCAGCCACTGATACAGAGCCTGCCCAGACTAAGGTGGAGCCTGAAATGGTGAAAACTATTATTACTGAAGAGGCATCCAGAAATCAGACAGGAACCACTGCTGTGAAAGAAACCACAAAAGTAGATGATACCCTGCAGAGTCTAGACGTGTCCTCAAAGATTACTGTGGCAAAACCTGCACTGATCAAGGGCGACGGTGTGAATCTGACGTATCTCCCAACTTCAGTGCCTATCACAGAAACAGATGCTGGGCAACCTAAGTCTGTATCAAAAAGGCAAGAGTCGAAGAGTTCTACAATTTCAGAGCCAGTCGCTACCCAAAGTAAAACTACAAAATACTATGCAGAGCTTGAAGAAACTAAGGAAGAACCTAAGAATGGGAAGACTTCTACAACTGCACAGCTGATCACACAACCAGTTGAAACTGCTGTTTTGAGAGAAAGTAATCTTTCACCTACCAAAAGAAAGTCAAAGCCAAAACTTTCCCCCGAAATTTCTAGCAAGGAGAAAACACAGACCATGGAAAAGCCTGACCATGAGGTAGCTTTACTGAGATCCAAGAATGAAGCTGCTCTAGTGGAGGAAGAAACTAAGGTCATACCAACCAGAAAGAAGTCAAATAGTCTAGATATTTCCACTGTTCCAGAGCCAGTGTCGACTGTTGAAAGAACAGCAGGTTTTGTGAAGGAACCTGAGAAGAATTCAACCTCACAGTTTGTTCCAGAGTCAACTAAAACTGCTGTTTTGGTACAAAGTGAGGTTTTACCACCCAAGCGAAAATCAAAGAGTCCAAAACTTTACCCAAAACAGGCCGACCAGCAGGCAGCACAGATGATTAAAGAACCGGAAAGGTCTGATTTGAGTTTGAGGGAGCAAGCTGAAAGTGTAATGATTAAGGAAACAAAGCTCATACCAACCAGAAGAAAATCAAAAAGTGCTGAACCTACCACAACTTTGCAGCAAGTAGAACTTGAAGATAATAAGAAAGAACCTGACAGCCTGAAGTCTTCTTCAACTGCACAGGTGGTCATAGAACCAACTGTTGTTGTGACAGAAAATAAGCTTTCTCCAACCAAAAGAAGATCAAAGGGCGCAACACTATCCCCAGAACATGATACCAAAGAGGTAGCAGAGACTAAGCAAGACCCTGGAAGCCAGGAACCTTCATCAAGCTCCACAGTGCAAACTGAAACAGTTGTTGTTGAAGAAACAAAGAATATAGCAACCATTATTCTAGATGTTTCAGAGCCATACACTAATACCCCTGTAACAACTCCCACTGAGGTAAAAGCAGCTAGGAGGAAGTCAAAGAGTAATGAACTTACCACAACTGTGGACCACTCTGAACCTGAAGATGATAAAAAAGAACCTGACAGAGGGAGTGCTTCTTTAGCTGCTCAGGTAGTCACAGGACATGCTGCACAGGCCATGAATAAGCATGGAAAAGCACGTCAGTTAACTGAAGTTGCCATTGTGGAAGAAACTAAGGTTATACCAATCAGAAGGAAGTCAAAGGAAGAGCCTGATCTTCAGAAGCCATCTCTAACACCAGGCGTGGTCATAAGACCAACTGAAATTACTGAAACTACCAAGGTGGAAAAAGGTAAACTTTCACCAACCAAAAGAAAGTCAAAGGGTCTAAAACTTTCCCTAGAAGTTGCTACCACAGAGTTAACACAGACCATGGAAGAACCTCACAGTCAGAAACTATCTTCGACTTCAGAGGTGGTCACAACAACAACTGAAATTACTGTTGTGGAAAAAGGAAAGCTTTCACCAACCAAAAGGAAGTCGAAGGGTCTGAAGATTTCCCCAGAACTTGCAACCACAGAGCTGACACAGACCATGGAAGAGTCTGACACTCAAAAACCATCTTCAACTTCAGAGGTGGTAACAACAACAACTGAAATTACTGTTGGGGAAAAAGGAAAGCTTTCACCAACCAAAAGGAAGTCGAAAGGTCTGAAACTTTCTCCAGAACTTGCAACCACAGAGCCCAAGGAAGCACCTGGCGCACAAAAACCATCTTCAACCTCAGAGGTGGTCAAAACAACTACTGAAATTACTGTTTTGGAAAAAGGTACACTTTCACCAACCAAAAGACACTCAAAGGGTTTGAAATCTTCCTCAGAACTTGCAGCCACAATGCTGACACAGACCAAGGAAGAACCTGACAGCCTGAAGTCTTCTTCAACACCAGAAGTGCTCACAGAAGCAACTGTAGGAAGTCAGAATCCTTCTTTGAGCTCCAGAGTGCAAACTAAAAATGTTGTTGTTGAAGAAACAAAGAAGATAGCAACTATTATTCTAGATGTTTCAGAGCCATTCACTACTGCCCCTGTAACAACTGATCCTGAAGTTCTACCTACCAGGAGGAAGTCAAAGAGTGCTGAACCTACCCAAACATTGCAGCAAGTAGAACCTAAAGATAATGAGAAAGAAACTGAAAGCCTAAAGTCATCTTCAGCTCCACAGGTGGTCACAGAACCAACTGTTGTAAAAGAAAACAAGCTTTCTCCAACCCCAGAACATGATGCCAAGAAAGTGGCAGAGACTAAGCAAGACCCTGGAAGTCAGGAACCTTCATCAAGCTCCACAGTGCAAACTGAAACAGTTGTTGTTGGAGAAACAAAGAATATAGCAACCATTCTTCTAGATGTTTCAGAGCCATTCATTACTGTCCCTGTAACAACTGCTCCTAAAGTTACACCAACCAGGAGGAAGTCAAAGAGTCTTGAGGTTTCCTCAGTTCCAGAGTCAGTATCTCCCCTTGGTAAAGTTACTGGTGTGGAGCCAAGAGAAACAAAACAAGAACCTGTAAATAATACCACAACCCCAGAGTTTGTTCAAGGACAGACTGAAACTGCTGTTATGGAACGAAGTAAGTTTCTACCACCCAAGAGAAAGTCAAAGAGCACAGAACTTCCTCTTAAACCTGCTGACACTGAGGTGCCTCAGACAAGGGAAGAGCCTGAAGGTCATAGGTCTTTGAGTTCCAATGACCAAAATAAAAATGTTGTCATTGAAAAAACAAAGTTTGCACCAACCAGAAGAAAGTCAAAGAGTGGTGACTTTTCCACAGCTTCTGAGACAGTTAGCCATGTTGGATCACCTGATGTGGAGCCTGAACAAAATAAGAAAGAACTAGACAGTCAAACGTCCTCCACTCAGGATGTGGTCACAGGACCAATCCAAAGTACTGTTGTAGAAAAGGAAAAAGCTAAGCTAAGCAAACGAAAGTCAAAGGGTCTAAAACTCTCCCCAGAGCTTGCTACCAAGGATGTGACAGAGACCAAAAAAGAGCCTGACAGACGGAGGTCTTTAGAGCAAACTGAAACAATTGTTTTGAAAGAAACAAAGCTTTTACCAACCAGGAGGAAGTCAAAAAGTTTTGATGTTTCTGCAGCTCTAGAGCCTGTCATTGGTGGAACTTTTGATTCACAGTCAAAGGAAGCGAGGATGAAACTTGAAAGTGGGAGTGTTTCTGCAACTGCACACTTAGTCGCAGGAATAACTGAAACACAGGCAATGGAAAAGCATGGACAAGCAAGTCAGTTAACTGAAGCTGCTGTTGTGGAAACTAAGACTATACCAATCAGGAGGAAGTCAAAGGAAGGCCCTGACAGTCAGAAGCCATCTCTAACTCCAGGTATGGTTAAAGGACCAGCTGAAATTAGTGAAACTATTGTCGAAAAAGGTAAGCTTTCACCAACCAAAAGAAAGTCAAAGGGTCTGAAACTTTCCCCAGAACCTGCTACTACTGAGCTGACCCAGTCTAAGCAAGAACCTAAAACTCAAAAACCATTGTCAACTTCAGAGGTGGTAACAACAACAACTGAATTTACGGTTGTGGAAAAAGATACATTCTCACCAACCAAAACACAACCGAAGGGTCTGAAACTTTCCCCAGAACTTGCAACCACAGAGCTGACAAAGCCCAAGGAAGCACCTGACACACAAAAACCATCTTCAACCTCAGATGTGGTCAAAACAACAACAGAAATTACTTTTGTGGAAAGAGGAAAGCTTTCACCAACCAAAAGGAAGTCAAAGGGTTTTAAATTCTCCCAAGAACTTGCAACCGTGGAGCTGACAAAGCCCAAGGAAGACACTGACACTCAGAAACCATCATCAACTTCAGAGGTGGTCACAACAACAACTGAAATCACTTTTGTTTCACCAACTGAAGATGCGGTTATGGAAGAACCTAAGGTTATACCAACCAGGATGACCTTACCAGAGAGGGAGGAAATGTCATTTTCTCCGGAAACAGCATCTGCACTCAAAAGAAGCACAAATGAAACCGAGAAAAAGAAAGAACATGTGAATAAGTCTTCTGCAGCCCCAGAATTTGCTCCTGCTGAACCTTTCTCCAAACCTACTGACCCACCACTTGTGGCAGACTACATAGACGAGTTATGTAAAAACACTGCTGAGATTCAGAAGAGATATCTGGTCCTTGATCTGCCTGAAATAGGAGTCACCCAGACATTTGAGATAAAGCCACATCAGGCAGAGGCAGATACTGTGGTTGAAAGTGACTCCACTCAACCTACCTCTTCTATTTTTTCAGGGGCACAGCCTCACACAGAAAAAACTGAGTTTTTAGGAATAAACTCATCAAAGGGAGAAATAATAAAACCAAGTGAAACTGTGAGTCAGCTGAAGTTCTTGGAAACCACTCAGGAAAAACCCAAAAAGGACATGGTACATGGTGTCAAAGAAGAGCATGATAAAGTATCTACATGTGACATTCATGATGCACCTAAGAGCCTGGAGAAGAACCCTTTCAGTCTGAAAGAAATCCTCAAGGGGGCTGACGTGCACATTTTAGAAATGAATACACAGACTGGTATACATAAGCAAGAACAAACAACTGTCTCAACAGACAGACAGCCAGTGATGGATATGCACCAATCAAGTATGCAATGTAAGACAGAACCACAAAGCAAGAATATTACTATCACTGATATTCAGCCAGATAAGGCTGCAGTTAAGATGACCAGGGTAGAAGTGCAGAAAAGTATTAGAAAATGTCAAGACACTGGAGCAGCAGTGCAGCCAAGTGTAGCAAAGACAACATTTGCACAAATAAGCTTATCTGAACAAGACAAAGTAAAACCAAGCCAAAAGTTGGAGCTCTTGAGAACCACACAGGAAAGACCCAAAGAGGCCAAGGATGATGTCCAGGGAGAGGATGGTCAAGTGTTGACACATGATGCGCATGATGCACCAAAGAGCCTGGATGAAAAGTCTGTTAAGGAAATCCACTTGGGGCCTGAAGTGTGCATTCTACAACTAGATATACAGACAAGTCAAGAGGAGGAAAACACATCTGTCACAGGATCTGTTCAAACAAGTATCCAGAGTGAAAGAGTGCCAAAAAGCAAAGATAGGACTGAATCTGAAGTTAAGCCAGAGGAGGGTGCAATTAAGATGACTACAATAGAAGTGGGAGAAAGCAGTACTGAATGTCAAGACAATGTGGCTCAAAGGGACTCTGAACAAGAAATGGTGAAACCAAGCCAAACTCATGCTCAAATAGGTCTGTTAAAAACCACACAGGAAAGACCTAAAGTGGTGAAGGAACATGGTGTCCAAGAACAGAATCCTACACTTAAGAGCTTGGATGAAAAATCTGTTTCAGTGGAGAAGATGTGTGAAAACAAATCTGTCACAATAGCAAAAAAAACAGGGATAGATATTGTTCAAACACATATTCAGTGTGAAAAGGTGCCTGAAAACAAAGGTATTACTGCTGCTGATGTTACGCCAGAGAAAGCTGCAGTTGAAAAGACTATGATAACAGTGAAAGAAAGCAGTACTGAAGGTCAAGCCAATAAGCCTCAAAGAGACTATGCTCAATGGACCTCTCCTGCTTCTGACTCATTACAACCACATGTGACAGAGACAGAATTTATAGAAATAAACATATATGAGCAAGACATAGTAAAACCAATCCAAACTGAATCTAAAATAGAGCTCTTGAAAACCACACAGGATAGACCTACAGAGGTCAAGGACCATGGGGAAGAGCATCCTAAAGTGTCTGTTCAGAAAATCCACATGGGACCTGAAGTGCATGTTTTGAAACCAGATACACCGACCAGTTTTGAGCATCGTGAAAACATCTCTGTCATTATTGCAAAGAAGCTAAGGATAGATACAGTTCAAACTAGTGTACCGTGCGAAAAAATGCCTGAAAACAAAGATGAAACTTCAGCTGATGTTAAGCTAGAGAAGGCTGCAGTTAAGACAAGAGTAGAAGTGCAACAAATCAACACTGAAAAGAAAGAGAATGTGGATCACAGTGACTCCACTCAACCCACCTCTGTTGCTTTTGCAGCAGTGCAGCCAAGTGAAGCAGAGACAACATTTACAGAAATAATCTTATCTGAGCAAGACACAGTAAAACCAAGTGAAACTGTGATTAACTTAGAGCTCATGAAAACCACACCCAAAAAGGTCAAGGATGGCAACGTGCATGCTGAAGATTCAACAAAAAATGTGCATGATACACCCCAGAGCCTTGCTGAAAAGTCTGTTATGATAGCAAAGGCACCAAGGATTGATATAGATCAAGCAAGTATCCAGTGTGAAATAGTGCCAGAAAACAAGGACTTGACTTCAGCTGATGTTCAGCCAGAGAAGGATACAGTAAAGATGACCACGGTCAAAGTGAACACCAAAGAACATGAAGAAGTGTCAGAAAACGAAGATAAGACTACGCCTGAGGTTCACCCTGAGAACTCTGCAGTTGAAAAGACAAGAGTAGAAGTGCAAGAAATCAGTACTAAAAGGCAAGAGACTGTGGCTGAACGTGACTCCACTCACCTACCTACCTCTGCCACTGTAACTGCTCAGCCCCATGATCCAGGGACAGAAATTGTTGAGATAACCTTGTCTGAACAAGACCAGTTGAAACCAAGCCAAACTGTGACTCAAATAGAAATCTTCAAAACCACACAGGAAAGAACCAAAGAGGTCAAGGTTCATAGTGTTCATGAAAAACCGGCTGAAGTCCTATCACGTGATGTACCCAAGAGCCTGGATGAAAAGTCTGTTAAAAAGGGAGAAATCCACATGAGTGTACATGAATACAAAACTGTCACAATAGAAAAGGAACCACGGATGGAATCAAGTGTCGACTTTGAGACAGTTAAAGGAAGCAAGGATGTGACTACCACTGATATTCAACTTGACAAGTCTGCAGTTAAGATGACCAGCGTAGAAGTGCGAGAAAGCTTTACTGAATCCCTGTCTGAACGCAGTGTGGTCCGTAGAACCCAAACAGAGAGACACACAACAGATGCAAAGGAGGAAGAACAGAAGGAGGGGAACAGAAGGACAATTCAGGAAGAGGAAAGGGAAAAAATTGTCACAGTAGGAGTACAAAATGTTCAACTTCCAATGACCACGACCACCACCACTGGTGAAGTGAGGCTTCAGAGTATGGATTTGCCACAGGTAAGACATTTGGGGGGGTGGGTGTTACAGTTATATACAGTATGATACAATAAAATAACTCTTTGGACTGGACTATGTTTAGTTTGTTTTGGAAGGGACTGTCCTTGTGATATTTGGCAGTTTGTAGTTAATTCTAAATAAACTACTGTCACAAGTAAACACTATTATTATTATTTCAAGTAAAATTCTAGTACTATATGACTCATAGAACTGACTCACCACTATGTTACATGTCCATAATATCTGACATTTGTGATTACAATAGACAATAATATTGCATACTTAAAGACAGGTTGAGTAGACAGAAAGAGGGAGTGTGAGAGAGAAAACAGTATTCAGAGAAAAATAGGATAAATATAGAATTTTGCTTGAGGGACATCAGTAATGTATACCATCTATTATGCTCAGTTTCTTGCACATACTTGTTTGCTCATGCTCCCTAACATTCTTGCACCAAAGAGGTGCATAAATGACTGGTCAGTGTGTCTTTAGAGCCTCTGTAAAAAAAAAAAAAAAAAAATATGAGTTCTTAAGATATTTACTTATTTAGAGTTGTAACAGGGGCACACACAGCTACATTTCATTAGCATTGTAGGCAAAGCAGAGAATAAAGGCCTGAGACGTTTACTCCTGTGCGACTAAAGGTTTTATTGCCTCGGGGTAGGAAACATAAACTTGCTCATACATGTTAACAGTGACACACTGTGACTGTCAAAGGGTGTAGGGAGAGGCTTGGTACAGTCCTGAGAAAACAAATCATTCAAATGGTATAGTCTTGTTTTACAAAGGGGTGACACAGTTCTTTTCTCAGCTCAACCGAAACTCTATACAATTGTTTGTCAGAATTTTTTCCTGCATTAACACTGGTGTTTTGTCTTCACAATGGGAGCAGGTGTACAAGGCTGACAAGATATCACCAGCATCATCGCAGGCAGTTCAGAAAGCTTCACCTGACATTATCTGGGGTGAGGCAACCCTGGTGGAAGGATTGCCTTCTCAGGAAAACAAAGCTCAAACAGTAACAAGTGTTGTGACGACTGAGAAACTTGTTCTGGAGGTACCAGAGGGAACTGCCATGGGGAGCATCTTTACAGAAATACAGCTACTTGCAGGGACAGGACCCAACAGTCAACTCATTAAGGTATCATGATTACTGTGCGCCACAGTCATTTTTTAAGACTACCACTAGGAGTCGCCAAAGTTAGACTTAGTCAAATCCTACACATAGGTATGTGTGTAAGGAATATATTATTATATATTATGAGAATACTAGTGTGATGAGCATGTACTGTCAGCATTGGAGGTTTGAATCTAGCTATTCATTTCATCTCTTTTATATCCTTTCTGTTGCTCTCCACTAGATATTAACAAATTGACAGTGAACAATGGTGGCAAAAGCAAGATTCCTTTTTTTAATTTGATCATGATTGAACAACATCAAAACCGATTTTGGACCTCAGCTGGACATTTTGAGACTCTAATGTGTTTCTGTGTCTTAAGGGTAAACCATTGGAGGATGCTCCACAGGCTCTGATTACATCCACCAGTGACCTGGACAATCGTCTGAGCAGGCTGGTGTCTAAAGTCCTGAGCTGCAAGAACCATCCAGCTGAGCTCAACCCAACAGCCATGGCCCAGCAGCTGGAGGAGGCTCAGGTGCGATATTCAGAATGACAGGGTGCATGACTCACTAGAAAATTTGTAGATACTGTGAAATTGGACAGCACATGTTCCTCCAGAACTGGGCATTTCTAATGCATATCTGTACCAGCCTGTTGGATATTAAAAACAAGTACATAAGAATTGTACAATAGGCCCTTACCATTTGTGACTGTTGAAAAAACCTGCTCATAGCATTTATTTGTTTAGTAATAATTAGATAATCTCAACATAAATAATGAACATAACAAAGAGATGTAAATAAGTGTGTTTACTTTTACAGGAGTGCAGAGAGACTGCCCAGGCACAGGTGTCATTGCTCTCTCAGTTGAAAGGCGCTGATGCTGAGAACAGGGATGCTCTGGAGCTTCTAGAGGACCAGTGGTGTACTGCTGTTCAGGATGCAGCTGCTGTTATCCAGAGTAAAGAGGCCCAACTGCAGGTGCTGACTGATTACTGCAGACAGACCCAAGCAGCCAAGACCATGCTGGAGAGACTGACAGCAGAACTTGATGCTGTTAAAATGTGAGTTATTTATGGTTTCCTTTTAATTTCTTGTAATGTAATGTAATGTAATCGCAACACCTCCTCTCGTACTCCTATGACTTGACTGTTTGTCTTTTCAGTTCCCCAGAGGAGAGCAGCTCCAAGGATGCAGAGCGACTAGCCTCCTTACAGAGAAGTATAGAGGAAAACAGAACAGTACTTGGGGAGATGCTCGTAACCCATACCAAGCTATGTCCCCACCTCAGCCGGTCGGAGCAGGCAACCGCACAGACTGAGCAGAAGGATCTACAAGAAAAGTGGAGAAGCCTGGAAAGAGCAGTCGAGAGGACCTTGTATCACACAAATATTCATTCTCACGAGACCAACAGCCTTCTGTCTGCAATATCAAGTCTTCAGGAACATTTGGAGACAATCAGCAAAGAGCTTGAAGCCAAATCACCTTCAGTTACTCAATGGAATTGCAAGAAGGTGCAGAAGCTGATGGTGGCAAATGCTGAGGTTAAAGCTGCCCAGCAAAAATACCTTTATTTGCAGCAGCTGTCAGAGGTGCTACTCATTACCTCACAGCGGGAGAAGGAAACACAAAAGATACAGCAGGGACTTCAGAGGGTCAAAGATCAGCTTTCCCACACAGAGGAACTAGTGTCTTCCCAAACTCAAAACAGCAGCAACCCCATCATGGAGAAAATTATCGTGGTGATGAGGGATGGCCTTGCCTGGGCAAAGCAGACAGAGAGTGACATTGAGGGCAGGAGGAAGAGGGTGGCTCTGCTCCCTGAGGAGGTGCACCGGCAGCTCAGAGATTTGAAGAAGCTGCAGTCTGAGGTCATGGCCAAAGAGGGCCAATTGGAGTCACTGGTGGAGGAGGTGACGGAGCTCCTTCCACAGTTGGACCAGGCTGAGGAAGTGCCCATTGTGCGCTCTTGTCTGGAATCCCTTCAAGAACTCTCAAAGTTGACTACTGAGAAGCTAGCCAAGGCTGTGAGAGAGATAGAGTCAGGACTGCAGACCAGAGAAAAACTGTCAGAGCAGATTGCTGACCTAGACTCCTGGGTTGTGGCTCATTTGCATAGAGAGGCCTTGAGGAGTGCAGATGATGAGCTCAGGAGCCCTACTGAACTTGATCGCAGAGTTCGTCAGATCCAAGAGACCGTGGCTGAGGCTGAAAAGCAGGGCCCTGTGTGTGAGGCTCTTTTAATGAAGAGTAAAGACATTGCCTCTGAACTCCGCATCACAGAGAACTGTCAGCTTTTTAACAAGCTTACCAATCTCCAGGAGGACATCCGAGACATCAGCAGCTATGAGAAGGCCAACAAAAAGGAGCTGCACGAACTCACCCAGACTGTAGATTCAAGCAAGAAAAACCTGGTCACCATTGAAAAAAGCCTTAGGCAGATGTTAGTAGATCTCAATAGACACAGGTACCCCATCATAAGAGAGTCTTTGCAGGCTTTGGAGCCTTTTAAACACATGATTTTGGAGTACAAGTCCCAGGTTGACCTTCTGCAATCTTGGATTCCCCAGGAAAAGACAAGGGAACTGTACTCAGTCATTTCTGAGCTTCACAGCAAAATGGCCACCCTTGAAATGAAATCCAGAGATCATGAGAGGTACCTGTACGTGAGGCAGTGTGTGGAGGACCTCAGGGAGAATGTTCAGGCGCAGGTCCATCAGACCAAAGAAGACAGCAGGGAGCTGGAGGAGAAGTATAAACTCTGTCAGGCGCTCCTCGTCCAGTTACCTCTATTAAAGTATTTGTCCGAGGAGGCTCACACCAAACTCCAGATGATTTCTGCTGACCTTTACCCCTCACAGCTGACCACAGAAAATCGCAGACTAAAACAAAATGAGGATAGCCTTGACACCTTGGAGATGACACTTTACAATAACCTTAGCATCCTTGAGAGGAAGCTGCTGAAGGAACTGGACCTGGAGTCCGAAAAGAAAACCACTCAGGCCTTCCTCTGGAAGAACCACCAGGAGCTCCAGAATTTCCCCATGTTGGAGCCAAATGAAACAGCAATTAAAAACGAATACTGCAGAATCCTGTCTTTGAAAAAGACTGTAGAGTCAAGAATGAGAGCGCTGGAGGTTCTAGAGAAGCAGAAGGGAACCAGACGAGGAAGCGGATCCCAAAATCTGATGGACTTGAAGAAAGCAGTCCTCATTGAATGTGACTCACAAATGGCAAGTTGCATTGTTTTTCTATTATTTATTTCAATTATCACAATAAAGGCATAAACAACTCCCTCCCCAGTTTTAATATATTACCTAAAACACTCATTTGGAAGATAACTTGTATGAAATATAAAAAATGGACTGTGAATCAAGACTGAAATGTGTAATTAAAAAATTGTGTTTATTATTTTTTAGGAGAACATCTCCCAGGCTAGGGACTCTTTGAGAAGCTACACATGTGCTGTTAAACAAGCAGTACAATTCCTAAGGGACATCGAGGTCTCTCTGCTGCCACCGCAGGGCTCTACTGGACTCTGCTCTGAAAGGCTGGAGGAGACCCAACAGGCTTTGGCCTCGCTGCAGCAGAGGTTCCAGACCCATGTGGAGCAGCTCCAGAGTCAAGTTGCCCTGCATCCTTACCTGTCCCCCCAGAAGGTGGAGCAGCTCCAGGAGAATATTCTGAGCCAGCTTCTGGTGAGGATGTCCACGCTCCAGGCAAAGGGACACATACGACTGGAGTGTCTGAGCAGGTAATAGACCTACCATAGACATTACACTACACAACCATTCTGTGCCTTCACATTTCTTTAGCTTCTTATTGCACATAAAAAAATCTATATGGTTTCTATTTCAGGTGTGCAGAAAATCACAGAAAATACACCAAGTGCCGAGATGAAATCATCCTGAGTGTGAAGAGCGCAGAGAACAACCTCTTACAGGTCATACGTCAAAAGGTCACCTGTCTCGCTGACTGCACTGACCAAGAAGCAAAGCTCAGAGTACGTATGAGACTGGTTGTGTTAGAAACAGAGAACATAAAAGCATTCAAGAAAAATAGACCTAAGTAATGGTTTTTGGCTTTGAGGTTTTTGAGGTTGATTACTTCCTCTTTTTTTAAGGTCAGACATATAGGCCAAAACATGCACTGGTCAATTTTGGGCTATTTTGCTTCCAAACATGTCTTATTACTTATTATTAGTGGAAAGAAAACGCCAAAATACATGTGTGTGTTGTATTAATATCTTCTACACTTTGTAGATTTCTCCTAAATTAAAAAGTTAGAAAATGCCTTTAAACATAACATTTCAGAAAACTAATAATTGTCTTATCAACTGTGGAAGTTTCATGGTGATATCTATTTTTAATAAATTGTACCCTAGTCACCTGTAGCATCTTCCCTTAAACTGTAACCTTTGATTAGATTGACATGCCTCTGTCTTGTGCAGGCTCTATGTGAGGAGGTGGAGTCCTTGCAGAGGCGTCTGGAGGAGCTGAAGGAGTGGTGCCCAGAGCAGAGCTGTTGTGGAGGCCGAGTGGCAACCGTGACTGTCGTCTGGAAACGGGTAACAAGACTACTTCGCTGCACACAAGAGCTGACAACTCGTAGTAAACAGAGGATCGCAGAATGGAGCGAAATCACCAACAGTGTAAGTTAAATTACAGGAAAAATATCTGAGAACTAATTTAATGAATCTTGTGTTTTTCTTAACATGAAACTACTTTAAATGACTTCTGTTATTTTGCAAATGTCACTACGTATTTATTCTAAATTTATTTGTTTGCATGAAGTGTAATTAGGACCATACTGTGTGTGACCCTCCTTTCAGGTGGAGAAGGCCTCCGTTGTCCTGGAGCAGGTGGAGGTGGAGCTTCCTGATGGCTCCCGTGTGAAGTCCTCTACCGAGGAGCTTCAGGACATGCTGCAGTCCTGGGAACAGTACCAGGACAGACTGGACTGTGAACATCGAGCCCTGTCCGCACTGGAACTCCGCACTGCCAGGCTGCTGGGTGTCCCCGCCCACCTGGAGCAGGCTCCTACCACTCCGCTCTGTCAGCAGCTACAGGCAATGCAGGCTCGATACGGCAGGTGAGATTGTGTATTTTGTGGAGTTCATAGCATTATTTACATTACCAGACGTCTTGGAGGAGAAGATCTATGATAGTCCAATTTAAAAATTATTGGACTGGTCTCCTCACATTTCTCATGAAAACAACGTTTGTTTGAAGACATTTGTGTAACATTTGAGGTTCTCCTTTTGTTAACGTGTAAATTATCCTTGTTCATAATGATTTATGCTCCTGTAAAATCAAAATTAAGAAGATTTTTCCAAATCTCCAAAGCAACTATTAGTCTGTTGACACAAAAAACTCAATTACCCATAAGCCCTAGTACGCTTGGATAAACAATCAGGGGAAAGTGGGTCAGACATAGACTGCAGTGCCTCTGAGGTTGCACAGTATTTAGATACATTTAAACTGACAGTACTTTAACTGCCATGAAGCTCCTTGCTTTAACTTCAATGGTGGATTTCGTTCGTAATGCAGACTTTCAGGGATTTAAGGTAAGAGGCTATAAAGTCGTTAAATTGTTGTTTAAACTGTTGGACATATGTGTTTGTGTGATTTCACAGTGTAAAGCAGAGGAGCAGGGAGGGTCTGGAAGCGGCCAGGATGGAGCTGGAGGAGAGAGAAAAGGTTCGGGAGGAGCTGCATGGCATCCGCGTTTGGTTGGAGGCTGCAGATGGTCTTCTGTCAGAGATGGAACAAAGCAGCAGCACACAGGAGCTTCAGGTGGGACGCTCATCTAAACCAGTGTTCATCAGGAACAAAGAACAAGTTTCATCCTTACTTTACAGCAAACCAGCAGCCTGTTTACTTTGAAAGTATCCTGCTTTTGCTTCCATTTTGGTGGGCATGTTCATATATTCATACATTCATTGGTGTCTACACATCACTCGTCATTGAAAATTACCTTACAAAGGCACACAGAACTACAATACTAATACCAACACTGCACTAACAGTGTCAGTTGGTGACAAATTAATGCAATGATAGAGGCAACATCATGAAAGATGAAGATGAAGGGGTTACACAAAATAATCCACTGTCAAAAACTGCTAGTTGACAGTTCAATTCAATTCAATTCAA
>NW_023339873.1:1785469-1803221 GCF_004916995.1 Morone saxatilis
GGTCTAGACCGAACTCCTTACTTAACAGTGTTAATCTATAGTTTTAGCATGGTGCCGTAATAAAGCAGTGACTGTGAAAATACGGCAGATATACAGCTGGGAGGTGGACATAACTTTAGTTGTGTTTGAACATAGATTTGTTTGCGTAATCATTTTCTACATAAAGCCATGTTGAATAAGCAGAATTTAAGGTATTTAGAGAAGGAAAGACTCCTGCTATCGCTGCAAGAAAGCAGCTGCATTGTTACTGCAGTCAAACAGTATCTTAAACTCATACAAGCTTGGTTGGGGTTTAGTCCAGTCAGATGGAGGCTCAGCAGCCTCTCAGAGCCAGTTCAGGAATCTCCTGGCCCCAGGTTGGTCGCCTACTGGTTGCATTTGAAACCTTTTTGATGAGACTTACTAATCAATAGTCAGCTATTTTTTGGGAGTTTTTGATGATTAATAAAATGCAGCAGTCGTGAATGCCCTACTTAAAACATTATTTTTTTCTCAAAAAAGCACCCGAAATGTGATTTACAGAACAGATATGCAGTAGCAGAAAATAAAACAAAAAACAGCCCCCCGCCACTGGAGTGTAAATAATGAGTCCCTAATGAGACACAACAGTTTCATCGTCTGAACTGAAAACACAATGATGCATTTGTGCTCACTGTAACCAACATTATAGCTCCTCAGCGCTATTTTTATAAACAGCACAGGAAATGCACTTGTGTTAATGCTCAGCTGGACATCTCCAACCCTGAGACAATCTCAACACCTACACACTGAAAAAACCCTAACCCTAACTTTAACTCTGAATAAATGCAGAGAGAAAGAGGCTGTTGACTGTCTGCTGTGTCCAGTAAATATGAAACGTCTGACTCTAACCGTCGGCTTGGCCTCAGGCCCGGAGGCTGTTTCACTCATATGAACCCACCAACCCGCAGAATCACTCTGCCCTTTGTCCCGAAACCTGAGCAGAGGCCAACATCTCCTCATCCACTCCAGCTCCTCTCTCCTCTCTCACACACACACACACACACACACATTTCCCTTCCCCTTGCAGAGGGTCCGTGCTGATCAAAGACCTGAACACCCCCTTCACAACCCCCCACATCTCCCCCATCACTCCAACTACCCTCGCCCCTCCTCTTGTACCAGACACCTTTTGTCCTGGGTTGTAAGTGGATCTTCCAGGTGGCCTTTGTAGCCAAGTCAGTCCATGGAGACACACACACATTTCTCCTTATGTACTTGTGAGGACACTCATTGACACAATACATTCCCTCGGCCCTAACTTCACTGTAACCTTAATCCTAAAAGCAAGTCTTAACCCTCCAATAACCAGGCAGACTAAACACCCTCAGTTTACAAAAGTGTTTAGACTTTTCTAAAATGTACTAACCTGACTGCTTCAAGTGGTTTGTTACGCAGAACCACCTGGGAGTCAGTTGGGAGAAGAGCAAACACATCTTTTCTATCGAAAAAAGCCTTCAGTTCCGTTCTTGGTCTTCTTTCGATAAAGAAACAATCTCCAGTTCTGATTGAATTGACGCTAGCACCATCTACCTTCTTTAGCAGCCGCCATTTTGGTTCTCCAACTCGTCATCACACATGTTAAACCAGGCCATAGCTCATGCCGTAGCTGCCATTAGTTCCTTATAGGACGTTGATTGGTCTGAACCACTGTGGTTGGACACAACGGCATAGATTGAATCCTGGCAGGAAGGATTTTTCGCATGATCATATGATTTTGTGATCTTGTCCGGCTGCCTCGCAAGGTTAAGAATGTACCTTTCCTTAAACGTCCTCACATTCTTATTATATATATATATATATAAGATTGTATATATATATATCTGTATATATAAGGTTATATATATATAACCTTTCCAAATATGTGCTCTTGTTTCTTAAAGTGTCAAAAAAAATTCAATTATCCTCACTGTCCAGATCCTACATTTCTTAAAATTGGTCCTCACAAAGATAGACACACAAGAACCGTCACCCACCAGGACCCACTGCAAAGAAAGTGTCTCCCTCTCTTCCTATGTGTCTCTCTCACACACACACAGACACACACACTCAGTTTCCCGTAGTGATAACGAGATGCACCTCCCTCTTCAGCAGAGCCTCGGACATATTCAGACCCAGGTAGTCTCCTCGGTATTCTCTTTTACATTTCAGCACATTTTCTGATCGAATGTCGGCTGTTACTGTAAAGTAGAATCTTGTTGAGGTGAAAAGAGTTTACTTTTACGATTGTGCTGTGAAGGACTTTGAAGAGGTGGACTCTGTTTGATGAAAGCAGCACAGGAGAGAGAGACAGAGCTAACTGCTAAACAAAGCACTGAGAGCTCACAAGCAGTTTGTTCGGTGAGAGAAGAGATGAGATCGATGTCTGTGTCCTTTTTGTTCTGATTTAAAATTGTTACATGAGAATTACACTGGGGTTGATGCTTGTAGGAAAAGTGAGGTGCCACTGACTGCTTAAAGGTGTTTTTGTGAAGGAGGTATGTTGAGAAATGCTCCTCACAAAGAGGATTTGTGGTATTTTCACACAGAAAATCATTAAATATTGTTTTATTGACGCTGCAGAATCTCTATCAGACTTTGTTTCCTCTTTCCAATGTATACTTCATCACTCTCCCTGTCCCCATTTGGTTTTCTGTGTTGTGTTCATTTACACAGTTCTTCTCTTTCTGGTTTTAGGAGGTTTACAGCCAGCTGTGTACCCAGAAGGCATTGCTCCAGCGCATCATGGAGAGCCTGAAGATGAAGTACTCGGACATGTACACTCTGGTCCCGGTTGAGATCGAAGGCCAGCTGCAGGAGGTCACGGAGTCGCTGAAGCAAGTAGAAGTAAAGGTACACAGGACTTTGATTTTAACGCAGCTGAAATAAAGATGGAGAATTAATTGGCCCTTATGGGAAATTTGGTTGGAGCTTGTTACCGTAACATAGGGAGGGGTTTTTCACATTGGAATAGTTTATTTATGCTTCAGTTTACAGAACAAAATGAAACATTACCAGTTCAGAACCCCAATACCCCCATCCCACCAAGGCCTCAATGGATAAAGAACAGAAAAAAATAAAAATAATTAATTAAAAGTATTAATAGAATTAATAGTGCAGACGGCATTGATAACCAAATGTTTGGAACAATAACAAATTGAGACTTTTTCAGGCCTGACTATAAAGTAGAAAACATTGCATTGTTGCTGTTTGATTCATCCATCAGGTGGGAGAGGCGGTGAAGAAGAGTGGACCCGTCCACAGGCTGGGGGCAAAACTGTCTGAGATCCAGGCTGGCCTGAAGTCAGTTCAGAAAAGACTGGAACAGAGAAGCCCCACTGTGACTCAAGCAAAGATCACTCAGAAGGTGGGTAGAGACATGGAGGTTGGAGGTGAGCTGGCTGCATTATTACCACTCTGAAAGCCAAAATTAGTTTCCACTCGTCTTGTAATGCTGCCTTTAAACCATCAAAAGCTTGCAGCTGGATAGCAAACCTTTCTCCAAGCTGCAAAGCATCTGTTTCTGAGGGATGGAGGGTGAGGAAAGTTATTTCTACAGCACAGATATTTTTATAAAACTAATAAAGATTTAAGCTTGTTTTGTCATGTATTTGGGGCTTTGTCAAGAAGAGCAAATAGGAACATCAAATAACATCAGCACAGACTTGATTCTGTGAAAATCTTATTAATATCAGTATTCACTCATACTACCACAGATACCTTAATCCTCTCCCAGTGCGGTTTGTTTGGGTTTAAGATTTACCACCTTAAATAATTCTGTAGGTTTTAAATCACTGGTTGTGTTGGTTTATGTGGACAACATTTAGTTAGTGAATAGTTAGTGAATATAAATCTGTTTTAAAGGCTTAAAAGTAAAAAATATTTAGTTATCTTGAATAGTGAATCAATAAATCATCAGTTAATCATTTTTGTCTGTGTGTGCTCAGCTTGTGTGGGATGAGCTCGACGTGTGGCACTCGTGTCTGGCGGCGCTGGAGGTGGACATGCAGGACTTGGAGAAGCCAGAGGAGGCTCTGATGCTCACTGAGAGACTTGTGGAGGTCCAGCAGCTCCACTCGCAGCTGGCCAAGCAGGCGGAGCAGAGGACCACCCTCATCAGCAAGGTCAGAATCCTTTCGGCTCCCCTCGGACCTCTTTTTCACATCTGAAACTGCCAGTCACCTCTCTAATTCCCTGTTATGATTGCTGGGGCATAATTACAAGCTGTCACTGCAGATTTGTTTGCTGTCAAACAGAAACTATGTATTTAATTCATGTTTATACTATTTATTTTCAGTTATCACTGCCAAACATCAGATGTTATTATTATAGATGTATCTCTCATATTTGCTCGTCAACACTGGTTAGCGAACAGTGTCATTAGGAAACAAGTTCTGACTACAAAAGGTTCTCTTCCCCCACATTTACACTAAATACCACCTGGTTGTGTGCTAAGATTTCATTTCTGTCAGCCTCTGAAGGTTAAATTGTTATTTCTGTGGTGCCGTCACATTTTGATAATGCCCTTAATTGAAGAAACCTTTTAAATGTGTCACAGCTTAGTTTGCTTTCTTGATTAAACATACTACAAGGAGCTTTTAACTGGTTATAAAACTCAATTTAATACTGATGCTTCTATATGACCTATGACTTACATGAACAAACAAGACAATCAGCGAGAAGATTTGCTGTTTCTGTATAGTTATTCTAAATGCCTGCCACTGCCCACTGGATCAGATTTGGTTGGATTCCCTTTATAATCAGATGGTGAAGCAGTGGAAACGCTACCACTTTTGTCCACAGGGGGCACCAGAGTCAACACTAAACGAAAGTTCCATCTTTAAGGTTTAAACCAGGGGTCTCAAATTTCCTGTGACCCACGACATATTGTAAAAAAAAAAAAAAAATTGTTATTAATTTTGCTAGTTGTTTTATATCAATTTAAACTACCCCTTCATATATAATTAAAATAAAAACACAAATGTATGCAAAATAAAAGGTGCCTGCAAAATGATTATATAAAAATGTATAGAAACTGCTGTTTATTTAAAAGTATAATCTTAATAATATTATATTATTAGAGATATTGAGCTTCCTTGTAGTACTTGAACGCTGGAGTAGCCCTCCTATGAGATGAGAATACCAGCAGTGGCCCCAATCCAATTTGAGTTTGATACCCCTGTTTTTAACTAAAACACTGTTGTGTTTCTGGTCAGATTCATACGTGGCTTCAGGAGCATCAGGAGATGATCAAGAGTTCTAAAAGCTGGATGGCCGAGGCTCAGACATGGCTCGCTGCCCCTTGCACTTACACCAGCGCTAAATGTCTGAGCAGCCACGTTCAGGCTCTGCAGGTTGGTACAGTGAACTGTGGTCCGTCCTTTCTACACTCTCTTTAGGCAGCACTTTACTATAATGTACTATTCAATTCTACAAACACTTCAAATACTCGATAGATCTGGAATGAATTGTTTGCTGTGTGTGTTGCAGACGGTGTTGGATGACTCGGAACAGATCCGAACCACGCTGCAGGGCTTCAGCTCAGTCCTGAAGGAAATGTCACAGGTTTGCGACATCACAACTCTCCAGGAACAACTGGTCGAAGCTGATCGCCAAGTGGCCAACGTTCAGGACAGCTTTACTGCTCCCCTGTCTCAACTGGAGCACGCTGCTGCTGTGAGTGTTTGATCTTTGAACTCTTCCACAGATAGTATTTATTGTATTTCCATATATATATATAGAGAGATATCTGTTGCTCGCCCCTCTGCTCATACCTTTCTTTTGCTCAAATATATTGATTGATCTCTCGCTGTGTAGGAGGTGGAAGCCATTGAGAGTGAAGTCAGGCGGATGGAGAATGATGTGACTGAGATCAAGACCTTGTTATCGTCTCCGGAGACTTTCCCTACTCCCAGAGAAGAAAGCCTCAAGGTGAGAAATTAGGGTTTTTTGTTTTATGTCTTACCAACAAAAGACTAAAATCACAAGTGAAACTGGTCAACTGATCAACTCAGTCAGAACATGCTTTTATGGCTCAAACTACAAATTCTAAATGGTGGAAGTTTGCTTTAGGAAAAAAAAGAAATACGTTTCATCAGTGTTAAAGAATATCTGTTATTCTGAATGCCCTTCTTATGTGTACAGGCTGTTGAGCAGAGGATCCAGTCCATGAGGAGGACTATAGCGGAGATCCAGAAGTGTAAACCAGACCTTTGTCTTCCAGAAAAGGCTGAAGAGACTCTGACTGTCTTTATTGTAGTGGACCAGCTCCAGAGTCTGTTACTGGAACTGGAGAAGGTAAGGACCAAATCAATCAGTCAGTTAGGCACTTAAATGAAGTGGTCTTCACTGAACCTTCTGCTTCTTTCTTTTTGTAGAAGGTTCCTGCTCTGTTCATCCAGCAGCCTCCGACTCCGATCCAAGCCAAAGCACCGTCTGCCCAGCAGACGGCGTCTCAGTCTCAACTCCTAAAATCCACTTCAGTGGAGGCTGAGGTGAGTTTGACAACTTAAGTTGAACAAAAGTTGAATGAATTTAAAGATGAAGCTGTGAACCAAAGTGCTCTACAATGAGTATTTAAAGGACCAGAGTATACGATTGAGTGGCATTTAGCGGTGTAGTTGCTGATTGCAATGCCTTGACCTCACCCTCCTGTTGCAAAATGTAGAAAGAGCAGTGTCTGCAAAATGAATCTAGAACCAGTGTACCTATATCTGTAGCACTGGAACTTTTAAAGTACATTGGTTAGGAGACTTTCCAAGATTATGTGCAGACCCAAAGTCATCATGAGTAGAAAAGTAATCTATTTAAATAAATCTGTCCTTCATGCTGTGTCTCAGAAGGAGGACACAGAGGGCCTAATCAGAATTGCCCATGTTGAAGCGGATGTACTGGAGAGATCCGGAGCCAAGCTACTGACTGTGGAGCAGTCCTCACCTGAACAGAGGAAGTCCTGGACACCTGACAGCGCTACGGTAAGGAAGCCAGGGAGTCATCTTTCTGGGTTTTAACACTGGTAGAAACAACCAAACTAATGAACACTGTATTTCTGTATGTGTCCGATCTTCAGTGGTGTCACCAATGCGTATGTGTTCTCACTGTTATCTCATTTACATGAAATCACCATCACCAGATCACCTGTGTTTTTAATATCAAACTACCACCTGTAGTCTTGAAAGTGGAGAGCGATCAGTACTAACATCCCTGCTTACCCGTCCTTCCATTTGTTTTTAACAAAGTTATAACATATTCCAAATGTTGTGTTTTTCACTGCATGCTTAATACTACTACATTTTTCTAATATCATGAGTTTACTTCACTTGAAGAGTGGGACATCGAGCAAAATTTTTTGGGTTTGCTGTGCGCTCGTTAGCAGGTTAGCATGTTATTTTCACATCCACTAAAAACTGGTTTTCATGTTCACTTCTCCAACTGCACTCAACTGCAATTCATGAAATTCTAGTGGAGATCCTAGGGTTTGGAGGGAAATTCATAAGAAACTTTATGCAAGATATTTGGAATATTTTTAATTGTATGTAATTCTGCCATAAAAAATATAGTGTTTTGATAACTAGAGGCATCCTAGCTAAGTGACCCTAAATAAATGATAACACTCTGAGGGAGTGCATTGGATACACATTCAATTTAATGTATTTATTTTGCAGTGTGTATTTTAAGATAATTCCTTGATCTGAATTTAAAAAAGCATATACCTTTTCTTCGGTCCATTGCCTATTTTTTCACCAAGTTTTTGTATATCCTGGTAATTAACAATAAACAGACATTTTAGTTAGTGAGTTAACAATGACATGGTGGCCAGCTTGCAGCTCAGTGTCCCACATGCATGTTTGATTCCCCCCCCTCATCGTGTGACTCTGCACATGAGCGTGTTTCCGTGTCAGCAGTGGGAGCATCAAGGCGTGCTCCAGGCTGAAGAAGCCAGAGGGAAAAAAGGGAGTGAGGAGCAGAGAGTGGAAGAAGGTGGAGGAGGTGTTTTATGGTGGCTCTGGGATGCTTTCCTGGGCGCTTCTCCAGAGGTAACAAAGATTGAGAGCTGCTGTGGAAAACCCTTTATCTCTTAACCTTCCCTGTCCTGCTGTCCTTTCAGTCACCTCTTTTTTCCCCTTGGAGTTCCTTGTGACCCAAGGTCTGCTACTTACACTGTCGGTGGGGGTGTAATTAGCACACCACCTGCCATAACCAGTTTTAGAATAAACTATAGGGAAGTATTCTTTAGATTTATAATACACCTGAGACCATATGACAGATCCCGGTGACATGAAATGATTAACTCTATAGTTAGTAAGGCCTGGGTCACTCTGCTCTCCATGTTACTGCTGGCAGTGAGTTCCTCACCTCTACTACCATCCTCATATCATCCTCAGCTGCTTGCTCTTTCTAACCCTTCCCGGATTCCTCTCTCAGTACATCTCTTCAATCACTGCAGTTTCCAATTCCATGTTTTCTACTTCAACCTCCCTGCACATCTGTTACTGGAGTTTGTTCTTCCTCTAGAGGGCAGTGTTGAACAGTGTTTGTAATTTGTGTGACAGCACCATAGATGAATGAATTCTGTTAACTCATAACACATGTTCTTTCTTTCAGCTGTTTAACGTTTTGATGTGGTTGTTTTCCATTTTAATATTTGTCATTGTTGGTGTTAGGAACATTTGGTCGTTGTCCCAAAGGACACTGAAGTTACCACTGGACACAGCAATGAACAGACTGGAGAAGATAGACAGGTAACTAAACTCTCAACACTGTGAAACATTATCATTGGCTCCTATTGGAATTATTGAAATGATTCATTTTCAGCTTTTTAAAAAATATGACAAGTCTGCTAAAATCCAATCAAAAGAACAAAACCAACAATGAATCAATCCTACTACAATAACTATTGTCTGGGTATCCTCAAAAATCATTGAGGTTTCCCTCATTAGTTAAAAAATAAAATACAAAATTAAAAAGAGGACAGGGGTAGTGAGAGTGTCAATGAGAATGTGTTGTAGATAATTCTATGCATTTCGTGCACAAAAAAGGCAGATTTTTAAACATTCTAAATAAACCCACAGGACCTGAAGCATGAAATATTCAGCGTATATGTTACACAGGCTACCCTGTATAACATATATGTTGAACCACAGATGTCCAATAAGACAGTACTGATCCTTGTGGAACACTTTTTGTTACTGGTAAAAACTCAGATTGGATATTTCCAGCATTCCAGCATTCCAGCAGTAATTCTGGAAACATCTACAAGAAACTGAATCAAACCAAATATCATACAGTGTCTAAATAAGCAGTAAATTATCAACTGTATCAAAAGCTACGTATACTGCGCTGAACCAAATCCATGCCTGAAAATAGTCCCCAACAACTCCACTCCTAACTCCTGTTTATTTGTCAAAATTGTAGTTGAAATCTTTGGCTTAGGCTTGAGGATAAGTGCCACAGACAGTGTAGGAAAATCAGATAATATGCAATGTTGGTTTTTATCTTCTTCTGGGATTTGTTGACAATAAAAAAATATAGAATATCCATTACTTTTATTATTGATGCCAACTTTCATTTCTGGTGAATGCTTTAATTTGAATTAATAAATATTAAAGACTGCCAATAAGAGCCATTGAATTTGCTTTACAATACAGAAGTTTATACAAGATAACATAACAAGAAGATGTCAATAACTGTATTTAATATAATTCCATAACAGAGTGTATCAGTAACTGTGTGAATCCTTGTCTTCATGTCTATTTAACTGACTGACCTGACTGATCTTCTAACCCTGCTCATGTTTCAGGATGTTGAGGGCCCCACTGACACCACAGAAGCAAGTTCATCTGAAGCTTTATCAAAACCCCTGGGCACAGTCAGAACTCAGTCACTGCCCGAGAGCATGGTAAACACAGCCTCCACCGTAAAAGTCTCCAAATCCGACTCTGGAGCCCAGCAGAAATGTGTGGTCTCCTAGATCTAGATCTAGAACTTGTATATAGAACTTCTCACTTCTTCTTGATCTAAGCATTAAACTTCAAGCTTCTTCTAGAGCAGTGTGCTGAACGAATCACACTATTTTTTCTCCAACCGAAACCAAAGCCCTTGACTTTTTATAGAACGAGAATGTTTTTACCACAGAACCTCAGAACTCATAGAGCCAAACATAGAGCACCAATTTCTTCTACAGATTATTGTAGATCTCCCAACTTCTTCTGGATCCAACCATAGAACACCATGTCTTCTAGAAACAAGGGATATTCAAGAGCGCCCATTCTTGATTGAACCTTGGATCTCCTTAAATTTTAAGGCTTCATCCTGAAACTTCTAGAACAGGCCCTGGAACTCCCAACTTCCTCTAATCCCCATCTTCTAGACTCAGATCTGGAGCTCAATATGTCTTGTAAAACCAGCTGTAGAGTCCAGCTACAACCAAACCTCAGAACTCTTTGCGTTTTCTAGAACCAAACCCAGAACACCAATTTCTACTAGAACCTGTGTTAGATCTCCCAACGTTGTCTAGATCAACAAGGCCTCCTCTAGACCTCCCAGAGTCTTCCAGATTCAGATTTAGAGCTCCATATGTCTTGTAGGACCAGCTACAGAACCCAGCTATAATTAAACCTCAGAACTCCTCACATCTTCTAGAACCAAACCTAGAAAACCAATTTCTTGTGTTAGATGTCCCAACTTCTTAATCTAACCCTAGAATTTCTTCTTAATCTCAAGGCTTCCTCTAGAGTCTTGTAGAACAAGACCTGGATCTTCCTTTTGACTTTTTCTAGAACCCTTTTTCTACCAACTCAGAGCCCATATCTTCTGTTAAACCTAGAAGTTTCCTAGCACCACGCCTAGACCTCTTGGTTCTTCTAGAAATGTCTGACTTTCAAGCCTCAGTGCATTTACATGGCAGATATTGGCTTCCAGCAGTTCAGAGCTGTGGACATTTTGTTTATATTGGAAATTGTATTCTTTATCAGTGTTTCTTACAGATTAATTCAATCTAATCAGACGTGTGCCAAAGACATTCTTTTTCTAAGTTTATTTGTGTGGTTACATGAAGGACTACTGAGCTCGCCCATCCTCACAGTAATTCTGCCAATTCGTTGACAAGTGGTCACCACTGAGATGTGGTTAAAGATGACACAGCACACTATTTGCAACTATGTGAGAAGTGGTTGGCAGGGTGATGGTTACTATTTTACCAAAAACTGAAAGCAGACTGATAATATTTAGCATGTGGGGACGGTTTTAACAGTCTGTATTAAGCTTTTGCATGGACCTTAATTCTGATGGGTTAATATGTTTTTATAAAAGGCAGAAACACATATTTTGTGAACCATGTTTTATAATGTATCATATAGGGAATGGTGATTTAGAATAGTTAAACTTTTTGATTGTTTCTTTCATTTACTGTCTTAGCATATTTGCCAGCAACTGCAGAGTATATCTGTTTAAATAAACTCTTGTTTGCTTGCTTAAATGCACCTGCCATTTGTGTTTCCATAAGCTGAACATGATGATTAATTTGTGTTGTACAGAGTTGATTGACTAACTAAGTAATTATCACTTCAATGAGTTGCTCAGTCACTGCCTGGCAGCAGGGGAGAGTGGGGAAAGATTCCCGCTTTGTTATGAATCAGCATATTCACGTTCACTCTCAGCTTTTGTACTTCAGAAATTTACCTTTTCTAAAATGACTGTTGGCCATGAAAATGCACTGGTTTGACATGATTACTGATTAACACACTACCGCTGGCAGGTGAAAACCACGTAACTCCAAATTTAGATTTAGTTTAGTATCACTTAATTAGAAGGATTGTACTCACATAATCAGTAAGTTATGTTACTTGCCTTCGTGCAAGATTTTTAAGAAATTTAGAAAAATAGTAACAAAACCCAAGAAGCTACCGATTTTGGAGATAAAAGGTTTTCACCTGGAAGCAGCAGTACTGAGATGTCTTAAATTACATGGCATGTGCTGAACTTGTACCTTGTTCTACTGTCTTTCCATTCTGTCTACATATCCAAACGAGCACGAATACAAATAAACCCACATCAGTGATCTACTCCTCCGTCTCTCTTTCTCTGTGTCAGGAGCTCATGAAGGGACAGAGTGGGCTTGCATGGAGGGGGGATGACCCAGAGGGGCTGAAGACATACACAGTACATACACAGAGCACACACACACCTGTAGAATGCACACAAGACTCAGTCATACCTGCCCAAAACACACTTACAGAGGACTCATGTAGACCGAGTGAGGAGAGCAAAGCCTTCACGGCTGTGAAATCAGAAAGCAGAAACATCACTGTGTTTGCAGTGGAGACGTCTCAAAGACCGGTTCTGCCAACATCTGGAGAAGCACTGGTAAAATCTAGAAGTCCTCTAGAAACAGCAGCAGCTGTAGCCACCACACACACACCCTCTCAACTCAGTGTAACATCAGAACAAACCGAGGCCTCCCCCGCCAGCACATTCACACTGCAGCATCACAACGACACTGAGGGCTCTGCAGCTGCCCTGGTAAGCAAAAAATTAAATAGAAATCACACTCAGCTCCCTGGTTCCAGCATGATACACAAACAAAAGCACCGTCCTCCTCCTAACCCTCTAACCGTGCAGGAGTGGATGATGCAGAGTTGGAATCTGGTTGCACATCAATAACTCACTGATGGACTGAGTTGATAAAGCTGCTGTTCAGCTACCTGATAACCGTCTACTTGTTGGTCTACTGGCTGATTGATTTTATGTTTGACCTATAATACAACCTGGCAGTTTCTGCTGTTTCCCTTGCATTTACCTCTATTGCATTTTTATTACATTTTGCATTCGTGAATTTATATTCACACAGAGCCCAGGAAGTATCGGGAGCTAAAAAAAGTACTTATTTTGTTGCCCAAATTTAGTCATTTGTACTAAATTAATAATTTGTGCCATTGAAAAGCAAAATTTTTTATATTTTATATTGAACGTCGACTGACATTCATATACTGTGTTAACTTTATTGATGTTTTCCTGACCTACATAACACAGAAGGGAGAGGGCAAATTATTTTCACAGCATTCAGGCACAAATCATTCACTCAAAGGAACAATTAAAATCATTTTAAGGTACAAGTTACTGTAAATATGTCCTCAGTATAACAGAACTATAGAAGGTTGCCTAAAAAACAATTAGAGACTCATTTTGATCAAAAATATTCTCCATTAACAAATAGAAGGCTCAGTACGTTCCCATTAGACTTAAATGACATCAAAGCTTTGTGAATGAGTCCAGTGATTAATTCCGACATTCAAAGCAGGTTTGTTGACTCTTGGTGTTCACCTCCTGTTAAGGCTGCATCAGATCCTCTGCAGTTTCTTGGCAACTGTGTGCAAAGAGCTCAGTTATGAAAGAAAACCAATCATCTGATGCACTTTGAGTCTAGACTAAAGAGACTAAAATGCTCATAATTCACTCTAAAAGAAGAAGCAGGGGTCTAAAGAGGAGCAGAAGGAAGGAAAGGAGCACTTTAAGCTGTAAATGAAGTTCTGACAGGAGATGACTGACAGCAACACACAGTTTGAGGAGGAAGTGTGTGTTTACTGCCCTGCCCTGTCTCAGCTCCACCCCTGTAGCCTGAGGCCTCTCTTCTTTCTCTCTGTCTCTCTGTCATTCTTTCTCGCTCTTCCTGTGATAAAGAGTCGCTGTCACTGGAGCCCTGCCACCGGCTCCAGGAAGTGGTTTCAGCCACAGGTGGGTGGAGCAGAGAGGCAAAGAAAGAGGAGAGCGAGGGAAAGAGACAGACAGGGGACAGAGACTGGAAGTGGTGGTGTGAGAAACAGAATTACAGCTCAGAATTTAGATCAACAGTAGAGCTGCAACCTGTTCAGGTAGATTCAACTTAAAGCTCCAGTTTGCTCAGGACTCAGTTCAGCCCTCCCCCTCTCTCTCCCCCTTCTGTCCTCTCTACCTGCGACCCTGGAGGAGAGAGGCTCAGCCGGGTGTGTTGTGTTTGTGTCCCAGGCCCCGGAGGAGCTTCGGCCGGCCGGGTCCCAGCCTGGGCCCCGCCCCAGCGAAGGTGTCCTCCATGTCTGCCTGGAGAGGGTTGGCCAGCTGGAGCTGTGGCTGCGGAAAGCTCAGAGCAGCCTGGTAGCCTCCGGAGCCGCTGGTTCACCAACCATGCAGGACAGCGTGGAGCAGCAACTCCTCACCTGTCAGGTAAGCTCCGCCCACCTAGGAGAACAGGTGACTCCCAGGATTTACAGGTAGAATGATGTCTGGTAGCTACAGTGAATTCAAACTGGGCTACATGAGGCTGAAAAGTGAATATTTTTAGATATCTAGGTTACATATAGCCGAACACGCTCAAATACAGTCGAAGTCTCTCATAGATGTACTGCTTTTTTCAGTTAGTTTGAACTTTTTCCAGTATCTTTTGTTTTTATTTTTTGTTTTCTCTGGGTTAGCACTTTCTTTTGCAGAATCAGTTTTCTTATTTCCTTTTTCTTACTTTATTCTATAACCTATTCCTGTTTTATTAGTAATGTTTAAAGTCATTTTAAATTGCTTTTATTGTTATTATTGTTTTATGTATTTTTTATTTACCCCAGGAAGACTAGCAGCCACTTTGCAAAGCTAATAGGGATCCAAATGAGGAAGAAATTATGTTGAAACAATAGAAATGTCTTTTCAAATGAATGTAGCTCAGTTTTAAGTTACATATCTGGACGTCTTTCAACCTGGAAATGATCAAATCAATGCTTCCTGGGCATTATTATCAATTTATCTGGGAAAGTTTTAATATTTGCTATAATATCAGGAAGCTCTTTCTAGGAAAGTTTAATTAAAGTGAGTCTGTATGAATATTGTCGTTAAGTTTCTTTCAGTCAATTATCTAATTTTAATGGGGTTAGGGTTAACTGACTGACAATAATAAACATTCATAAAGACATAAAGGTGTCATGTCAGTCTTATGACAGCTAATCTCTGACAAAGGTTAATACAAAATACCAAACAAAGGTCACTTTCACTTTGAAACCTGAAACATCAATAATAACTTTCCTTCCCTCAGAAGTTAAACTAGTTCTCTCACAGTCTGAGATCATAATACTGCTACTGTCTGCGTGCACCAGGAAGCTAAGAATAGCAACAATCAGAGGTCACTGGTCCAGTCATGTGACTTGACAAACATTTCAAGTTGCACAATGTCGCTTCAGGAGCAAAACTCCTCATTTCCATATTTTTGCAGCTTGTTTCAGAGCTTGCAACATCTCAGCTCACCCCAGACGCAAAGTTAAGAAACTACACGCTGAGGATGTTTTGGCATCTCAGAGGTTCAAACTTCCCTCCAGTGTTGGTTTGTTTGCCATCTCATGTGTGATGTAAGATCTTAAAACACATCTGGCTCTGTACAGGGGGTCATTAGCTAAGCTAGCTGGCTAAGTTCATCAGCTAGCAAAGTGGAAATCAGTTAAAGTTGAATGAGTGTGTGTATGTGTGTGTGTGTGCAGTGCCACAGACAGCCTGTCTGTCTGCTCTCTTCCTCCAGCGGCTGGATGTTACATATTTGACTCATAGTTCAGTTCTACTATCTCAGTGCTGATAACACAATAATGCCGACATTGTCACCACTTATGGCTGTGAACTCAAGAGTCATAATAATACATTTGCCCTGTGCGCTTCCTGATTGCTCAGTAGGCTGAACGTTGTACCAACACTGCCAGGGTTGGATTAAATTCACTAGATGTTGCACTGGACCACCAGCCTCCAACCAGACTCCATTGACAAAACCAGTCATTTTACCTGAGCAGATAATCATATAACACACTTCAAAAACTAAATACAACTCACCAAAACCTTTCTGCTGTCTTTCTAAGAGTCACCTATGCTCGTTTGGTCAAATTAATCCTTAATGTACAGAGTTAGATGAGAAAATAGTTTGCTGCTATATGTCTGCCATGTAGCATTAGCTAATCCTTGGGGACAAAGTATGTCCACTACAAGTGCCTGACACTGGCAGGCTCAGATTGGTATTCAGAGATAAACCTTTTGTTTAATCAGAAACAGCCGTAGTATTGCTATTGCTCCCCACCAGACTCTATAGACAAAAACATTAATTTAACTCGCTGACCCTCGAAATTGTAATTTCATTCAAAGTGGGCAGAAAGAAAATGAAACTCATAAAAAGCATCTTTGTTAGTCTTTTCAACAATCACCAACTCTGATGTGAGTGAAAAAAATCCCTTATTCTCCGACGTAGATGATAAAAACAGCAGCTTCAGTCGCTCTACTCAGCTGGAAATGGCGGGACTCACGTTAACATGCACCGGCAGCCAGACCAGATTTATAAACAAACCACAGACAGGCAAAGGTAGTGTGACATCATTCACTCATCAACTTTCAGAATAGGGTATTAGTAATAATAGGGTCAGGTAGTCATTAAACTACTACTCAGCCTTACTGAGTGTTTTCTTCGGCTGTATATTGTTCTTACTTTCTTTTCCTCTGTTCTTTAGTCTCAGCTGAGTCTCAGTGAGCAGGTTTCATTAACCACTCAGTTTTTTTTACCCCTGAAGTTTTCTCTAAGTGTCAGAGTGCCCGTTCAAACCAGGACTGCTGGAGAAAGTGAAAGTATGATTGTCTCACTAAACATTAACCCGGAGCAGACTTCTTCAAACAGTTAGAGCAGTAAACTCTGACATCTTGTACAGTAATTCTTTAGTTAAACATCACCGGCTCTCTCTTTGTTTACTGTGGAGAGAGAGAGTTCACAGTTTAACAAACACTACGCTGTCCGCTGCTGGTATTTGCATAGAGGGCGCAGTGTGGCTGCAAAGATCCGGACGCCAGAAATTAACTAATCAAGTGTTGTAGTTTTGAACTCTGCCAAGAGCTCCCTGACGACCAAACAAACACATGAAAACAGGCTGCAGCAGACAGGAGCAGTTACAGCAGATATCCACTTTAGATAATACACTGTTATCAGTTTTTATTGGATATTTGACACAGTTTAGTGCTGTGGTGACATACTGTTGCTCTCCTGTAAAGAATGTGTATCTCCAAAACTGTCACACACTTCCAATCCTTCAGTTTATTCAAAAAAATCACCAAATTTGGAGACACGCTTTATTAACTGGACAGTGATGACGTGTAAAACTCTAATGTAATTTTATTTTCAGAAGTTGCTGTATATGACTTTCAGACTAGATGTCACGCTAGAGCAGCAGCAAGTCAGACCAAAACAAATATGCACATGCCCACCAGACTCCATTGACAAAAACACGAATTTTACATCACAATAAACCCTTAATTCACCGAGTTGGATGAGAACATAGACACAAAAAAGGCTGCCGCAGCTGCCCTGCAATTTTTAGGGACAAATATGTTGGTCAAAGTATGTCCATTAAAATGCTTGTTTTTGTCACTGACAAGTGTCTTATTATGGAACGGGTCACTACAGAGATAGACCAGACAAGAAACAGCCTGTATATTGCTATCGCTCACCACCAGATTCCATAGACAAATACAGTAATTTAACCATCGTAAAACAGACTTCAGTCCTAACTTTGCCGGACACAAAATAAAACTTACCAAAACCGTCTTTGTTAGTCTCACAACTGTTCAAGCAATCACCTGCTCTGGGTTGGCTGAAATAAATCCTTAATTCACTGAGTTAGATGAGGAAAAACAGCAGTTTAAGTCGCTCTACTCAAAGCCAACAGTTGCCAAACGAGACAAGTAAACGTTGCTCAGGGATGAAAACAGTGAGTGTGACGCC
>NW_023339873.1:1803321-1815555 GCF_004916995.1 Morone saxatilis
ATGTAAACCGGACCCTGGAGCTTCTACTACTCGATAACAACATGACAGTGTGAGCACAATGTCACACTGTGGCAGAGATTACACACTTCACAACCACTAACGCTGTGTCAGTCACTGGCAGTTACAAGCTAACAAGCTGACAAACACAAACAAGAAAGAAAAGATCTTTTCTACACCACTCATCTTTCACCGGTCAACCTAGCCAGCAGCGGTGGTGGGCGGGGCATTCATAGATGCAGAATTTCTCAATGAGGGAGAAAACTTTTTATGTGGGAAAACTATGTTAAACAAATTATTAATCATAGCAGAGAATGTTTGCATACTTTGAAACATGTCTGAAGGGGAAATTTGTATTTTCGCTCATGTTTTTTATTTTTCAAACAATTTGACAATTTTGTATAGAAAAAAGTGTCTCACATTTTTTGTTTTGATGTGGTTATATGACGTTTGGATGTGCCACATCACTCTTTTTATCGTACCAGAACCATGAAAAGTAGTGAAAGATGTGGTGAAAATACAAATAATACATAATTATAATTTGTTTTGTGTATTTAAATTTAGAAAAACTCACATGAAAAATCATCTTTTCCACCGAACACCAGTTTAAATTCTCATTCCTTTCACTTTTCCTTTATGTAGTTAACAGGGTGTTTCTGCTGCAGAGCAGGCAGTGCACATGTGGTGAAGTCCCTCCCTGATAATTATTAACACGTTTGCAAATAAACCATTACAGGCTCACAAGCACATCATTAGTGGTTTCCCACTCGGCATTGAAGCAGGTCTGTTTAGTTTCATACCTGCAGGTGTGAAGCAGTTTTCAAGTCTTTAGAGGAACAAGTCACAAGTCTTCATAGGGAAATTGGAATAAATCAAAATGCGAATCTGTCAAGTCTGAGTGCTGAACTTTAAAACCCCACGCCTGCCGGGTGTAGAGCTTTATACGAAACTGAGACCGACACCTGCCTGTCACTGTCCCAGCAATGTTTTATTGTTCAAGATAACAAAAAAGTCATTATACACTAATGAAAACATACCCATGAATATTATATTCAATTTCTGCAGATCAAGCTTCTTATTTTTCCTCCCTGTCTCTCTTCTTGTCCTCAGAAGTCGGATCCTCAGCCAGAGCACCACCTGGAGTCACAGTTGAAGCGCAGCAGCAGCGTTCAAGAGATCTTCTCCTCACCTAGAAACAAACTGCTCAGACAGAGCAGCCTGCAACAGCAAAAGGTACTGGACTCTACTGACTGCTTTAGTGAAGAGTTATCAATCCCTTTAGTAGACCATCATCAGACAATGAAACCCTGAACTCTGTGTTTCATTAAAACCTCATGTCAGAAGTCCTTTCTGTCAGAGGTGGGTGACATGACTGACATGACAATTTTTCCATTGTGCTCTGGAATTGAAACCAGCAAGAGTCAACGTAGCAAAGACCTTTTTGTTAAAGAGTAAGATCCTTTTTGTTTAACCAGAAACAGCTGTTATATCACTGTTCAAAGCCACCAAACCCCATTGACAAAACCATTAATTTTACCTCCCAGAACATGGGAGTTGCTGGTCTTCCTTTGCCAATCAGTTAGTTAGTGTTACTGTATTACTGTGTGGCCTGTGTTTTAACATGTTAGTTTGGATGCAGTTAAAACACCAAAGTCACACAATAAGACAAACTAACTAACCAATCGAGGCAGCGCTAGACCAGCAACTTCTAAACTCAACTTTTTCTAAAATTATTGTTTTTTGTCAATGGAGTCTGGTGGCTTTGAACAGAGCGACAACGGCTGTTTCTGGTTAAAGAGAAAGGATCTTGCTCTTTAACAAAAAGGTCTATCTCTGTAGGAATCCTTTCCATAATGTTATCAGATACTTTCAATACAACCTGAGACCAAAAACATCAAAAACAAGAACTGTTAGTGCTTTTAGACGAATTGTGGAAGAATTAGGCATTACAGCCTGTTTCACGGCCCCGGCTGCAGCGCTCTCACTCAATACTGGACTCATTTCAAAAATTGTTGTTCCTATTAGTAACTTAGACACACAAACATGGGTCCAGGTTGGAAGATACAGACGTTTCCCTTTAACTGTCGTTGTTGTTTGCTGTGCAGGAGTTTGAGCAGAAGCTGACTGAACAGAGAGGACTGACTCAGGCCATCGCCAGGCAGGGCAGCAGGACTCGACTCGTCAGCCAGGACCCTGAGGACAGCAGCCAGCTGTCACCATGGTAACACACGCCATCACCACTCTGTTATATTGTTATATATGTCTATATATAATACATAGTGTATGGGATACACTTGTGTTATGTTGTATTTTAGTTCGTTGCTCTATATCTCTTCTTTACAGTTTAATTTTCCCACACGATAATAAGTCTTCATTTTAATTAGTTATTTTGTGCTTTTATTTTGTCCTGAATATCATATATATATTTTTTTAATTTTATTTCAAAAGTCAGTACAAATTAACTTGAATTGTGAGTATCTTTAACACAACAGGACAGAATAAAAACAGAATAAATCTTCTAAAACTTCTTTGATTTATTAGATTTTTCCAATCAGTGCAATTAGATATAAAAAAAACAGACATAAGATTCAAAGCGATACCTCCAGCCTTCCACCAATGAAAGGCTGCTAAAAAAAAAGCAAGAAAGAAAGATGAAGTGAAGTGCTAATTTTCAGCCTTTTCTCTCCCTGCAGGTCGCCTCCTGCTGCGGCTGATGAGGAGGAGGACTCTGCTCAGAAGAAGTGGGATCGCCTTCACAGTCGGCTGCTGGGTTTGGAGGAGAGTTGGCTGCTTCCTCCCTCTGCGGTAAGGCCTTCATCGTCAGAGCCGCAGTGCTTGATTATCACTTTTCAAATACAAAAAAGAAAAGTAAAATCGGTGTTCTCACCATGCTTGATTATCACCTTCTTTGAGCAGAAGGCACTTTGTTGTCTCTTTGGTGTTATGGGGACTCCTGCAGGGCTTAATGAGAGTCGCGTGTGTCTCTGACTTCTGATTTTTCTCTTCTCTTTCTGCGTACTTGTATGTGACTTTCTCTGTCTTTCTCTCTGAAGGTGACAGACTCATCTACGAGGCGTAGTGATGGAACAGCAGGACGTATGATTGGCACACAAACCCTGAAAGAGCTCCAGACTCACATCAGCCACCTGAGAGAGCTGGGACACACAGCGACACAGTGTCTGAATCAGGTGCACACAGGGGTCTTTATCATGGCTGTTTATCAGAGAGTATGAAAGTTGTGACATGTGACACCTGGACCATTGCCGGTTCCAGGACCCCTCAAGTGTCCATGACATAAATCTGAGGGTCTATTGATCATTAGCCCCTTAAATGTCTACATTTTCATCATTTCAAGCCTTATTTTTGATAATAATTATGGCTATAGCCATTAAATGTATTCATTCAGACTGACTGAAATGATTGGCTGGCCTTTCTATCTACCTGACCTACCTCTGTGCACTCCGCCCCTGCATTCACTTCGCATTAGTCTTCCACAAGTCGGCCATTCAGATATTGCTAAAGCCACTGAACTAGTCGCACAAGAATGGCAGAGAAAGAGCAGCCAAAATTCATAGTTCCACCTTTACTTACAACAGTTTGTACTCGTGATAGACCGATTAATCGGTCGATAAACACAACATATCTTTATACAAATCTGCAGGCAGTCTCGTCAGTGTTGCTGCTGTGGAACAATGTTAGTGCTCCCCCTTCGATAGAATAGAATTATACATTACTTTTCTTTGTTTTGATATTGGCATTATATATCGCCCATCAGCAGCTCTGCTCTCTAAATATGGCGTCAGCTGTTGAAACACCAATATTGGACGACCATTAGTTTGTACTGCTAAACAAAGCAAGAAAATAAACACATAAGTAGAAAAAATATTTGGATAAAGCAACAGGTCAAACTGGAGTCAGCATGGATGTGGATTTACGGCGATCGCGAGAACCGAGGGACCCTAGCTTTAACAAGTAGTAGTCGTTTGCATTGTCAGTGGTGGAGTCCACCATTCCCGCAAGTGTCATTTTGATCTTTTCAAACTCTTGGACTTCTATTATTAAGATGTTCTTAGTGTTACCAACAGCAACCACAGGTGTTGCCAAAGAAACATTTAATTTCTCCCTTAATTAGCTTTAAATTAAGTAAAATCATCTCATTCCACTCTGTCTGACAGTATTACATATTTTCTATGAGCATAAATCACAAACTAGGAACTGTTTCACTCGAAGGGGTCACAAGCCTAAAACAAAAAAAATGTAGATGAATAATAATAATAATAATAATAATAATAATAATAATAATATCCTTTACAGGAAATTTGTTACCGCAGTCTGTACAGTCATACATTAATACAAGACATAAACAACAAGAAACACATTGTAATACAGCAGACCACACCTTACCTCCTCCCTCGAATCACTGTCTGTGTTGTGGCGACTGCATCACTCACGCTGATGTCACAATGGGATGCCTTCTTTCCAAGATCGCTTATGGCGCTAAGGAACTTGGTATCATTCATAACAACGGTGCCATAGGCAAGCACGCCTTTAATATGTTCAGCGCCTCACCCAGTCTGCATTCTGGTGTCTGCATATCCTGGATCTCGTTGACCGGGTTGTGGCTGGGTTTCGATGTACGCCTATACTCGCTGTGCTTCTTTTGCTCTGCGTATGTGAGTGAATTGTCCATTAGTATTGTTTGATAGGGTCTCCTGTGAGGAGGTTTGGGGAACTGGTGGGGAGGTACCGCAATGATCATCAGATGTTGGAGGTTGGTAGTGTTGTGTATATGCTGGTGTCATCTATGTTTCCTATTTTAGATTCAGTTACCCTCTATTTGTAGAAGCATGTGGACTCTAGTTAGACGCAACGAGGTTGCCACTGACAGGGTTGGTACTATGCTTTAAATATAGAAAACCTAGCATAACAGAAGTTGGGGGCACAGAAAGTGCATTTAGTTTGCGGATGGCAGAGAGTCTCTTTTTGGCCAGCGTATTGTTGATGATCACTGGTGTGATGATCGAAGTTCAGTTTATTGTCCAGGGTTAGACCGAATACAGATACAGTCTGATGAAAGCAAGAGAGTCCAAAGTTTGTGAAATAAAGGACGTATTAGAAGAGAATTGTGCTACTTGTATTGAGGCGTAAACAACGACAACAACAAGAAAAAAAAAAACACACCAAGACTTATTTGCAGATCTCTTGATCTACAAAATTCTGATTGACTTTGGATTCAAATTGAAGTGAGCAGGAAATGAAACTACACACACAGATTGACCCCGGCATGTTGTCACCGCTCACCACAGGAAACACATTTTGACATCACATTTCACAAAACGAAGAGTAGGAAACAACAAACATGAATGACGACAGTTGTCTGCCTCCTCCTCCTCTTCCTCCTCACGTCACGTCGTCTTTGCTGAATAACATCTGACAAAAAAATGCAGTCAGAAAAAGCAACAATATCTCCGTCTGACAGAGTATGAATTTGTCTCCTGTCTTAACTTCCTAAAATTTAAATTTTTGTAAATAAGTTGTCTAACTGTTTGACTCCAGGCCCCCCCTGTGGACGGCTCCCATCAGACGCTGGATGAGGGTTTGTTTCATGTGCTGTATGGAGCGTCCCTGTCCCTGTCCTCAATCAACAACCTGCTGCACTCATCGGCTGGGATGACACACGACAGAGACACACAGCTGAGGCTGCCGCAGCTGCAGGTGGGACAGATTCGTCCTCTCTTTATTGTCTTTTAGAAAAAGGAAGACAATAAAGTAAATAACAGTAATAGACCAACATAAACCCAACAGATATAAAACTGTGAAAAGAAATCAAACAAAAACAAGATAAACAAAAGGAAAACATACACAAAAATGTAATCATAATAATAAAAATATATGGTTTATAATTTATAATTATACAAAAGGGGAGAACAAGAAACAAAAAAACAACAAAAAGAGAAAAAGTTAGACCTACATTTTTGCTTTGTTTTAATTTAAAAACAAACTAAGAAAAGAAATGCAAAGAGTATTTTTTTAAAGTTGGAAACAAAATCCTCTCTCCTCCCCACTTGCTGATTATTATGCTGAGTCACTCTGATGGGGTCTTCCTTTTCAGAGTCTGTCTGCAGAGCTGGCCATCCTCGGCAGCGAGCTGGCCTCTCAGGGGTCAAAGGTCAGCTGTGTCCTGGGGTCAGAGTGCGGTCAGCAGTGTGTAGATGATGTGTGTAGAGTCCTTCATGTGGTCCAGGCCGCACTGACCAGCAGAGAGAAGCAGCTCAGAAACCTGCAGGAGGAGAATGCAAAGCAGCAGGTCAGACATCATAAAATAACTCTGATTAACTGCACACAAGAACACGCTGAGATACCAAGTAAATATTGAATCCAGTTTCTATCGTAATTTTATTAATGTTTATGGTCTGTGTGAGTTGTCCTGCTGTGTTTTGTTCCTGTATCATCATTTATACAGTAACTCACCTCCTCTGTATAATGAATATCTCACCGTGTCTAACATATTATTATTTGTATTTATAAGTATAATTGTAAACTTTTTAAATGCAGTAAAAATAAAATGTTCCTGTTTATCCTGAATAAAACCCTTGTTGTTTGCATGCAACATTGTAAAGAATAAGTTGTCTGTTTGACCAACAGAAGCGACTAAATGAGTTGCATGCAGCCTTCACCTCTAACCAGACGACTGTTCACCAAATAATTAATGAATTCAGTGGAACCCTGGACCTTAACGAACAACTGCAGGTACCGTTTCCATGGAGATATTTCACTTAAACGAACTGATGAGGGTTTTAAAGCTGCAGGAATTTAATTGATTAAAATATGAACATTAATCGGAAACTATTTTGATACGCTGTTAATAATTTAAAGCTGCAAAAAGGAACTTTTATTTTGTGGTGATTTTGGCGACCCCTCTGGACAAAAGCGGGTGGTAGTGTCAGGAACCGGTACCGGTTTGTACAAGTTCTCGATACTCTCCCTATATATAACCTACAGAAAAACAAGAAGAATAGATCTGTTTTTATGAGGTTATACACAACAGCATACTGTTGCATAGAGAAGAATAGACAAAGTAATTTCATCCAGCTGTATGGTCAGATGTTAATGACTTCACATATCAAATTAATGTATTCAGACGAGCTATTTAACAAGTTTAACATGTAGTCACAAAGCTTTAATTCCTGTGTGTGTTTGTTTTCCAGGCTGTGGTTCCGATGCAGGAGGCTCTGCAGCAGCAGGTGGAGCAGGTGAGCTCCCTGCTGGGGGAGGCTGAACGACAAAACCTGCCGGCCTCTCTCATCCACCAGGCCAAACAGCTGCAGGTATGCCAGCGGGTATATGTCATGGGTCATGTCTCTGACTCTGGGTCAATTTAGCCATGTTTTTGAAATCTGCTTTGCATGAGCACAAAGACATTTGGGATGTCGACTTCTTAAAGATAATACTAAATAGGTGATCATAGAGTTTTTTTTCCTTTAACAAAAAGCCAATGGGACTTTTTGGATTATAGTTTAGATAGATAATCTTCACAAATGAACAAAACTTTTATGCTTTTTGAAGCATAAAGATGTTAGCCAGAAGTAAAAAGCTAATATTAGGCTATAAATTAACTACACCGTGCTCACATGACTTTAACATCACCACTAAGCTTTAAGTGTTCGGCATGCTAACGTTTATTTTCCCCAAAAACCTCAGTGGTCTCATTTAGCCACTTCGTTAGCAGCCGCCTTTTTTAAGACAATCCAAGTAAATCCTATGAAGATGTAAAAGCTTTAAAATTTGTGAGTAAGGTATTTAAATACAGAACTTATTTCAGGTATCCAAAAACCCAATCAAAAAACCTATTGGCTCCGAGACAAGAGAGAACTCATTTTAGGGTTTTAGAACTCTGGCCACAAGCATGTTTAAATCTTGAAACTGTCTGTCCCCTGTATGTGCAGGGTGAGCTGGACAGTTCTCTGGGCGGTGTTCGCTCCCGCTGTGAGGAGCTGAAGAGCAGCGTGGAGCTGCAGCAGCAGTACGAGCGGCTGGTCCACAGCCTGGAGGAGCTGCTCGCTCTGGGCTCTAAACGCCTCGCACAGCAGCCTGAGCTCCACAACAGAGCTCAGCTCCAGCAGCAGCTCAACAGTCACACGGTCAGTCTGAGCGCTGCACAGAAAGGTTCGAGTGCTGAAAATAATTGCTTAAAAATATCATCTCTAACATTGCTCTCCCTTTCTATTATCAGAAGTTCTTCCAGTTCCTGAGCCATCATTCTAGGAATCTGCAGTACCTGACCCAGAGACTCCCAGAGAGCGCCCTCCAAAGGTGGGAAGGTGTAGTGATGGCCTTGCAGGATGAGGTGACCCGACTGCAGCAGCACGGACTGGAGAAGGGGACCAGGATGGAGGAAATATTGCAGGTAGTGCATGAAAATAAGTTCATGTATTTACCATGGGGGTTTTCAAGATGGCGGCTTGGCTGACAGTCCACATTGCTGAGCTCTAAAACAAACTGTACAGGTATAGTATATATGGTAATGTGGACTATTCCTAATGGTTTCTGTAAGGGCTTTTCATTTCAAGTGTTGGTGTTATATTTAGGGGGTTAGGGAACTTAGGACCCTGGGAACATATGGTGTGTTCCATTCATCTCAAGTCCAAAGTCGGAGCTGGGACTGAAACCCGAGTTGGCTGTTTTCCAGTACAACAAGTCGGAAAACCAAGCTCTAGGTTAGCCATTAGCAATGCATTACACTGTGTTTTGGTCATATGAACATGTCCACAGACAGAAGTCGGACAGTAATGGAGCGAAGCCTGCGAGCTAGTTCAGGCAGTCAACGCTGCGCTGATTACACACATGACATGCCTTATTCCATAATCACTAACCAAGCGCACCCTTCCAATCTGGCGGTCTATTTAAACTGCACAATTTCCCAGCTCTTCCCCTGCTCTGTCAATGCTGCTGGTTTGCCCTGCATCTGTATTGCTGCTGCTGCTCTGTAAAGCTATTGCTGCATGCTGCTCTGTAAGCCCACCACCACACCAGCATCCACCTGTGGCTCCGACTGGGGGTTAAAGGATTTTGGCACACTCCCAATATCTCTATGTCAACATATCTGCGGGGAGTGATGGAGGTCGGAGCCTAGACGCCAAAATCTAAATATGGCTATACTGCTTTAATTAGGAAACATTTCAAACGTGAGTTCGCTGACTGAACTGTGTGTATGATATCAATAAGACATGAAAGATAGAAGTGCTAATAAACAGAATATTACTGCAACTTTCACACAGCAGTTGGTAAGGTTCCTACGACTTTCCTAGTTGGAAATCCAACTTCAGGGGGGGCGTTCCAGCTTAAATTTCTGGATGGACCGATGGACTGCACCAATACATGTGCTCACATTAGTATTTAGCTCAAAGCACCACTGTGCCTTAAAGCTGCTAGCATAGTTTTGTTACTTTGCCAAATGGTATCTAAGAGAGTTGATGCATTGTACATGAATGTAGAATAATATGGTTCTCATCCCTGAAAAGGTTCAATCTTCAGAATCAGAAATGCCACTTCTGGGTCATTAATAGATCTGTTCACCAAAGTTCATCCAAATTAATTTGTAACTTTTTGGGATATTTTTACATTAAGACGTGTGTAACAGGTGCCATCAGGAATGAGAAGAATCATTAAAAAACAATCACAGAACTGATTTTAATGAACAGTGACATCTCTCCTGACTGTCATCATTTCTCCATCTATTTCAGATGTGGTCACATTGGGAAGAGGACAGTGCCTGGTCAGACTCCGTGCTGAGAGGCATTGACACTTCATTTCCCAAGATGCACGATGGGGGTGATTCTGAGAAGCAGATATCAGAGAAGCTCTCTGTCTACCAGGTAATTTTTATTAATACATGTGCTCTTTCTGACCGTCATACTGATTTACCGACAGGCAGCCGACCAGAGGCTAGACAGCGCATTTTGCAATGTTCCATTCTGCTCATTTGGAGACTATGGGACTTGCTCTCTATGCTGTACTTTGTGTATTGCACTCAACACCTAATTTACTCAATTAAATACAAGGGGTTGTTTTCCGTTGGAGCACATGATGTTCCTTGGCATTGATGTGAGTTATTAGCCGAGCTGAGACCTCCGACTAGAATTCATTCTGGTTCTGCTGTGGGATTGGAAATGTGTCTCTGATTCATCTGAAAATAGACTGTGAAGAAGAGCGTTGAGGGATTGAGGCTCTTGCAGCAGCCATTTTAAAACATCTCAGACTCGTGCTCAGTTTTAAATTAAGCTCAGCATTCATGTACTTTATCAACTTTAGCTGTACTAACCTTAACTTTATTTGTGGCTGTGTAGAGATTAAACATGCAGCAGCCTATTGTTTAACTTTGGACAGAGCCACTGTTTCCAGTCTTTATGCAAAGTTAGGCTAATGACCTCCCAGCACTAGCTCTGTGCTAAACACACACAAGTTTGTTTGTTTGTTTACTCATTGCAAATTAGCTTCAGCTGTAGCTTGTGCAACATGATTTTTTTCCCCGATTTTTTTATGTAAAATTAAAATATGCTACATTCAAATGGTAAAAGTGAAAGTGATAAACGTATTTAGACTAAAACTGTTGAATGGAGTTTAGTCATAATAAAATAAAATAAAATAAAATACACTAACTGGTAGCATTAGCTATCTAACATGTCAGATGTCATAAAATGTAGGGAGTCATGTAGGCTCATGTAATGTTTCTCTGTATGAGCTCTTGTTGAAGAAAGTGTGTGTTTCTGACAGGAGCTGCGTGGCGTTCTGGACGGGAACAAGGCGCGGTTCAGTCGGATGCTGGAGGCTGGGTTCTGGCTGCAGATGGCGGGCTGTAGAGAAGTGGGTGTGTCCACCACCCAGCTGGAGGCACGCTGGAGAATCCTGCACAAGAAGGTGGAGCACAAACGCACCAACGTAGCCTGGAACAGGAAGCTGAGGAGCAGGTGAGAGATGAGAAAGAGAGAAAACGTTTACACTGCAAAGTAGTCTTCTCCATATTATTGACTGGTGGAAATCTTCCTTCCTTTATTCATGGTATAGAAGTTTAGCAAGGTGGGTTATAATCTAATCAAAACATAATAAAATAGTCAAATGAAATACGTTTTAAGAATAAAATGCGAACTGCATCTAATAAAAAGCATCTGGAAAAAGTGTTAAAGCCCCAAAATCTATGTAATTGTATGAATTATTCACACTGTAGATTTGTAGATTTGTTAATCAAACTTTCACCAATAAACAGGTTCCTTCGTGACTCTGCTGTACTGGCTGACTGGATGGGTGGGGCCAGAGAGGTGATTGACAAATGGAGTCAGCTCTCTGTCTCAGCCAATGAGGAGATGGATGTGGAACAGAGGCGGAACCACTTTTTCCAGTTTGTAGTGAGTTCTCATTAACTGTAAATAACAAACCATCTTTCATACAGCAATCATAAAGATTTGTGCACATTGTTGACCTTCAGATTCCTGAATAGAAATAGATCATCTAGTTTTGATGTCAGTAAACTGTTAAACTATTGTGTTATCAGGACCTCCTACACACTGCAGATTTAAATGCTTCTAGGCCACCCGGCTGTACTTATAAATGGCAAATAGTTCAAAATCAGAGTTGGTACAGGCTGAAAAGGGGGTTGAAAATGACAGATATTTTAGCCTGTATTTAGCATGGAGAACAGGATATAACACACCACTTCTGTTTCAGGCTTTGACCAAAGAGTTAGAAGCCAAATCTGGACTGAAGGTGGCTGTAATCGATGCTGGAGCCCAGCTGGTCCAGCTGAGGGAGGCAGATGGAGACTCAGATGGAAATCTAGAGGACAAAGAGGCTTCTCTATGTCAGACTTCAGACCCAGATCTCTGCTCCATCCACTCCCAGCTCACACAGATAGAGATGGACTGGTCCAGTCTGCTGGCCGATGTTCCTGTCGTCCAACAAGCCCTACATAAGGTGGGGAAATTCCTAAAACATTGTTTCATAGTTACATTTTTTTTGTGACTTTTTATTGTATTATTTTTAGCCATTTTTGAGTTGTGGCTCTATGGATGACAATGTCGGTCCTACTGACGGATCTCTGCAGCACTACAGTACTTCATTATTGTGCTGTTTTGTCTCACATTTTATCTTTTATAAAAAAATTGCAGCTTCTGTGATTTGCACATGGCTATATTGAGATTATCATATATATAACTTTTTTTATAAGTTATTTTTTTGGCCTTT
>NW_023339873.1:1815609-1830033 GCF_004916995.1 Morone saxatilis
GGGGATGACACGCAGCAAAGAGCTAACTGGGCACCCCATCATATATATAACTTTAAGAACCCAACCATGAACTGCAGTGTCCTAAATGCAGTTGCTGAAATGCTAAAATGAAGAGATAAGAGAGATAACAAACATCAGGTCCAGGTTTCTGCATTGCCAGTGACCAAAATAACAAAACAAATGGAGGTTTTTGTTCTGATGTGTTTCTAAATGTCACAAGTTTTACTTAAATCCTCTTCTCCATGCCCACATGTACAGTGCAGAGCAGTCTGGTATTTCAAAACCCACGCCGCAGTCCTCCTGTCACCAATTAGTTTTAAACATCCCCACTGTGCAGCACAATGCCATCCTGAGGACTCTTCTCCTCTTATTGGTGTGAAACCATTCTCCCCTCCTTCCATCGGTCTGTCTGTCTGTCTATATTGAATTCCTCCTTTTTTAATGCTCTCCTCTTCTTCCTGTGCCCTTCTATCCCATCTTCCCAACCTCCTCTCAGCTCTCCTTCTATCCCTGTCCCCCTCTTCTTCATTCCCTCTCATCTCTTCTTCCTGCCGTTCTTATTATTTTCTGTCCCTCTCTTTTTCTCTCTCCTCCTCACCTCGTCTGCTCTTCTGATTCACCGTCTTTTCTCTCCCTCCCTCTCTGCGCCTTTTCACCCTCTCACTCACCTTCTTCTCAAGTTCAAATTTAGTTTTAAAGCTTATTTCAGATAAAGATTATATCTGAGAAATTTAAGAAGAGATGGCTGGTCAGCAGTATATGCTACATAGATGTGATATAATTCAACTGAAAGCAGAGAACTTAAAGATTAATTTGAGATGCAGCTCAGCACTGTGGGTCAAGATTTTCCAGTCATAAATCTGCTCAAACATTGTTTTGGTTAGGTACCTATTGAAATAAAATAAAATTAAAAAATGTATAAGAGTTTAGAACATCATGACTGAAGTGCACGATGGCCATTCCCACGCTTAGGGATGTAAGGGTATGAAAATCTGACCTCACGGTTATAGTGACCAAAATTATATTATCGCGGTATTTTTTGAAAGTGTGTTCCGGCAGTATGTTGCAGGAAAGCACTGATAGTTTTTCCTGATCACAAGCCCTGTAAAGTAGTTTTAACACAAGGTCCCCGTGAACGTGTTGGTATTGTCATACTTATCCAAACCTTATCACAGGAAATGTCAACCAACACTATGTGTCAAATCTAACGTGTCCCTCAGCAGATTCTTCATTAGGTCAAGACATACGTCGGAGTCATCAATGCGATTAGCAGCAACCTCATCATTTGTGTTCCCAGATTTCAATATCGATTCATTAGAGACTCCTTTGAATCGGATTCAAGCCCTGGCGGTGGCGGGGCGCGCGGTGAGCAAAGCACTGTGTGTGATTTGCGTGTGTACGACGGTCGGCCCGCACTCGGAACACACAACAACAACACAAGCAAACACAACCTAGCAACCGATAGGCAGGTTAGGCGGGGCAGTTCGTTAAACCAAGGTAGCTGTGTAGCATGTGCCAGGACCGAAATAAAATACTGCATGAACAGAACAAATATGGCAGCAGACACTTGACGCGCACACGGATGCAGGACGCTTCGCAGTAAACCCGCCGGCTACACCTGTGGATTCGAAGAACAGACCGCGCACTCGCACCCAGCATTCCGTTCCCTTAGTGAAGCCGACGTGCGCAGCTAAACTCTGTCCCGAGCACACAGGAACAGATAACCGGAAGTCTTGTGGCTCTCGCATATGCTCGAGGACTAAAGCACGACGACAGGGCGGGGAAACGCACACACCTCTCTAGGACAGATCGGGAATGGACGTTGGGTAAGAGTTAAACGACACGGTTTCGACACCGTGTAATCACCGTATTAATTCATGGAATTTAGTTTGAAAGTGAAACGGTACATTGTTGATGTCAACATTGCTTGGTACGGTGGTTTACGTGTGACATCCCCTTACGCAGACGGGGGCCTCAATGTTCTCATAAACTCCTTATAAATAAACGTAGGAAAGTGTGTAGTTTTTCGCACAGATTCGGGTGCAAAACGCTCATGTTAAGCCAACAGTTGATCGCACACCCGCTCCAGCGACTACCAGATTAGGACCCCAAGACCGTTGAGGAGACACCATGAAAAGACATCGCAGTGCTGTGCGGATTTGGTATTGAACGAATCTTGTTGCATTTTAGAACGATTGTTCTGTAAGTGCTGGCTGTTTGGTGCATTGGATTGGCGATTGTATCCTTCTACTTCGAGATGGCTCTTGGGTCTCCTTAGTTTTTTGCCTGGACAGTTCTGATCGAGGGTGTTATCATGCCTAGGAGGTGACAATAAATTTATAATTATCCACCAGCCGCAGTTACGCAGGTGAACTTCTCCTACTCGATGAGGGGGCGACATAATGACCATATGCAGTATACAAATTGGAGCACAGCGTTTAGTTCAGGACAGCCACGAACTCAGTGGCGAGGCTCGCTCTCACGTTACAGCTCTATATCAGCTGGATCAAGCTAGTCCTAAACAACGCACATCAGCTGGGATGGCTCAGCTGATTCTAAGGGCTTCTATTGGAACTGTCTGACACGCATCAGCTGCAGCTGCAGCTTGGTTCCTCAAGCACCAAATTGGCAGGAATATCATTCATGGCGCTGTGATTTAAGCTGCCTTTAGGCCTGCCGTATCTCTTTTTGCTTCCTTCTACTTAATGCCTTTTGCCAACCGCACGCTCCCGACCCAGCTCCGTCGACTGTTCTAATGTGTGCTTTCGCTAGATTAATCGAAGGTCAATTTTCTAATTGGCCATTCGACTGCCGGTGTGCTCTTGTTCTGTGACCCCTGGGGGTGGTTGCCGGCCGACGCGGGTCTCCTGTTTGTAAACTTTTCCACCGTGAGGCACGCTGGGCACACGAGTGACACAGAGTCATATCGCCAGTATGTAATATTCTGCTTTGGAATAAAAGTTATTTTGACAAAAGTGGTCCTGACTGAATTGGACATATTGAATAAACGAGTCTGAGCTTTCCATTCATACCCAATTTATATAATTCCCATACTGTTTAGGGTCTGTAGTATACAGAAATATTCAAAAATATGCTAGGCAAAGTGACACATTGATAATACATGCAAAACTGCATGGGATTAGCATAGAGGTCAAGGGATCTCTTTGAAAATGGCCATGCCAGTTTTTCCATCACCAAAACTTAATTAGCCCCCTTGGTGACAAGCTAGATTCACTTTAGCTTTAAAACAGAGCCTGCTGGAACTATATTTTCCAACAGGGGCAGCAAAATCCTGGATCAGCTGAATCTCCCACTGGCTTATTTGAGGAGTACAAAAACGTATTATTTTGAAATTCTTGAAGGTCAGAGCAGAGGACTCAAACACTTAATAGAATGAAGAAATTTTTTGAGAGTAGTTTTGATTTAGATTTTTTTTTTGGACCTGTCTCCTCAGCGATGGGTGAAGACGTTGACCCAGCAGGGGGCGCTGCTGGAGCTGCAGGTCTGGCTGGAAGTTGCTGAGTCGCGACTGGAGGAGCAACGCAGCCCAATGAACCGGACCTCCTCCACCAGCACCGATCTGAGTCAGCTCCTGAAGTACTGCAAGGTAGAAAAGAGACAGAATGGGAGAAAATTAAGCATAATCTGAGGGGGACACCTGAAAAATGTCATTCTGTTTGGGGCTGTATGATTAATCACATAGCTAAATTAAAGACTACGGGACAAATGATATGCTCACCTCTGCCAATTAACTTGTCACCATATCTCATTTCCCTCTCTGCTTTATTTTAATTTCTTGACAATGCTACCTCTCTGCATGTTGTTGTTTTCTGTGTACTTGTATATTTGTCTATCTGCTTAAAGGAAGGATGTATATTATTTCTCACTTTTACTAATCTGTAACAAGATTATGTAGGACCGGGAAGGGGGGTAGTAGATTAGTGGTTGTTGTTGGTGTTTTTGGAAAAGGAAAAAGTCAATATTTCCCATTGTATTTACTTTTGCCTGTCAAAATGAATAAAAACATTTATAAAAAAAAAAGAAAAGAGACAGAATGATGGTCTGCCACAGTCAGATATAAATGTCCTGATTACCTTGGTACTGTCTGCCAGCAATGAGGTTTTGAATGGATTCACTGAAGTTCTGTACTAAAGCCTGTCTGTGTACTTATATATCTGTTTGACTGACTCTCTCTTTCTGTCCATCTTTCTCAGGAGTGTCAGACAGAGATGTTGGCCCATCAGGCCACACTGGATTATGTGAACCAGCCGTTACAGACATGCAGTACCGATGAGGGTCAGATGGGGCGCTATGAGCACAACCAGTTTGCAGAGGAGCAGGGTCGTCTCAACCATCAGTGGCTCAGTTTACAGGAAACTCTAAACTCTCAGGTCAGAAAACAAACGTCAGACTGTGACCAAACTATTTCAAATCAAGGGCCACTTACCAGCTTTTTCTGGAACTTTCAGCCGCATCAGTAGTAGCACTTTTATTCAACCATTGCACTTTTAAGACTCCTTGTCCATTTTAGCTTAATGCTGAAGTTCCTGAAGTTCAGTTTTGACAAAACAATTCTGACTTACAAGGTTTTTTTTCTGGAGCTTTCAAAATATCACACAGTCTTCATCAGCAACATAGTGGAAATGAACAGGTCAGGGTTTGTTTGTTTTTTAAAGGTTTTTGTGAGTCAATGTACCAAACTGCCTTTTCACCACGAAAGTTATTGTTGTTATTTTGTTTATGATTAAATATCTCTTTTCCCTGTACAGCCATTTTTGGCCTTAAATCAATCTATAAATATTGACTATAATACAATAAGTTATTTAAACACAAACTAAATTTTAATTAAAGTTTAGTTAAACTTAAAAAACGATTCTTGATTAAGTAGCTTTTATCAGTTATTTTAAGTGACTCTTTTTTTGTTTCGTAAGTTAAAGTAACATTCCTGATTAAGTACTTTTACATGGTGTTTTGTTTTCAGAGTACAAATAAAAATGACAAAATTAAGTTTACTTAAAATGACTAAAGCTACTTGATCAAGAATGCTTCTTTAACTTAAAACTTAATTTAGTTTTACTTACATTTTTTGATGTAATCAATTTCAGAAGTTAGATTAGTTAGATTAACTTATCTGGTTTGAATTCAATCAATTATTTTAACTCAAAAAAATGTGTTACGGATGACGTTGAACATTTTAAGTAACACAAACTCAATTTTGTAAGTTACAAAAATATTCTTGATTAGGCATCTTTCATTTTAAGTGACACTAAATTAGTTTTGTTAGTTCAAAATCTTGAGTTAAATTAACTTATCAGGTTTTGCGGTGTTCTTCAGTGCTTGGCCCCCATGTCTGACCTGCTGTTGTTGCTGTTGTTGGTGTCGTTGGTGCTCAGATCCAGGAAGTGGACCAGGAGCTGAGGAGCAGAGGGGAGCAGGAGGCCCGACTGCAGCAGATCAACAGCTGGATCGCAGATCAGAACCTCTGGATCGACTCAGCTCGGACTCCGAACAGCCAGACAGAGCTGCAGAGGAGCATCAGCACCTGCCAGGTCAGAGGTCACATCCATACTCTGACATCTGCATGAACAACCAGAACACCTGGAGCTACGTTTTCAGTCATATTCCTTAAAAAAAGAAATACAGCCAGATACAAATCCTTCTGCTCTTTGATGTTTTCATCTCCCTGTTTGGTGTGTGTTTCAGGATCTGGAGGAGAAGATCAGGCAGAAGTCTGCAGCTCTCCAGGAGTTGAGAGATAAAGTTTATGGTGGAGAAGAAACCAGCAGCTGTGAGTTCCTCTCTCAGACGGAGAAATCCATCCAGGCCTGTGCCGCTCTCACTCAACAGGTGAATGACACTCATGAACAAGTGTTTTGTGATGTGTTTTATTTAGTTTTTGTTATTTGTGATTGATACATCTGTAACTGTCGCGTTTCAGGAGTATGAACTCTTTGTTTGCTCCCTATTATGGGACCATCCCGTCTGTTCTTTAACAGAATGAATCAGTGAAGCTGAGGCTGGTTCAGGCCCAGACGCTGTGGGACTGTGTGGAGAAGAGACTGAACCGTGGGGTGCTGAAAACAGTGAGAACATCTCAGACTCTCGATCATCACAGCAGCCCTCAGCTCTCCCTGCAGGCGCACAGAGAGCTCCATAAAAAGCTGCAGGTAGGAGTGATACACCTCAGCTTATTGTTGGATGGGGATATGGGTGGATATTATTCCACAATGTTCCAACCTTCAACACCCTCACAATTAAAAATATTAAAATATAAACATCTTTCCCTTTTTAACAATTTTTGAAATACAGATTCAAGTTTTTCGACACAGATTTTTTATTAGTATTTTATTTAATTAAATATTTAGTTTGACGTAAAACTTAAATTTTTCTTTTTTTATAGTGTACTTGTGGCACAAGTTGGATGTTTCAACCATTTATCCAGCTTACCTTTTACATCATTTATCAGATTATTTTTCAATCATTTATATTAGACTTTTTTTGGCTAATGTTTACAACAGTTTGACCTTTGGCTAACTGCTGCTCTTTTACTAACTAGTTTTCATGCTCTCTCATTTGTAACACCTGACTACATTACATCTGGCTAAACATGTTCATATATATTTTTGGAATTAAATTGGAATTTCTATATTTTAACTATTAGTTGAGTTACTCTCCAACCTTTTCACAAATCCCTGGTTGGGAATCACTGCTGTGGAGCTTGAAAACAAATATTCAGGTCTTGTCTGGATTTTGTACCTGCAATGACTAACGTGTTTGTTGTACATGTGATGACTGACGGGTTTGTTGTACATGTGATGACTGATGGGTTTGTTGTACCTGTGATGACTGACGTGTTGGTTGTGTTGGAAGCAGCTTCTTCATGAGGACTCAGAAGCTTCAGAGGCAGAGTGGGACGAACTGCGTGGAAGCGTCTCCTCCCTAAGAGACATCATCAGTCCTGCTGCTGCCGCCCTCCTCACGGATCAGCTGGACAGACAGAGAGACAGGTGAGACAGACTTCATGCAGCCACACACACACACACGCACAAAAACACCACACAATAAATCAATCACCCTTCCGTCCTCCAGCTGGACTGCGGTGTCTGCAGCGTTGGACCAGCAGCTCCAGAGGAGTCGGGGCGTCCTGCAGGTGTGGGAGGTCTACGCCCACCTGGCTGCGTCTTTCTCCCAGCGGCTGCAGGCGCTGCAGAGTGACACTGAGTCAGCGCTGAGCAGCACGTCTACAGACGATAACACTGTGGAGCAGGTCGCTGTCAAGATACACGACATTCAGGTGAGGGAATCAACAAACAGGAAGTGGAAGAAAATTCATTTATAGGAGCAAAAAAGCAGATAATGACTCCATAAAGGGCGTTTTTCACTTTACAGTGACTCACCTTTCCTTTTCCAACAGCTCCAATGTCCAAAAGCTCTTATTCTGTCTGAGGTTTTTCAGTTTTTATAGGAAGGAGGCTGTGAAGTGGAAAAAGTGAAATTTAAAGATGTCAAAATCATCAATGTTACAAAGTAAAAACACCTCCATGAAGTTTGTTTTTCACTCTCAGTGACTCCCACGTCCTTTTCAAAACTCACCATCTGTTAGACTTTAAATATTCCTCTAGCGACACATTTATCTCTCATTTTTAAAGTTTTTCTAATTCTGAAACTTCTCAACATCAAATAAAAAGTCTTTGGACTGTCAGTGTACCAATTTCAGCTTAAAGGCTTTTTTTCAGTGATTTTTTTAAACTTTTTTACATTTGCACAGTGCAAAGTTCATTTTAAAACATCTAACTAAGCTTTGTACGCTGTTTTTATTTCTGCTCTCTGAACAGATTGTTGGGTTGGAAGCAGTTTTTATACCCATTTACTCTCATTTTTATGCTCTTTTTTTTATTTTTCACTAGTTCAAAGACTAAATAAATAATAATAGTGTAAATAAATAAATCTCCCAGTTGCAGGACAATCTCACAACACCTCATGCTATGAAAACGCTCCAGTCTTTTTCACTTCTGCAACCTGAACCTGTACCCCTGTTTGCCCCTGTGCTTCTCTCCAACTCCAGGGTCTCCTGGAGAGGACAGACACTCTGCAGTCTGACCTGGAGGGGGTGCTGGAGGCCTCCAAGGACTTGACTGGCCACCTGGAACCTTCAGCTGCCAGTCTGGTCCAATCAGAGAGCCGGTTGTTGTCACGTGGCATCCAGCAGCTCAGCCGGACACTAACAGGGAAGCTGGGTCAGCTGCAGGTACGGCTTCATGAATGAATGAGTCTGTGTGTGTCCAGGCTGACTGAGAGAACTGCACACAAAGTAATGACACTTTTAACTGGAGGACAGTGTTTAAGTGTATAAGCTGTAAACGGGCTCAGCTGTTGCAACAGCTCAATGATTCAATGACTTTTTGTTGTGTACAAACTTAATGTAAAGCTTTTTACAGCAACCTGCTGCTTTGTAAGTGTATTTTCTTGTTTATCCAAGAAGATTGGTATTTACATTATTATTATTGTCTCACTGTTTATGAAGTGTAAAATCGAAAACAAGCTAGATTGTATTGTTTGTTATGCTCTACTACATGATTCAGGCATGTCCTCAGAGCACTGCATTACCTGTGTGTTTGTGTCCTAACCTGCCACTTACAGTAAGTGTCACAGTGACCTATAAATTAAGACACAGATGGCCGTGTGTCATGTTTACGTGTAGGAGGAGCTCGAGCAGCTGCAGGACTTTGGAGAGGTCCTGGAGGCACTGGAGAGAAACCTGGAGCTTTGGCAGGAGCGTCTGCAGGATGAGGCTCGGACAGCAGAGCAGGTAAGAGACAGCACGAGCCGACTTTATGAATGACTGTAGTGCCGCTGTTTTCTCCTGCAGTAATCCACTGAGCAAGAGACTGTTACACTGAAGTAAAGATGTCTGGAATTGTTGTGTTAAATATATTGTGGCTGGTTTTCTTTAGAGGAGCTGGAAATGAGAGTTTTTGGAGTTTATTTTTAGTACAAATCTACAAGATTTTTCTGGTAATTTTACATGATTTCAGTGATCCCAGTGTCTTATTCTGTCTTGTATGAAGATACTAAATAATAATTTCTTCAGTCTCACCACAAAGACCATTTTGTATGTATTCTGTGTCCTGATCCTCCTCAGCAGAGGGAATTTGCTCAGTTTTCATGTCATAGTAGATGTTTGAATTTCCATTTCTTGTGAGACTTCTTGTTTATGTTGGTGTAAAAGTTGATCATGAAAAGATTGAAATCTTTAAACAACTCAAGATCGAACCTGTAGTGAGATTCTTTGATGTTTCAAAGGTCAAGACTGAACTAATATATTCCTTAGAAAATCCAACTGTTAGTGCTCACTATTAGACCTAAAGATGTGTTAAATAGAATTAGCTCTCTAAGGATACTTTATGGCATTAATAAAGTGTTTGTCTCCATCTGAGAGGAGAAATTACAGAACAATGAGTCACGAAATGAACAGCGGACTAAACAGGGACAGGAGGATGTGTGTGTAGCATGTAGTTCTTGTGTCCTGCGTGCAGTAGTCCAGACTGTTGTGATCCCCTGTGATCTGAGATGCCACCATATGTTTCCAGTCTGGCCTGCTAGAGCAGAGCGGCCTGTCTGCTGACCTGGATGTGCTGAATGAGCTGAGCCGCAGCCTGACGCTGGGCGACGCTGCAGCACGCCGTCTGCAACGCCTCAACCACCGCTGGGCCGACGCCTGCGCCAGGGCCGAGGAGGCCTGCAGGTCAGACCTCAGATCTGTACACGGATATATCATGTCCAAAGACTAAAAAACCCTGTTGTCATGTTACAACGCAATGCGGTAACTCATTTTGTTCAATATGTGACAGTGATATTTGTATAAAATGAAACATTTAAGGACAGTTTTTCTACTCTAATAGCCAATTAAGTAGAAATTAATTGTTTAAGAGAGTGACAACCATTCATTTAAATGAAATAAAATGTACTACAGCACAGATTTCAGATGCGTTTGTGTTCTCTGGGGTTTTTGGTGTACAGTGAGCTGCAGACGGAGGAACTGAGACGGCAGAGTTTTGAGCAGAAGTGTGAGAGCTGGATGTCTTTCCTGCAGAGGATGGAGGACAGTCTGGCTGTAGACGTGGCTGGCTCTTATGTCGGCCTCAGGCAGCAGCTCTGCACACACAAGGTATCAGACACACACTCACCGACAGTCTTAACAAAAACACCACGAATACACACACACAGATGTAATCCTGATGTCTCCTGGTGTTTCAGCGGTTTCAGGCAGAGCTGTCTATTGGTCACCAGATCCTTCACTCCGTCATCTCTGAAGCTCTTCATCTGCTGCAGAAAGGAGAGGTAGAGGACAGGTAAGAGGATCAGACTGTAAAGCAACTGCTGTTAGTAAAATAAAGAGGCCAATGCGGACACAGCTTTATTATATTGGTGAAAGTTTGGACCTTCTTTGTTTTTTAGTGAAGCCAAGACTGTGGCTCTGTGCAGTGGCACATATTGGTTGGCCTGTCCAGTATTTTGACCAGCTCCTGGATGGATTTTGATGACTTTTGTACAAACTCAAGATCAGTTTAAATGACTCTGTTAATCCCCTGATTTTCAAACCTTTCAGACAGGAAATATCTAAACTTTTAAGGACATTTAACTGTGTTCATTTTCTCCAGGAGTGACTTCATCCTAAAGCTTGCCCAGCTCCGGGAGCACTGGCAGGGGGCGGTGCAGCGGGCGGACCAGCGGCGCTCCCTGGTGGAGGGGCTGGTGAAGCACTGGCACCTGTACAGCCGCAGCCTGAGGAAGCTGCAGAGGTTCCTGTCGGACACGCAGAACCTCCTTCCCCCCGCAGGACCAGCCCGCTGCAGCCTGCAGCATCTACGGCGCTCCCTCCAAGACCTCCAGGTGAGACCGACAGCGACAGGGCTGGAATATCAGTAAATTACACTAAATTCCAGACAGGGAAGATATGGGAATTTTTTTATTTAATTTCCATTGTTAATACAATTAATATCATAGACTTTTAAGGCCAGAATCTCTAAATTGTACTTACAGTAGCGACAGTGCTTGACTAAAGGTTACTTTCCAACCACTGTCCCTAATCTTTAAAAAATACTTTTCACACCTTAAACAAACCCAGAAACAATCAAACTGTCTTTACGTACATTTTCAGGTCTGTAAAACGTTCCCTGCAGAGAGCTGATGGTCTGTAAAACGGCTGTTAATTCATTAAGATCAGAAGCTTACGACCACAGGCAGAAACAAACGGCTGATTTAAGACAGAGAAACGACTGCCGCTGATGACATTTACATGAAAAGAGACGAGGACGAGGGTTTCTATTCCGGCTCCTTTTGAGCCTTTGATTAGCATGAAGAGAAGAGATGAGATTTGAATTGATTGTGAGTGAAGATACAATAAACACTGAGCTGCTCCTCAATAAAAGGGCACAGTCGAGCCCCTCGCTGAAAAGATTCACAGTTCATTCTTCATCTTCCTCTCTTTAGCTTCTTTCTGTCCTTCCTTCCTCCTCTCGTCTGTTAGAAATCCATCTTTAACCTTTTCTATCCTCCATCTTGCTCCTCAGCACACAGAGCTGTTGTTCCAGAGGTATCAGTGCAGTTTCATCCACACTCTGGACGTCGGTCGCCAGCTCTTCTGCATGGGGGACGAGGAGACCCAAACTCAGCTGCAGACGGATCTGGGAACCCTGCAGGAGGAGTGGGACAACCTCCACAGCCTGCTTGGCCGGAGAATGGACCTCACAGAGGCCATCGTCAAGGTACTTCCTCTCCAGTTCTTCTGCTGAAGTGATGCTTTCAGGAACATCGTGTTGGTGTTTGGAGCTCAGTCGCCCAACTTTCTCAAATGTTAGATGTTGTTTGTGTCTTCTATGACTTGGATTTATCTTGGTCCTGGTCAGTATTGGTATCCACTATCTTTATTTTTGTTTACTGTCTTATTTTGGTCTTGGCTGTGAGGCATGACTTAGTGTGAACTGATCTTATTTGGTCCTTAGTTGTTAGATCTTTGAAAAGGATGCACATTTTCCAAAAAAACGATAGATATATATATATTTATATATATCCATGTTTTTGTCCGTTTGATACAATACCAGCTGAGCACATACAGAGCAGAAAACACCCCTATAATTCAAGAAAAAACTGAAATATACAGAATATCAGTATCAGCAGTATAATAAGTAATGAGAGCTATCTCTTAACCAAGGATTGGTTTTATTTTCCATTGTGCTGTCTAAGAGCAGGTATCACGTTTTTAACGTAGTGGAAATGTGATCTTGTAACTGCTCTCTTCCCACATGTGTTTGGCCAGTGAACTGTTATTGTGGATGACTCTGTTATGTTGGAGGCTCAGTTGCATGAAACCAAACCACTGGCCTCCAGTCAGTCAAATCGGAGGCTCAGATTCTTCCGGACAGACAAAATCAATGCAATTTTCAAAACATTATCTGTTGAGTCTCAGTGTCCGGCTGCAGGGTGCTGCTCTGTTGTTCCCCTGAGACAGTTACATCAGCTCCTGTGCATCCTCTCAATCTTTGATTCAGTTCTGTCAGATATATATTAGTTTAATAATTTAGTTTTATTAGATTTATATTTCCATGACTGATTTCTGTTATATTCCCATTTAAATTGTGCGTGTAAGTAAATGACAAGTATTCTCTGAAGCAGTGGCTTTTTTTGGTTATTTATTTTATTCAAAAAAGTTAATCATAACAGCTTAGGGTTATAAATGTATTCAAATAGCTCTAGTTCTGCTGTAGCCCACAATTTCCAAATAGTCCTGGATGTTTTACGGCTTTATAGTGGACCCTCTAAATGTAGGGTAAACACACTGAAGCATACATTTTGTTGGAAACAGTCATAGAATAAAAACAGGGCATACTGTCTTGAATCAGCTGCAGATAGTCTGAAGCAAGCTGAGTTTTTGTTTATTCAACCTGGGCTGAAGATCTGGATCCTCCATCTGTCCCCTGTAGCCTCTGACGGTTTCTGTTTGCCTGAGAGCGGCCAAGTTAATCCAATCTGCTCTAATTAATGACAGTGGACATGTTTAGGAAGACAAACACAGCGTGTAATGGCTCTCTTAACATTCTCAAAGCCAATCAACTTTTTTAGAACCCCATGCATTGATCTGTGTGATCAAGGAGTTTTTTGTTGTTGTTGTTGTTGTGTCTCAGAACTGGGAGCGCTGTGAGGCCGGACTAGCAGACAGCATGCTGCAGCTGAAGGACGTGAAGACCAGACTGAACCAGTCGATGCCAGATAGCGACGATGAGCTGGAGAGTGCCGAGAAATTCACCAAGGTACATCTGCAAACACAAATAAACACAGGCAAAATATCACTTGTTCTGTACACACTGGTTTTATTCATCCAAAACCTTCAGTGGAGACACACAGCCACTCTGGAGGCAGCAGTAATCACATTGGCTCAGTTAAACCTCAGAGGGAGGAGTCAAAGGCTGATTTTATGACTTTTATATATTTTGACCATCTGTGCCATCAGTTAGCCCTTAACCTCAACCAGTGTGATTATTTCTGCTTCCAAAGCAGCTCCGACGTATGAAGCTAGAGCCAGGAGAGCGTTAGCTTAGCTTAGCATTAAGACTGTAAGGAGCTTGCCTTTTTACACTTTTTTTTACAGGTTAAACAAACAAGACATAGCATGTTTAATTAGTGAGTTTTAGAATGCTTTTAGGCAGACTTTGTTACTTTTGGACAAAGCCAGGCTATGTGTTTCCCCTTGTTTGCTGTCTTTATGCTAAGCTAAGCTAATGGTCTCCTGATTGTAGCTTCATATTTGATGGACAGATATGAGAGCGATATTGATCTTCTCATCTAACTCTTTTCTACTCCTTTATGGTTTCAGGCGTATACTTGTACTGTTTTTTTATGCAGTATTTCTTTTAAAATAACCACAATGACTAAATAGACGAGTGTGTAATCCATCCATACATATTGTATAGTGTAACTTTTCATAATGTTAGCAGCCTGTGAAAGATGCACATGATGCTAGTGTCCTGCAGGTGGAACATTTGGTTGTAAAAAGTTAATATTCAAGACAAAAACAGATAAATGTCCCTATGTAGAATCTAAAAACTGTAAATGATGAGCTCTACATATAGTGTGAGGACATCACAAGACAGTGCAGGGGCTGCAAACAGACATGTAGCCTTCAGGCAGTTTGGCGGGAAACAAACACTGGAAGTTCCAAGAGAGCAAAGCCAAGTTTGAAACAGGTTTGGCTCAACTCATCCTCTCTGACCCATCACAGCCTTTATCCTCCACCCCTCCCTCAATCCCCTCCCCTCCCCCTCCACCGCCTACCCTCCCCCCGACCCGACCTGCAGCCTGTGGCCCTTAATCCTCTCTCTGGGCGGGGAGAAAGAGAGAAAAGGGTGACAGAGAGAGACAGGGAGA
>NW_023339873.1:1830133-1832624 GCF_004916995.1 Morone saxatilis
CCTTCTTTGCTGCGTGTCATCCCCTCTCTCTGCCCCCCTTTCCTGTCTATCTTCAGCTGTTACTATCAATAAAGGCAATAAAAGGCCAAACAAATATAATATATATACAGCTGAAAGTGAACATGAAACAGTAAAAAATGCTTTTCTGAGTGTACAAACAGAGACGCAGGAGAAAAACTAAACTTTTTATTATATTATTTAATTTTTTTTGCTTGATATTCAATTAGAGGAATCTCCGTTCTGGTTTGCGCACCTAGTTTTGAATAAATAACCAAAAATAACCAAAAATAAATTGGTTAGCAACCCGAAAAACTTTTCTACAGGTCGTTGTATATTGTGAAGCACCCTCTGTTGATGACACATCCTTGAATACAATGGCTGTGGTGGAAACACAGGCTGGTACGCTGCATAGCACCAAGGTTCCAAGGATTTTGAACGGAACTGTATCAAGAACCAGTGCTAATTTGGTGTAATGACTTTAAAAAAAACTTCTATTTTAAGTGTTATGTACTTAACCCCCCTTTTAAGTATCTTAAAATTTAGAAGAATTTCACAATAGTATCATGTAAATATTCTTCCAGCTCTTAATTGTATTGCTGCAACTAAAATTATTTTTATTTTGTTAAATCTATTAGTTGTTTGGTCCATAAAATGTCAGAAAATGGTGGAAAATGTTTCCTAAAGCCCAAACTGACGTCCTCAAATGTCCACAACTCAATAAGAAACCAGAAAATATTCACATTTGAGAAGCTGAAATCATCAATCATTTTCTTAAATAATAACTTTAATCGACAATCAAAATAGTTGGTGATTAACTCAATAGTTGGCAGCTAATCAATGAATCAACTAACTATTGCAGCTCCATTGAAGCTGTATGACAATGAACCAGACGTTTGTTGTTGCAGCTGCTCCATTCAATCAAATTGAAGTATTCTAGATCTCTTGTGCATTATTGTATACACATTTTCCAAAATTCGGCCCGGCTAAGTGATACCTCTGTAAAACTTTTGGATCTCCACTAACATTCAAGATAAAATCCTGTGACTTTGAGTGAGTTGACTGTCCTGCTGGTGGGACGGTTGGAAGAGCTTGTATTTTAAGTGAAAATCTGACTAAATCACCATTTAAATGTCATTTCAAGCTATCATTGGCAAAGATAGATTTCAGGGGCAAATGCTGGCTTCCTATAATCATATTTTAAAAACAGAAAGAGAGTGTAAAGTGCAAAGTGAGGAAACAGGACCAGAAACACTGGTCTTCACTGGTTTTTATTTTCTGGGGACACATTTTTAAAATCTATGAACCAGGCTACAGGAGTGCTGGTTGTGGAGGGTTAGTCATTGAAGAGCTAACATGTGTCACTCACTGTATGTGTGTATGTGTGTGTGTGTTTACAGCAGCAGGTCAGGTGAGAGCATTTATCTCCTTAAACTGCAGAAGAGTGAGGGAGGGGATAAGTTTGTGCAACGACTGAATGGCTCAGTGCAAAACTTTGTTTTCTTCATTAAATGAAGGTTATTTGAGGTGATCTGACATGTTTTTGACAGTTTGCTGTGTCTGTACCGTGCTGCATTTTAATCTGCATTCACATCACACAGTTCTCACTTTCTTTGTCTGTCCTCCGATCCTCAAAGCCTTTGATGAGGAGCTAAATTAGTAAATCTTGTGAGTGTTTTTAGGGTGACCGGAGAGACCAACAAGTCTGGGGTGGTGAGAGGGTGAGGGGCGTTGTAGGGACAGGGGAACAGATGGTGACAGGAGAGAAATGTTGTAATGAGCTGAGAGGCGTCAGGAAGAAGAGCTTTTGTATTGAAATGAGTTTGGGGGGGGGGGTCGTAGTGATCGTACTGACTTTCACTCTTCACCGTCTGACTGTTTGTGTATTTAGATGTTGTCCTGTTCGGGGCTGTCTCATCCACATCATGCCTCCTGGTAAAAGTGTAAGCTGCTCTGTGCTGGAGCTGGGAAAGTTAGCTGGGATGTACTTAAAACTATAATCTGTAACAGTTCTGCATTAAAATATCTATACACTCTAGCTCTGTGTTCTATATGTCACACACACACCACACACACACACACACCTGCTGTTTCAGGCTTCCCACCTCGTTTAAAATTACCATCACACCACACGCCGACCTCGGAGCCGGCGTCTGAATTGAATTTGCTCTGAATGACTCGACATGCATGCTGCCTGCACCGACAACAGCCACAGGCCATCCCCCTTCGCTCCTGCTCTCCCTGTCTCCTCCACCTCCCCTCCCCTCCTCTCCCCCTCCTCCCCCTTCTTTTTTATAACTCCTCTTCTTTATCACAACAAAACACCCGATCTGCCTCCCCTGTTCACTGTCTGCCCTCCTGCAGCCCTCACGATGGCCGGGCTGTGCCGGTGGTTCGGGATCAGGGCGAGACGCGTACTTACGCGGATGGTGAGGAGGCCTACTCCATCGGCGATGGCTCAATCCCACTAGCAATGGACTGCCCCCCCACCCCC
>NW_023339873.1:1832649-1835555 GCF_004916995.1 Morone saxatilis
CCCCCATCTCTCTCCTCCCTTCCTCCTCTGCAGTCTGCCTGTCCCCTCCTCTTCCCATCTCTCCAAACATCTGGATGCAGGTTCCCTCCAGGATACACAGCACCTGGAGCGCCTTTGTGAAATTTGTAATTACTTTTAATAATCAATTCATGTGAGATAATTTTTACATATTCATACGTCATATTTTAATTTAGTCTAAGATGTCATAAGTTTGTGAAAAATTCAGATCCCAGGTACCCAGAGCCCAAGGAGATGTCTTCAAATTGCTTTTCTTTGTCCGACAAACATTCCAAAACCCCAAAATGTGAAATTTACAATGAAATGAATTTCAAATTTAAGAAACCTGAAACAGCAAATACTCAATAACCAAACCTTCAATTATGAATATTGCTGATGATTCTCTTTAAAAAAAATTCATTAATTAATTGATTATCAAAATTTAGTTGGCCAATAATTTAATACTTGGCAAAAAAATCAATAATTGTTGCAGCTCTGCCCAACTCTGTGTTAGTGTCTTCATATGTACATCAGAGATTCAGGACAAGTTAGCAGGACTAAAGACTTTGTTTAGGGCAAAAGTTCATATTCCTTCTGGAAACCATCCAAAGCATCTATAACACTCTAATATCACTTTACAACCGGCACTATCCTGCAACCGAGCCAACCAACAGGAACAAAGAAACAGAAGCCCATTAAAGTTAGTCCAGGTTGTGAGCAGATTACAGGTGCAGCTGTCACTACTGTTACTGGATACGACCTCGGACATTACCACAGACACAGGCAGACACAGACAGACCCAGCGGGGAACCTCAGGCTGGAAAACCTCCATCTGCCACCTTCTTCCATTTCAAATGAACCAGCTTGGGGTTCGGCACTAAGAGCTGGTAATACATTACAGAAAGAATGACGGACACTGGTTACGGCGGCAATGGGTGGAGGAGGACAGGGAAGAAAGAGACAGAAACAGACAAAACGGTTCAAAAAAAAGAAAGCAGCCCTTTTCAGGAATATATAACACTGCCAGCTTCATCTATCTATTACAGTAACGGCTGCTTGTCACTCAGATATAATGTGAGTTTTCTGTAATGGCTTTATTCAGACACAATGATCACGTGATATGCGGCACCTGGTCAGAATATATATTAAACAGAGCAGTAGTTCCCAAGCTTTCTCCTTAAGGAACCCTTTTCTATCATTTAGTAAACTGATGATTTCATATTATATTTAAAAACTGTACAATAAAACCAAACAGTGAATTGCAAGAAGTTTGTGTAAAACGAGAGATTTGGATGAATTTTGAGCAGGTTATTTCCTGTTTTGGTTTTGGTTTCTTGTCCCTGGTGTTTGGCCATTGTTCTATTAGACAATCAACTTTACTATTTCTCACAGAAATGAACCAAATGGGAACCACTGAAATAGAGAGTGATAAAAGTGTGATGATGTTTTTTGTTTCAAGTTGGATTTGGGCTTTTTAAAAAAGGAAAAAACACCTAATATCTTAGGGATGCTGCAACCATTACAGTTTTTAAATCCAGATAGAAAACTCTTCTCAAACACTTTAAATGTTTCTGAAAACCAAAAGGTCTTACGACCCTTATGCTATTTTCATTTATTTATTTTTATGGTTTTATCTTAATTTTGATGTTACTTTTATATAAATCTTTTTTTTATGCTTTTTATAATTCTGTTTTTGTATTGTAAGTCTGTTGTTTTAACTTTTAACCGTCTTGCTTTTAACCACACTGTATAGCACCTAGAATGTACTGCCTTGCCTAATAGCACACACACACAAACACACACACACTTATATTTCAGTTCCACTGCCACACAAACAGAAGCATTAACTCCATCGTCCGTCTCTCAATCCCTTATTCAAACTTAACAGATCACCGTAGTAACCGAGCCGACCAGACAACACATGAAGTGCGCCACCATCGCCATGACGACCAGATCAACAACAGCTTGAAAAGAGAGCCGAGTAGCTTTAAGTGAGAGTTGTTTTTATGTCAGCATTAAACTGCCAAACAGCATGAACAATATGTGAAAGCTCCACTCGACATTAACGACTGGACAAACTGCAGAAACACGCTGTGTGACGATAAAAGGAGCAACTCTGCTGCACCAGGTGTGAGGAGGCAGGAGGAGCTTTTTAAAGACAGAACATCTGCCTCATGCGCATCTTATTCAGACAATAAGGAGAGAGGATGGTGCAGTGGCCCCCGGTGGCCCCCGAGGCTAAGGGCCCGTCGGTGCACAAAGGCTTGTGTCAGCAGACGGCAGCTGCTGGGCCGGGTGACGGAGCACCCGGTTTGTTTTGGGGGACAAAGGCGAGCAGCGGGCCAGTGTCAACGCGTCTAATCCCTCCACAAGTCAAACCTCAGCAGTCATCTGCCGTAACTTAGTGAGGCGAGATGCAGACAAAGGCTGAGGGACGGTGCAGTCATCACTGACTCTGGATCAGCTCCTCTTAAACTCCATCAGTGCTTCTACAAACATGTGACACGGGACTGCAGCCAGTGACAACACTGACTCACCTCATGTGTGTGAAGTAAACGCTCTACATGTTGTGCAGAAGAGGATTATCTGACTTCATTATAGCCCTTTCTGCACCTAGTGGCCATTAGCGGTACTGCATCTGCATGCATTTCTGGATTAGGTTCAACTTTCAGCTAATAGCAGTACAAAGGTTTAAACAAAGTGCAGGTATAATCAGCACCATGACGCTATAATCAGCTTCTTACAGCGCTTCTTTCATTGGCTGAGAGAGTTGGGGTGTGTCCTCTCTCAGCGTGCAGAACCTCGGGGGATTAGGCTACCGGGGGGTTAAGTGGTGGCTGGAGCCCCCTGATCTACAAAGCTACTTTTAGCCCTGTACCTACTTTTTACCCACCACACACACACACACA
>NW_023339873.1:1835598-1836850 GCF_004916995.1 Morone saxatilis
CACACACACACACACAGTGTTGATAGTTGATAGTCGCAGTGCAAGGTGGTGCTCGGAGGCTCATGGTAAACCTTGAATAATCTTATTTGATCCTTGACTTGCACCCCAAACTGATCTGGTGGTTTTGAGGTGTGAACAACACGGATGTGACAATGGTGAAATGGTCCCTGATCATGTTAAGAAGCTTGTGTGGTGAGACGCTCCCCACGTTTATCAGCTTAGTGGGTTTTCACCCTCCTCACTACAGTCTGCAACAGCAGATCCTGAGCCTCAAATCCCACAATGGATTGTAGCTCTCAAGATGATCATTATAATATGATGCATGTCACACCTGCTCAGTTAGGGATGTGCATGGCTCCTTGGTTCCAGTGAAGAGAAATCTTAATGCTCTTCCAACTTTGTGTCAACATTATGGGGAAGACATGACAACGCTCCCGTGCACAAAGCCAGCTCCATAAAGGAATGCTTCATCAAGTTGGAGTAGAGGAACTCAACTGGCCTGCACTGAGCCCTGACCTCAACCCCATCCAAAATCTTTGGGATGAACAGAAACGGGTATTTTCCTTGGCTGTGGTACAATAAAATCTAAATCAACAGTGTGACAACTGCAGATTCCATCACAGACATGAGGCTCGTGCCTCAGCAGCGGCTCATTAACAGGCTTAGCCTTGTTATGTTGGTCAGTCCCTGAGGGGACGGGGGGGGGGGGCAGCTGAGGGAAAGGGCAAATCCACAGTTGTGTGTCACACTCCCTCTCTACTCCAGTCCCCCTTCTACTGTTAAAGACAGAGGGCACATCTCTGTACTAACAACCTGTCAGTCATGATAAAAACGCTCACCCTCGTGCACTGTGAATGGCGGGCCCACATGGATTCATCCTCCTGTTAATTTTGATTGGATAACTACTGTTCCTAATGTGTGTCATTCTTGGTCCTGTTTTGCTTGTATTTCTGCTCTGTGTTTTTGTGTTCTAGGTGCTCACTGATCCTAAATGGACGACACCTGTTTGAATTTGTGGGTCGAGTTGTTAGGTGGCTCGTCGCCCCCCCCCACACTCTCTACAACAAGACCAGCTCTTTGTTTGTTCTGTTGATTTTACCATTTTCGTTTTTCTGGAAAATAAACTGTATTCTTTTGCCTTTAACCGGTGTGGCGTCCCTCTTTTTATGTCATTACATAATGTGGCTGAATGGGATAATAATGTGATTTGAATTGGGGTGGCAGTAGCTCAACCTAACCCCGAAACCTGCTC
>NW_023339873.1:1836977-1840439 GCF_004916995.1 Morone saxatilis
AGGGGATCAATAAAGTATATCTTCTTCTTCTAATCTGATGCTTCCATCCACACTAAAGGTGCCACAATATGGGATCATGTTAACAGGGAGTCATATACACTGTACAATTTGGAGAGTCTATGGAAGTTACTTTTATAATGTTTTTTTCTACTGTTCGTTCCAAACACACCTCTGCTGTTGTTACCTCAAACATTTTGAGATCCACCTGAAGGCAGGTGTTTAACACCATTTTCAGACAGATAAAGACTAACAGGATGCCACTCATAAAAAAGGCGTACAGCAGCAAGACGTAAGGACGCTGACAAAAGTTTAACATTAATCAAATGTCCAGTGACACACTATCTGACAATCAGCCACACTTCTTTTTATTGCCTGGTGAAATGGAGGAATAGCTGCCTGTGATGAAAAATTATGAATTGAGACGCATCGCTTGTGAAAACACCTTCAACATGCACTACTTCAGTGGCAAAAACTGTCCAATCAGAGCTAAGTCTGTAAATCACATGTTTAACACGGACTCAAGATTCAGGCTTGTGAGAGACAAGAGACAGGCTCTTTGTACCTTTATGCGTAACATAACTGTTGCTGTAGGTTAAATGATCATTTATACCAATCTGAGATTCAGAATCTTGAAACAAACATTAATATGTGAGCGAGAAACAGGGGAGACAGACTCGCCACAGCCACTAACCAGCCACCATATGGCAGATTTAAGTCAGTCATTCTCACAGAAGATAAGTCACCTCCGCCCCCTCTGCCCAGACTGGTTTAACCCATCTGGTTCCAAGAAAACATTCCACTGCTCAGCTTGACTCAATTCTGGGTCAGTGTATCTGTTGGTCAGTTGATTTTCTTTTCAGAAACGAGTATTTCAAAACAGAAAACAAGTGGTTATTAGATTTTAAAATACGAAAAATGTAATAAATCGAGAAGGAATGAAAAAGAAAAACGCATTGTACAAAACTTTTAAAAACAAGTTTTTTTAATACCCACTTCTGAAAAGGAAACTGAATGACCAAAAGATAGACTGACCGTTTGGTTGGCTCTGATTTGCAGTGTGCATTTTATGAACTATGAGCCATCTACTGAACATAGAGTCCTCTAAAGTTCAACAAACAGGCAATTATCAGGAGCAGAATGCAGTCATCAGTTTAAACTTGCTGTCCTCTTGTTTGCCAGAGATGTAGCAGTAATTATTGTGCACTCCACCACCCTGTGTCCATTCAGCTGCACAGCGAGGACATAGTTGATAATAATTACTGTAATGCTGGACACTGGGAAAGCCAAGGTACTGAAGCAGAGCAAGCTAATGCGTGATACTTGTTTCTGAGATTGACCTTGTTACCGCGGGAACACAATTATCCACAAAATCAAAACAGTCAAACTAAAGCAGACTTTAGGCAAAAGATTCATGGTATGGCATCAGTTAAACAGCAAAGCCTCAAGTTACACTAACAGGAGTATTAACAGACCTTTTATTACTCAGTCAGGCTTGTTTTCCTTTTCCTTTTACTGTCTCTCATAAAATACATCTTACCCTGTAAAAAACCCTTGAATCATTGTTATATATTAGAATTAATACACATATTTTCACGTTATTATTACTATTTCTATTTCTTATATGTCTTTGTTTAACAAGTTGAGCAACTGTAATGCAGTAAGTATTTCTGATTATGTCATTGTGCTAATAATACACATATGATAATATCATGTTATTTACATGATCCAGTGCTTCTTAAATAGTTTCCACTTTGTGGTTCAGACTCCAACATAGCAGGTGGCGCTGATGCATATTAACACTGCCAAAGTTAATTTAATTTAAGATAATTTGCCAAAAAAGAGACAAAACACACATTAAATTTAAGATTTATTTGACAGATATAACTTTGTTTTCTTTTCACATTCTAAATAATAAAAGGCATAGGGCCTCTACTAATAATTATATGTAAATACATTTGTTTTTGCAGATGCAAAGATGTTAGAAATTATACATCCTGACTTTATCCCAAATTGTATCCAAACCGCAGCCATTGAACCTTGAACTTTTATGCATCGATGCAAATCTGTGAATCTTAACATCCCTATCATATTTATATTTGTACTTGTTTAACTTTAATAATTTAAGACGTCTGAAGAGGTAAAATTATCCTGTGATTAAAAAAAAACAAAAAAAAGAAGATTACAAGCTGTTTCTGCTTTTCTATCCCATTAATCATGTTGCGCCCCCTCAGAGATTTATCTTGGGATTCCTAAGTTAAAAAGCAGTGCTTTAATGGAGCAACCACCTTTGAGTGTATAAACATTTTAGATGAGGTCAAAAAAAGTCAAACGGAGGCCTTAACCCTCACTAAGAACTATCAAACCGCCGGACATGATCAAATCTGCCAAATGAGAGCAGCCACTGGGTTCATCTCGCTCTCGCTGTTGATGTTCACCTTGTTCTTGCACCTATCAGCCACATCGCATAATGCTGCTTCATGTAGATCAGCAGTTGAGAGGCTCTAAGCTGATGCATAAACATTTCAGCAGCTTCCAGCACAGAGCCACCACTCCTCTGTGTGCTGGAAGCTGCATTTCTGGATTAATAACAATATCACTCTATCCTCTGTCGGCTCAGAGATTTTCTCCTTTAATCTGCTGTAGAATAACAGCTGTGCTCTGCCTGCTCCTGTTCTCAGAGGAAAACCAACATTCACAGATAAAGCTGCACGGGTTGAACTGCAGCAGTCAACAACAAGGGTTCGGACTTCAGAAAAAGTCTGTAACGCTTTCAGCAGAAGATAGAATCAACAGGATTTATGGGATTTCAAAAGCTAACCATTGTTATACATAAACACATTAGAAGGACCTATAAACTACAAATATGCATTTTCAGCATGTCAAAAATCAAATAGTCTCAGGAGTTCGCTGACGAAAATCTCATTCATACATAGTGGCTGATTTCCACCTTACCCCTCATGCTGCAGTCTGCCCATAACGAAGAAACCGTTTTCACTGTGTTTAAGTTAAAACGGTTTAACTGCTGCTGTTACCACTGCAGCAGTTGTCACAAAGTCCGTTCCCGAGGAGGGCTGTTCTTATAGTTATTGATCAAGAGAGTCATATGAACCACAGTTATAAAAACAAAAACAAATAAGAGAATTCAGATTTCCCGTGAAAGAGTTGGGTGATGCCTTCATCACAAAATATTGCTCTGGTCAGAATGCCAGCACAGACTGAACAGACTAAATGAAGAGCTCAGATATAAAAAGAAGAAGTTTATCGTTCATAGTTTCCCTTTTAAAACTTCTCAGTCTCAGCTTTAAAGGTCCAGTATGTAACATTTAGGAGGATCTATGTATAGTTTCATTAGTGCACCTGAATATAAGAACTGTGTTTTTGTAGCCTTGGAATGAGTTTTATATCTACAAAGGAAGCAGGTCCTCTACATGGAGTCCACCATGTTGAACCGACATGTTTCTA
>NW_023339873.1:1840444-1848507 GCF_004916995.1 Morone saxatilis
CAAACCAAACACTGGCTTTACATAGGGCCTTTAGCAGTTATTCGTGGCCACCCAAGCCATCTCCCTATCCATCCTCGCTTTCTTTCCTTACCTGGCTTCTATGTGGTCAAACAGATGCTGCCAGCGGTCGTTGATGTCCTTCAGCTTGTCGTTGATCTCCGTTTCTTTCGTCTTGTTGCTGGCTGTGATGAGCTGTTCCCCGAGCTGCTTCAGATGGGTTTTATTCTCACTGAACAGGTTGATCTCTTCCATACAGTCCTAATGGAGAATCGCAGAACAAAAGATTTAGTACCCACAGCGATTTCTCTCCAGGATTTAGTAAATTGACATATAATCACTGCTATAAATCTCACATACAGACAGGGTGGCTTTATAATGGCTTAATATGGCTTAATACAACAATTGGCCATTGATTGAAAACTAGAAATGAAGACAAAATCAACTACCCTTCTAGAAAGTATTTTTGTCTCTAAAATTCCAACTTTTCATACTTAATTTTAACTATTGATGACTATGAATATTTCAACCAGAAATGTAACAAATTAAGATTTCTGTGAGCCGGAAAGGTAGGTAAACCCGACCCCTACCTTCAGTTTAAGCAAAACAAATAATGTTATAAGTTTGGAAGTTTGCCAGAAAGTAACACAGTTTCTGCCAAAAGAGTCTGTGTCGGGGAAAGACACTAAATTTAAAGCTCCAGCGGCTGAAAAGGTTTAACCCCCCCGCCGAGGCAATAAGTTTGGGGTTTCTATAACAGCACTCCCCTCCACTCCCCTTAGTCACCCCGTAACAAATGAAAAGGGCCGTGAGCTCAACACAAAACAAACCCGCATGGCCCTGCTGGGGCTCAAACAGCTGTCGTCTCTTTAACAATCAGGAGGGAATTCACAGCTTTTTGAAAAGCCCAGACTGTCCCTCCACCACCACCCAGCCCGGCACGTCCCGACACAGAGCAGAGTGCGCTGACGGCTGACACAGCAAAACTAACAAAACCACACACCAAGTTGCATAATCAACATAACACAGCATAACAACAACTGGAGGAACCTAAAGGGAGGAACACACTGAACTGGGGTTACGTATAACTTGAGAACCCACAAGAACGGGTGATGTTCCAGTGTAATGTTTATCTTAGCATTGTAGGTGAATGTTATTTTATTTATTTGTTTATACCGTCTATTTTGCCCCTTTTATTTTAAAAGGCTCTTCTTCATGCTCTGTGTAAGGGAGCCTTGTGAGCTCACAGAGTTCAAACCTCTGGCTGCCTCATCTAAATTCATTATTTTAAGGACACAGAAATACTGAAATTTCATCATGGGATATATGTGCCTGTTTTTTTAATTTGAAGCACCAAAAACTAATCACTTGTTTCTTGGCTCATCTCCTTACTTTACACCAAATTCTATCTTAAGAAATCCTGTTAACAAAAAACAGACAAATGGCACCAAAAGGGTGCCCGGTTAACTCAGTGGGTAGAGCTGGTGACCCATGTACCGAGGCTGAGTCCTTGATGCAGCGGCAGTGTTCGAAATCCGACTGCGCGCCTTAGGGCGGTGTCCCCCTCTCTCTCACGCCTTTCCTTTCTGTCTTCAGCTGTCACTATCATAAAGGCAATAAAAGCCCAAAAAAATACTTAAAAAAATAATCCTCTCCGGTTCCATAGTTAAAATAAAGATGTCTCACTCCGCTCCGGTTCCACAGTTAAAATAAAGATGTCTCACTCTACGGTTAAAGAGGTCCTCCACCATAAAACCTGTTAATTGATCACTGTACTGAGGTCAAATGTCTCAACCCTCCAGGGGCGGAGCTAGAGAGGTGGTCGGGGTAGCACTCATAGACATAATACACGTAGACGCCTCATGACGTGCTGGAACGTAATCCAGCGTCGCCGCCATATTGATTGGGTCTCCTCACTCTACGCTAGCACCAGAGTCAATCGGAGTCAATGGAGAGCGAGCAACTGTGCCCGTATTTTGTGCAGCTTACGGTTGCAATAACCAGCACAGTATTGATACCAGATCGCGTGGGATTACCTTTCACAAGTAAGATTGAACAATAATTTTGGTTATTTTACCATTTATAATATTATGTCATCTTAACTAACGTTACTTACGTGTAACGTTATTACAGCAGGAACTGGTACTCTCTCTCATTGTCTCTTGCTGTTTTTTTTCTTCTTCACATTTTGAAGGTTTCCCAGTGATACAGGCTTGAGGAGACAATGGGAAGTTGCTATAAGACGGGAGGGTTTTGTTGCAGTTGTTAGGGAGAAAAATACCCGCGACGGCTACTCTTTTGGAGATGACATGGGAAGTAGAAGACAGCATGGGGTCACACCATCTCTAAGCCTGACAATCTGACCCGTTTCCTGTCAAATCACTCAGGCTTGAAGTGCTCACTACAGAGGCTTTTTGATGACGGAGATGGTTTAACTTTTAGAAAGAGTTAATTTCCCACCAACATTTAACATTAGTCTTTAGGGCTACTGCAAGGACCTTTGAAATGTGGAACCTAAAAAATTTACAATTCCCTATTTTTTGGATATTTTCACGAATATAAGATTTGGGGTAGGGGTTTGCCTCGAGATTGCGTGTGTTCTTCTGGGCGATTATTTCCCCGCCCGAATATTGGGTCCCAACTCATCAATTTCCGTACCGGATATTTTTCCCAAAAAAAAGAAGAAAAACCGCTCCGATTACTGAGTAAATGCAGGGCTTTTGGACACCAAAACTGGTTAGGTAAGGAGCATAACATATCTTCCTATTGTGAAGTGTTACACATTATGCCTAATTTTATTGTTCGATGCCCCTCCTGGGAGTGCACTAGCGGTAAATGCAACATGGCGTTTTCCAGAATGGTCAGAGAACAGCTTGGTCTGGGGTGCAAAATTAAGAGAACAACTTCAAAGCTTTCATTGTATTGATTACTGCAAAAGAGCGCTAACGCTAATCACTAAGCTTTGGGTTTGATGTGTTTAATGGTGTATTATGCACCTGAAGGGGGGGGCCAGTGCTAATGTAATCTAAGCCAATTGGTTAGTTTTGGGGGTTCAAGAAATAGCTTCATAGCAGGGTTAAAAATAGTTTAAGGCTGCATTGCACTTATTTTGGTGTTAATATTAACATCATTAAGCTTTAAAAGTGGTTTTGCTTGTTAGCCACGGTTAGCAAACCAACCAGTCTAAACGTGTAGTTGTTGTTATGTTACGTGCATCTACGCGCGCGGGCTCCGGCTAAAGTTTTTCCCATGCTGCGTTCATGCAGGCTCGGAAATTTTTTGCCTTTGAAGCCTACATAACAAACATTCGGGTTATAAAAACCAACACCGAATAATCGCCGGATATTTAAATTTTTTAGTGAATACGGACATCCCTAATATAAATGTATACTGGTAAAAATAGAACTAGCCCTACACCTACATTAACTTTTTATTTTGATTCTCCCCACAGGCTCCCGGTCAAACCAAGCCAACCTCAAGCATACTCAACTCTTTAAAGCGCGGTTTTTCCCCAACCCACGGCCGGTCCGTGGTCATTTTGGGTTACCGGGCCGCACAGAAAAAATTAAATAAATGATTTTATTTATGATCAGGGGAGTCTGAAAAGATTGTTTTATTTTGGAAAATATGGACCGGCGATTTCTCTCCCAATACATCCATCTGTGCTCTTGACACAGCGTTTTTAAGGACAGGTCAAGACGCTTTTCTGTCTCAGTCACTAGATCATGTTACCCAGGTTAGCCCCCCTCAAAGTTTAGCCAAAAATGAGCTAAAAAAACAAACGTCTGAGACGTCCTGTAGATCGCCACAAAAGCACTGACAAACCCTGGGCTTCTTTTCAACATCCATCTTTTGCTGAAGCAGGGTTTTTCTGGCAGGCTGACAGCCCGCAGCAAAAACAAAAATCACGGGAATAGAACTGGACATAAGGAAAACACTGTAGGGGGTTGTCATGTCTTCCATTACCTAGGAGGCGACCGGCTCCCGTTGCGGGGAGGAAACAAGCTCAGGCGGCCTCCCACTAATTCAGACATAATATGTAGGAGTTGTACTTTTTTATGCACTTTATATTAAGTCGATCGCGATTGAGGGGCAGAAATTTGAGTTTTACTAATTTTTAAAGCGTTTGATGGTTTTTTCATTTAGTGTTTTAATCACCTGACATTATATATTTTTTGGTGTTTTTTCGCTGCCTTAGAAAAGACGTTTTCATCTACAGACACAGCGGGTGGTAGTTTTTTTCATGTTTTTACAGGTAGGGCCCAAAACAGGGACAAACCAAAACACTGGTTTTGGATTAGGTCCTGCTTGCCTGCTTTATGGGTGGTTACCAAGTACACGATATTGGGGAATTGAAATATTGTCCATGTAAATGTGGGTAACCTGGTTGCACCAGCGGACATCAGGCAACATCATAGGACAGTCATGTCCAGAGGGGATTGTTGCCTTGGCCAGTGTAAATTTGAAAAGTTCCACTGTGTAACCCTTCTTCGAATCAGCCCAAGGAACCAAAACAGCCTTGAATTCCCACTTTGGTTGGGGTTTTACCTTCATGTTACTGGGTCATCCCAGGTTTTAGCCTTGAGGCCGACCATTCGTTCATCCAGAGCCACATCTCTGGTGGGGGGGTGATTGATAAATTGACTTGTGCATGCGCAGTCTTGATTTGGTGTTCATCAGGGGGTTTTAGTCAGAACGAGTTTTTGTTTGTGGGTCAAGCTGTTTGCCTTTTTTTTTTTTGTCATTTATGGAACATCCTCATCAGGGTCCTCCCCGAGTAAAGAGTTTGAAAGGTGTACAGCAGATATTGTTCTGTCATGCTTGTTCCCGTGCCATGATCTTGTGAAGGAAGCGCCGCAGAAAAAAAGCCAAAATAAAAAAAAACTGGCCAAAGAAAAAAGGTGATTTTTCTGGCCTTCCAGTAAATCTGCGCAGTGCTCGTTCAAGTTTAACCATTGGCCCATGTTACGGAAGGCAGCCCAATGTACTAAACCCCTACGGTCCAAGTCTGTCCATTTTGTACTTCGTTCCCTGCTGCTTTATTTCTGTTTTAGCAGGCCTGCTTGTTTTTGGTGTTTTGTACTGATTTTTCGTTATAGGGGCAAGAAAGGTTTTGACACAGCGTCTGAGTGGGTGTATATAGTGGAGGTGGAGCTGAGCTTGCAGCCCTTGGGTGGGTCCAGCTTGTGAAACCAGGAGACAGGGGGGGGTTTTTTGGTGTTTCCAGGTTCTTCGACCGTTTCTTCCAAGACAGCGAGCAGGGCTGCTGTGTAGGGTGGCTTGGGTACATGCGCGTGGCTGGTGGGCTGTGGGGAGGCTGCTTTGTGCATAGGGGACAGGACCTCTTGACTGGCCAGGCTGGTGGCGATTGGCTGTGGTGGACTAGTGCGCAGACCTGCGTAAGCAGGCAGAGAGGAGGGGTGATGGCTTACATGTGTCACTGGCCGCGTGGGACTTTATAAACATTTCCCCTTTCCTCCTTCCCATTCAGTCCATTCTTCCTTGATTCTGTCTTCCTCCTCTCATTGTTCCCTTTGTCATTTTCCCCTTTCTTCCTTCAATTCTTCCTCCTCTTCCTTCCATTTTCTTCCCTTTGTCGTTTCTGTCCTTCCATCCTCCTGTCTTCCTTATAAAACCCTCCCTTCTCTCTCTCTCTCTCTGATCCCCCTCCCTTCCCTTCTCCCAAATTATTTTGAAACAAGGTAGTGAAAACTGGTAAAACCTCTCATCATTCTCAGATGCGTTTCTGTCCGCTTCCACCCTTCCTCCTTTCCTTTCATTTTCCTTCCTTTGTCATGGGGGCTTCACTTCTTCCTTCCAGCCTGTTTCCATGTTGATTAGTACACGTATCAGTTAACTCACATTGAAACAATGGCAAAACATCAACATATCATTCAACTGGTTATTGAATTATTTTTATTCACAACAGTTCTTTCCAACTTGTTCCCTACTTGTAAATTGCCACATGTTTAATAACATGTTGTTCCAAACTCATCACTTGTTGTATATTTAATCTTTCCAGGTTAATCGTTTTAGGTTCTTTCCTGTTTTCTTTTGCTTTTTCCAGGACAGTTCACAGCTTTCTGAGGGATTTTTTCTTTGTGGACCATTATGGACTGTCAATCTCTACATGACAGGAGTCACAGAAGTTTGGAGGTGGATCATTCTGAGTATATCCTCATGCAAATACAATATCATTTCATCCCGTACTGGCCCAGAAAAATCGGGTTGACTCCAATTACGCATGCATTACAGTTTGACCTCAACATGAGTTTTCACTTCGGCCCCTTATATGACATCCAGGGATTAAATTATTAGAACAGTTTTAATGAGGGTCTGTGCATCCACAGGTTTTTTTCTTGCAGGAATGAGCTTCAGTGTTTGGTTATGTTCCACCCCATGGCTGGACAAGTCTTGTTCTTGGCGGCTCCTTTGGAGGGGGAGGCCTTCAACGGACACACACCGTACGGCACTTTTATTTCACGCTTTAGAGGTTGGTTTTATTCCGCTCTGGCTGTTGTGGATTGACCATGGTTGACGCCGGGTAAGTCCAGACACTGAATTTGAAGTGTTATTTACTTTATGTTTATAGTTTTCCGGTAAAATGTTAGGCGAGCGACTTGACATTGTGGTGGAGCAATGCTACTACCCTGACAGGGCCCATCACGATGTACGTGTATGGTTACTCTCCTACAATTGACAGAAGTTTAAAGGTCTCTACTTGCATGGTTATCCTTAGTGTGGCGTCTAGGGAGATTTGAACAGGGTTAAACTACCCCTCACTGCAAGCCTGTGTACTGCTTCATTGTTCAATACCTTCCCTTGATCGGCCAGTGATGCGTGAGCTCTATAAACATCATGGATTCACGTGTCCGCCCTACTAGGACTCTGTCAGCGCTGCAGTCTGGAGCCACAGCAGGCGCACTTTGCTACAAACAGATCAACCCTGTCGATGTATTAGGAGAGCGCGCGCGGCGTGGACAGTAGATATTTGATGAGAGTTGGTGTATAGGACAGTTAGAGTAAAAAGTGGGAACATTTAAAGGCATCCACTAAACTACAGTGAAGTATACAATTGAACACACATACAATAATAAAAAAGTAAACGCACATTGAAGTGTGAATTCTTATATAAACTATAATTAGTGTGAGTGCGATTTTAGGCCTTAAGGGGATTGTTCTTTGGTGAGTATGGTGAGCCTTAAAAATTTCAGTTATCATTTATTCTTGCGGATCTCAATTTTAGATGCTCCATGGAGGATAGTACCCTCATTCCGGGTCGGCTACTGCCGAAGGCTGCTGCGGGCAGGTGAGGAAAGAGGAGTATGAGATCATTTGAATTCCGACGCTCTAAAATAGGAGTTTGGACACTTATATCGCTGGGTTGTTAAAAAACACAAAGCATCCATCACATATGACCTATACCACAGGCAACTATTGGTGGATTGACTAGTTCTGGTTTGACAGATATAAGAACTAGGCCAAGGAGACCCTTTGAGGTTACTCTCCTGCAGACATTTACAAAGGATTTATCCCAGCGGATATGGACCAGCTGCCATCCATCTTAGATCTGGATATAAATGAAATCTCAAGATTACACAGTGGGTTTCTGGGGGGAGGTGAAGGTTTGGAGAGTTGACGGGCATGATGCAGGCGTATCAACCCGTTTCAGACTATGGGATATAGCCACTCGGCACTGCGTGGGCTGTCCTGTAGTGTCCTTGCCACTCTCGAATGCTGAAGTGAATAGAGCACTAATTCAAGTCTATTCGGAGTGTTCGCGTAATAGAAAAAGCAGGGGAACTCAGAACTTCGGATGTCCTTGCACGCACGCAATATAAAGCTCGCTCCTCTCCTCTTATGTTACCTACTATGGGAGTCTGAAGTTGGTCATTGGTGGTATAGAGCATTGCTATGAAGCACCGAGGCTTAGGGCGCATCTGTAAATAAAAATTATATTAAATTTAAGCAGGTGGTTATATTTAAACTTTTTTCTTTTTGCAGATTTACGTGGTGGCTGATTGAACAATCTCTTGGGACCAGTGTATGCTCGTTTACCCAAGTTC
>NW_023339873.1:1848532-1851245 GCF_004916995.1 Morone saxatilis
TGCTAACAGAAATGTCTATGATTCATATGTAAAACAAAAGTTAATATCACACTTTGCTAAACATGTTTTTTACCGTTAGTTCTTTCTGCATGTTTAGGAATTAGTGATGTATTGTGTATTAAAATACACTGTGGGATACTAAAACATTTTCAACTGTTTTTAATGAAGTTGTTTTTAAGTATTATGTTTCTTATATTTTAGCCTGTAGTGACAAGGAACACAAAAACTTCAAGGAAAGCTGAAGTGAGCCTACCAGTGGACCTTTCTCAGCATTTCCCTGAAAGTGAACCTCATCCCAATGATGTGAGTATTTGTAGGCTATTTGATATGTCCCATACAGCTGTGAGCATCATGGCTCTGGTCATATCAAAATCTCTCCCTTGCTTTCTGCAACTCTTTTCAGACATACTCACATATACACTTTTTATGTTATAAATAAATAAATACACACATGAACACATACACACCCTCTTTCACTGACACTCTCTCACACACACGCACCCTTTCTCTCTTTCCCATACTCATGGTGCTGGCAGTGATATTACAGGTAAGAAATTAAGAATGTGTGCCTGCACATATGCAGTGCTATGCACCAAACAACTGTGAGTGGTATGATATAAACATTACTGAAATTATTTTCATCCTTCTTTCTACTAGGACCACTCCTATGCATTGCCCAATTCTCCTACTCGTCTAAAGGCCAGACTCAGTGAAGCTTTGGCTAGAGTGGAGAGTCTAGAGCGGGAGAAGCAAAATGCAAAGGCCCGAGAACGGAGAGCAAAGAAAACCGTAAAGAGTCTTCTGGAAGATCTGAAGGAAAAGAACCTTATAAATGAGGAGTTGAAAGAAAGGCTTGACTTCCACTCAGGTAAAATAAATTGATGATACAACCTTGAATTTTATGTTGTTTACACTCTTTGTCAGACTTTATAAAGGTATTATTTCAAGGAAACTTACTAACTAGTTTGTATTAACTGAATTTCAGATCTTCAGATAGACATCTTTTCAAAGCGGGGCCATGAATACACCAAGGACCAGAGAGAGTTTGCCCTCACACTGCACCTCCATGGTCCGAAAGCATACAGTTACCTGAGGGATTCTCTGCATCTTCCCCTGCCACATCCACATACATTGCAACGGTGTAGTACATGTTTTTTTGATTACACTTTTTAAACATACTGGATAAAATACTTAAAACACTTCAGCCCTACATAATGTACAACAAACAGGGAACTGATGTAGCAGTTTTGAGCATGTATGTGCTATTTTCACTATTTTTTTGAAAGTCTTGCAAAAAAGAACAATCTTAGAAAAAATGAAAAAGTGCCCAAAATAGGGATCCAAGGGTTGAAGCATTTAAATAGCTATTTATTTTCTTTTTGTAAAGGTGGATGCAATCAGAGGAGGCCAAGCCTGGGCTCAACACAATGATGTTGGACATGTTGCAAAGAAGATGTGAAGAAGACGCTGCTAAATATGGCTCTGTGGCCCTCATGTTGGATGCCATGGCCATCAAAAAACATGTCCAGTACAATCCCTATACCCAGAAAATGTCTGGATATGTGGATATGGGGAATGGCATGGATGAGACTGATGTAGCCACGGAGATGCTTGTTTTTATGGTGGTAGGCATACAGGGTCATTGGAAAGCTCCAGTTGCCTACTACCTCACAAAGTCTCTGTCACCAGACACACAGAAGGTCCTGGTTGTCTATGCTCTGGAGGAATTGCATGCACATGGCATAAGAGTGGTCTGCATGACAATGGATGGGCATGCCTCCAATGTCAACATGTGCAACCAGCTCGGGTGTCAGCTAAAGGGAAACCCCCATGAGCCGTTAAAAACCTTCTTTGAACATCCAGTGACCGCTGACAGGGTGTTTGTGTTGATGGACGCTTGTCACATGTTGAAACTGACATGCAGCATGTTGCAGGCTTACAGCCCGATAACCAGCACCACTGGAAAAAATCAGCTGGTCATACATTGTTGAGTTCAACAATGTCCAAACAAAAGATGGACTGCATGCGGCCAACAAGATAACAAACAAGCATGTCCACTTGGATGGCCAGAAGATAAAGGTGTTCCTGGCTGCACAAACACTGAGTCACTCTGTAGTGGTAGCACTGCGCACACTGAGGGACCTTGGTTATTCACAGTTTAAAAACTGTGAAGCAACAGCAGAATTACTTGAGGTAATATAACATGCAAACATTGTTATATAACACTGCATATTCTGCATGAAATCCAACTCTGTTTATACTTACCTGTAAAGTGAAATCCAAGCAGAGCTGTGTACTTAAATTCTTACTTGTTTTATATATTGAAATTAGATTATAATTTGATCTCCATGATACGATACCACTATTTGGGGTGATATATCAGTTAACAGAGCCTTATGCTTTTTTTAGATGATTGACAGGTTGTTTGACGTCCTGAACAGCCACAATCCGCGTGCCAAGGGATCTAAAGCTCCTCTGGGTGCAACTGTTCTTTTTTGAGAGATCGCGTGGTTTGATTTGTAATACACGCAGTGATGGGAGAGGGGAGCTCTGAGCCTCATTGTTAGTGAAACCGCAGGAGAAGAAGTTATGGTTATTTACATCTCCCTTTTCCATGTACTTTGAGTGTTTATGCTTTCGAGGTTTTTAAATAAGCTTGATATGTGTTTGGGAAGATGTTCTGTTTATGGTTTGTTGACATGTCGAGTGTTTT
>NW_023339873.1:1851329-1851767 GCF_004916995.1 Morone saxatilis
GGTTATGTATGTGGCATGCTGTGTATAAAGTAACTGTGATGAAGAAGGCACGGAATTGACGAGGAGGAGGGACACATTGCCATTGTTAAGCAGTGTATTTATGGGTTTATTGCCAGTGCAATTGATTTTGATATTTTGAGCATTGTTTGTTGATTAGCTGAATACTTTTGTGGATACTTACCTGTTGTGTTTGATTGTACCTGTTGAGGAGAAAAAAGTGAGAAATTATGACATTGTTTGCATACCTGTTGAAGAACTATGAAAGAAAAGTGTATATTATTTTAATGTTTAAAAACAGTAAATTGTTACATTATTTATACCACCAGACAAAAAGCTTTGTGTGGGTGTTTTTTTATATATATATATCTCCCCTTTTCAGGGTGCAAGTAAGCAAATATTTAGCAGTCTCAAGCCCTATTTGCACGGGACTAGTATTAC
>NW_023339873.1:1851867-1852039 GCF_004916995.1 Morone saxatilis
GTGTGTGTGTGTGTGTGGATGAGCCTGTATATTTCCGTCTATGATTGCAGCAGCATGTTTTTATGTTACAGATGTTTTTCTCCACCCCCCCATCTACTGCCACATCCTCACATACTGTAAAGATATGCAACCTTGAGCCCACGCATGCATGTACACATGTACACACACACAC
>NW_023339873.1:1852161-1863155 GCF_004916995.1 Morone saxatilis
CAGCATCTTAGATTGTTAATTGTGTGTCAGTATGGAAATCACAGAGCCGTTTTCAGTGTGTGACCTGTAAAGTAAAGCCAGAACGCAGCTTAAAGGTTGTTGGATGACAGCTGCTTGTTGCCGCTTTGGTGTCACCTTAAATAGTGTCTAAAAGTAGCATCAAACGTGCACACATGGCATTAAACCATATTGCGACGTGTTTGTTTGAGGCGCAGTTGTTCTGCACAACCTGCTGCCTTCTGTACCTCAAGCTACACAGAACCTAATATTTCTGTCCTGTGAGACTCATGTTTCTCCATGTTTGGTGATTTTTAGATGGGAATGCACGGACACCAATTTTATTTAGACCAAGTAGAAGTACTTCTAATTGGGTATTTGCAATACCAAGAACAGATATAAGTACTTAATAACACCATTACATTTCTAACAATGACTTTGAAACCATGTTTTATTTTCATAAGATGTTCTTCATTTGTATTAAAGGAGCTGCTTTTCTCTTGACAGTTTAGCAGAGAATAATTTGCAGTCTGCTCTACTGTTGTCATCATCGGTTCTGTTAGAATATCTCCAAATTGTTAACATCATCAACCTACCTGATTAGCTAATGAAAGGTTAACAACACGTTACCATAAAGTGGTCTCTGAGTAGTTTCATGATTACAATTGTGAGTACATGAGCACTGTATCAGACCAGATACCTGATACTGATATCGGTGCATCCCTATTTTCAGATAAAATAAAGGAAGACATGCTACTTTAGCTCTAAAAAAAAGTTTTCTTTTACCATTATAAAAAAGTTTTTCTTGGTATGCTGGTTTATTGTCATAGTTTTTGGAAGATTGTGCAATGTTTTATTTTATTAAAATGCCACCTGAACACATGTTAAGATGCTATTACACTATGCATTATGTCTTAAATGCAAGCATCCCAGAAACAGTCAGTCAGAGTTTGGGGTGCTGAATGAAAGTCAGTCCACATAATGATGTAATGCTACATGCTAAAAAGTTGAGCGTTTTTTTTAACTCATTTAGAGTGGAGATATACCAACAAAATGTGCAATATTAGCTTCACATATATCACAATTGTGTATTTGTCTGCCAATAAGTAGAGCACCTAACTATTATTTTCAGCCATTATGTCCATATCAGTGTCCAAACCCCACTATTGGGCTATAATAATTTGTATTTATAAAACCCATAACTGCACCGACTGGTGTCACAATCAGAGTGACATAACACACAACGTATTCAAGGGCACTGACAGACAGACAGACTGAATGTGGATGTGTGTACAGTGCAGTGTGAACCACCCGTTCAACCGCGCACACACACACACATCGTCGCACACACGCTGGCACTCAGAGGTGGATTTTGGTGAGGTCACGTGCCCATGCTGTGTCACCCTCTGCATTGTGTTGGTTTGTGAAGAATGAACTGATGTAGGTCGCTGACCTGCGAGCTGAACTGGAATGCAGTCTCTCTCCCAGACAACACCCAGCTCTCAGTCAGATGTAGGTCAGCCTGCAGCTCCTCTATAATGGCTCCTGTTGTGTCATACGTGAGAACGATAGCAGCACTTCCCAGACACAGCGACGGATCAGAGCGTAGTGCTAACAATGGCGGGGTGATGGGTGTGATTCTCGCTGTAGAAGGCCATGCTCAACATGTCTGCACTGTGGAGTAAGGTTGTGTTCACGCTGCATCTTAAGGTGTCCTGATTCTGATTATTTTCCTCTCATGTGAGACACACAGCAGATCTGATGTGTTGGATGAGGGTAAAGCTTCAATTTCAGTCTGCACAAATTTGGATTCCAGAGCAGTGACCTCTTTAGAAATTGTTTATTTAGATACTGAAATCAGATTTCGCAAGCGTTGCCATGACAGAAACTAAATCTTGGATCATTAACAGACCTGTGATATCATTTTGGAGCTGATGCAATCTTGCTGAACAGTGTAAGTTTGAAAAATAATGAGACAGCATTGTAAAGATAAACAGGTTCTTGGATAAATCGTACAGATTGAACCTTAACTAAACTGTATTCAGATTTTGGGATGTAGGGGACAGCCATAATTATCCATAATCTGAAGGTATATTCGTCAGACAGGGATGCCATTTGGTGAAGAAGTAATCTGAATGCTTATATGCACTACAGCATTTTAGGGTTTCAAGGAATAATTATGTGTTAGTTCGCACTCAAATTGTGGTTCCTACTGAGGATACATCTTTAAAAACTGCTCCCAAATATAGTTTAATTTTTTCAGGTTCAGTAATTTCACTGTATCTCACTGTAGTTTTTATCATGCAAACAGGAGGAAATAATGCATTTGTTGGTGACTATTTTTAGTGGCGGATTAATCCACCACTGCCAGGGGGTGGCATGAGATTGAGTCAAAATAAACTAAAGTGTGTGTTCATGGTAATGCAGGAAGATGTCACCCAGTGCAACAGTGAGGCTCACTGATGTGTTTTAATAGTTTTTGACAACAGTGGAGCTCTAGGACTCAGAAGAAGTAGACATATCAGGCGAAACTCTGCGACACCTTCGCTAACGTGACCTTTTTCTCCCTGCAGGGTGAGGAAGCTGAAGGAGACCCTGGTGACGGTGCAGCAGCTGGATAAGAACATGAGCAACCTGCGAACATGGTTGTCTCGTATCGAGGCGGAGCTGGCCAAGCCGGTGGTCTACAGCGTCTGCCACAGCGACGAGATCCAGAGGAAACTGGCTGAGCAGCAGGTGGGTGAAGACGGGATGCTTTTAATGAGATGTTCGAGCAGCATATTAGTCAACCATGAAAGTGTGTATGAAGTTTTAAACCGGTCTAATAAACAAGAAGTGCAGCTTTCTGCGTTTCAATAGAGTTTTTTCAGAATGTAAAACTCCTCAGTTCATGCATAGACAATGACAGGAGACAGACAGTTGGGCACAGAGGTTTAGATGGACATGAAAGTCTACTGATTGAATCATTGGTACATAAGCTGAACAACTGTGTTAGAATATTCAGATTCTTTGAACAAAAGTCAAAGGTTCAAACCTGTGTACATACCAAGGTGAATTTCAGTTAAGTCAACCTACTAACGTACACCTGTCCTGTGCGGGGCTGCCCTTTAGCAAGGATGAAAGATGTAAAATGAATTGGCTTTTATTGCCACCTCATACAAATTCTGAACCACTTTAATTTACCAAAGTACAATTGCAGTATACAAGGTTGCTAATATCAGGCGTCATTGCGAGTCAAAACATGCTAGCTAGCTCCAGTGCAGCGTTCCCGCCTGGCAGCGCTGCAAGAAAAGAAAAGATTAAAAGTCTTATTGTCTGACATCAAGCACCCTAATGATTATTAGTTTTACAGCTATTAAGAGCTTTTCTTCAAACCAAACTGACAGCACAGGTTGAGAACAAAGGTGACATAATTACATAAATAACAGGAGACTCCCATGTTTATATGTGGAGGAACTACAAGGGTAAAACAAAACTTTTAAGTGTAATTCACAGTGGTGAAAATGAAACCAGTGGCTCCTCCCACCTCACACCTCCATATAACCACTGAGCTCGGACAGGTAAAAGCTGTTCTGTGTTGGCACAGAGCAGAATGGACACCCCACTTTGAGAACAGACCCTGCAGGGCACTTTGAGGGAATTTTAGGGTAGGTAGTACCTTACTCATACACTAGTGACGCACGCCTGCTTTTAAACCCTTTATGTTACAGCCACCCCGTAGTGGTCCACAGCATAATAACACAAGAGTAGAGTAATGTGTGCTGCAAAGTAAAATCTCAGCAAGCTGTGGGAAAGGGGGTGTTTGTAAAGGAGGAAGCTGCCACTCTGTTCTGAGAGAGGGTAAATGCACCGAGAGCCGCACCTCAGCTGGCGCTCCGAAGAAAGGAAATGGATTTTATTCTGTTAGTCCATTTGTAGTCTGCTGTACTGCTACTTTCCTAAAAGGAGAAAGGGTTGCCAGTGTGAGAGGAAGTGGATGGATGGAAAGGGTCAGACAGAGACATTTTCAGACAGACGATGAATAAAGATGAATTAGATCTTTTAAGAAGTAACTACCTTATGAAAGCAAAATGTGTACACAGGATGGAAGTGAAATGGATGAATTTGCAAAAGTCAACAGCGGCATATCAACAAGAACATCTCTCAAGCTCAGATGAAAGCTTCTTCTGCCGTTCTATGTGAAAGGACCTTAAGAATGATAAACTGAGGCCACAATATTTAGATTATTTATCCTAATATGTAACAAGCAGTAGCTGTGGAACTGCCACTTCTGACCAAAAAACGAAACAAGATGACGTCGGCAATAATTCCTGTAAACGCTACCCCATAAACCAGTGCTTTCACACTTGGTCTGAACAGCTTTGTGGTACAGACACTGCATTATATAAGAATACTTACATCTCAAACACGACAGCTAGTGTGGACATGGTTTCTCCACAGTCTCTGCATCCCCACCGACTGGTTGCCCAGAGTCACTGCTTTTCTGAGACGCTCAACATTTTCTAAAGTTTGAAAGTGCTCTTCTCTGGCAAAACATGTCAGGCAGAGTGCTTTACATAGCTCTTGATTGACAGTTGTGAAATGGCTGCATGTGAACTTCGTTTTTACAAAACCAGTTGGTGCTGCTAATACACACAGGAGAGTTTGTATTGTATTTAGTAGTAGTAGTATAGTTTTATGATGGATTTTGTGAATGTTAATGGAGGAGGCTGACCTGTACTCATTTTTTTAGACACTGATAATCTCTTGCTAATAATTTTCTATCATCTGAAAATACTTTCGAAATATTTGCAATAATAATAACATTATAAAGAGTACAGTCTAGCCCTGCTCTATATAAAAAGTGCCAGAGATAATTTCTGTTATAAATTGGGGCTTATAAATATGATTTGAAATGGGGAGTGACAGAAGTAAAAAAGAAAAAGTCCTCCTCTGTTAAACAAATTGGACTTGAGCAGCCTGTCTGAGTTTGGACAGGAACCGGTCTGGACACAGAAGTGGTTCATGGAAGCGAGGAGGAGACAGATGACAGACAGGCAGAAAAAAGAAGCAGGAGTGAGTTGGTAAAAGTGAGGAAGAAAAGAAGGTTCCTTAAAAAAGGCTTAAGCTCTCACCATTAGTGGATAAGGGACGGCTAAAATGACTCCCGTGTGGATGGGCTCTTTAAGCTTTCAGCTGTCACCATGGCAACCCAGAAAGTGGTAACTTTAAACAAACAAGAGCCGACAAAAGTGCTGTCAGGCTTCAGGGGGAGCTTCGCGCTGACACACGCACACCAAAAAGCCCTCCGCCTTACCCCACAGACCTCTGGATATGGGAATCGAGAAGCGGTTCCAGTTGAGAACTGGTTCCACATTGTCCGATCCATTGGAATCATTGAGATTATCAGTTCCTTTTATCAGTGCCAACATGTTTTTCTGGCAGTTATGTAGTTGAGTGATGGTGGAGACAAAGAACCGATTAGAATTCAGAAAGGGAACCGTCAAGGAATCAGACCGATAAGCCCGATATAATAATAATTATGACTTTGCTGACGATGCTTTTATTTCTCTCAGAAATTATTGTTTACGTTGGGAGCTCCTGTGGTAATCGGGGAACAGTTTTTTCCTATTTTAATTCCACTCTTGATGGTCTTGATGAACAAATATGTGTCGGTTAAAGTCTGGAGTGTTTGCTCTGGAGTATTTGAGTAGTTTAATTGGCCAACGGAAAATGTTTTAACTCAAAAGGACCATACCAAGAAACCTTAAAATGTGAGACTTGATCTTCCTCCAAGCATGTTGATGTATAAATGAGGTGCATGGAGTTCATGTGACTGTTTCATATAAGATGTGACTGAGATGTTTCTTTGTTGTTTGACCTGCAGGATTTGCAGCGAGATATTGAGCAGCACACGGAGAGCGTGGCGTCTGTGCTGACGCTTTGCGACGTCCTGCTCCACGATGCCGACGCCTGCGGCAGCGACTCCGAGAACGACTCGATCCAGCAGACCACCCGCAGCCTGGACCGACGCTGGAGAAACATCTGCGCCATGTCAATGGAGAGGAGGATGAGGTGTGGTCACAGACTGTGTATTTAATACTTAAAATAAATCTATGTTTATTTTTTATTTCTATAACACCGTCATTTTGTAATAAGTACTGGTACTGCTCAGGTTTAGCTCATCACATTGTTTTCAGGATTGAGGAGACGTGGCGTCTCTGGTGCAAGTTCCAGGACGACTACTCTCGCTTCGAAGACTGGCTGAAGACAGCTGAGCTCACAGCAGCGAACCCGGACTCCGCCGATGTCCTCTACACTAGCGCCAAAGAGGAGCTCAAGAAGTTCGAGGTCAGCTGACAAAACTTTCTCTCTTTTTTGTTTCTTTTAATCTTCTTTTACTTTGGCAAGTACCAGAAACAGAGGACTAAAGGGCAAGACAGACCCCAAGTTAACAGGAAGATCAGTCGTATGTCTCTCAGGCGGTGGTTAGGTATTCTAAAAGATTTTATCTAATTGGTAAAATGATTGTAAATTTCATTTTTTGGACTGGGGGTGGCACTGTCCTTAATCTAAGAGATTAATCTTCTGGAGAGCATGAATTTGAAATGTAATGACAAACTCAAACTGCTGCATTAGATTGAGATTTTCTTGTGTACACAATGATGTTTTGCAAATCTAATGAACTAATGACTAGCTGTAACAACTTGCTCTGGACCAAAGGCTAAACAACCTCCATCCATAGGCATTGTTGGAGAAGGAATTGAGAAAAATGTAATAAGAAATGGCACATAAAAGCAAATTAAAGAACATACAGTTATAGTTATTTTGGCGGATTCTATACACAACAATGGGCGATAGCTAAAAAGCAAAACCTTTGTCAGGAAACTAGAGCGTAAACCAAGTGAGTAAAAAAAGAGTGCATTAAACGGGTAAATAAACATTAATGCAGTTACCACTGTTACAGGGTTAATCATCCGACACCCCAGGTCTTATCTGAACACACTCCTTCCTGCAATCTTTGCTCTGGGGGGTGAAGCTGGGTTTCAGCAATGAGCCTTCTACAGCAATCAAATACTCACCTCATCCACTATTAGTGCCAGTTTGACTGCAGGGTTAGGTTCAGGTGTCCTGTTTGTGCTGAGACACAGAGGTAACCTTTGATGTGTCAATCTGGATTAGAAACACAGATTAGCGTCTGGTAATCTGGACTATGCCGAAGAGCCCTCATCTCCACGGCAACAGGGATCCAGTGCGGTCTAGATGGTGTAGATCGTCCTGTGGAGGACCGCTGACCTATATACTGACTGTCAATGTCATGTAATGGACGCTATAGGAGCGTAATCGTTGGAATCAGCAGGAGGATGAAGGTTCAAATCCATAAACTGACAGGAAAAGGTTGTTAATCCTCCTGAGCAGCTGGTAGCGGCAGTTTCAACTTGTCACACTGTATATTGACCTTATTTAAATGTTTGACAGAGAGAGCATGTGATTTTATCCATCCATTCATCCATCCCCCCTTCCAAAAAAATCCAGGCTTGGCCCTTGATCATCATAGCCTTTGGTTATCCTTTGGCTTTTTGAGTTCATAATCTGCATTGCAGTGGTTTTAAAGGTGTGAGTCATCATTTAAACTATGATACATATTTTGAATCACAATTTGAATGTAAATAAATACAGTGAAATACAGTGGTGTGCTTGATTCTGCAAAAGTTGGGAAGTGTGGGATTTCATCATGATGAGGTGACTTCCCAAGTCTGCACACTTTTAATTCACTCTTTATGGACATATACTTTTAAAGGGAAAGATAGTGACCATAAATACATGCAACATACAAGATTACAACACTGACTCTTTATGAAATGCAATATTCCAGTTTAAAGCTGCAGTAGGTAACTTTTCTAAAAATAACTTTTTTTGTCATATTTGCAGAAACTTTCACTATATCGTGACGGTAGAACATGAGACAAATAATCTGCGAAAAAAATCAGGTTCCTGTGGCTCGTTCTAGTTCTCCTAAGGGTATTTGGAAAAATCCACCCGGCCCGAACAAAAACAACCAATTAGAGCCAAGAAATAGTCGATTGTTGAGTTTCATTCCCAGGGCGGCAAATACAGATGCTCTAGGACTCTGGGAATGAGCCTTATTACCTCTCAAAACCTCTCACTCACTCGTTTGTGCTCATATTTCTTCCTCTCTGTTCTCCTCTCCAGGCGTTCCAGCGGCAGGTTCACGAGCGCTTGACTCAGCTGGAGCTGGTCAACAAACAGTATCGCCGCCTGGCCCGGGAGAACCGGACCGATGCCGCCAGCAAGCTCAAAGTCATGGTCCACGAGGGGAACCAAAGATGGGACAGCCTGCAGAGGAGGGTGGCCGCGGTTCTCCGCAGACTCAAGGTGAGACGGGGAGCTCATTCAAGACGTTAAATCGCACTCAGCCAATAAACTCATGAAGAATATTTAGAACTGTGTTAGGAAACTTCCTCAAATAGCAGCAAGAGATTGAAACTACGTACATCACAGCAGAAATAAATGCTGCTTTTATAAGGGTAAGACAACAATCAGAAAGCAAACATCAGCGTGTATCAAACCCTCCCCAGCTGATCTGTGTAGGATCTACCCACTCTCAGATAAGTTGTCAGGATTTAGGTCACCTCCTAGACGGTGACGAGGCACGGGGTGTCACGTTGGCGGGAAGCTGTTTTCATTGCAGCATGTGGCGCAGAGCAGATAGATGAAGTTTATGTTGCTTTATAAAGATTTCATGTAATCAAAAAACTCGGCTGATTGGTGCTGGTTGACCCCAGCCGCTGTAAGCCATGTTCACATCAGCAGACCAGGTTCAACAGTGCAGAACGCAGTGTGTCAGAGGCGTTCAGTGAAATGCAATAGTCCAGTTTAAAGCTGCAGTAGGTAACTTTTCTAAAAATAACTTTGTCATATTTGCAGAAACTTTCACTATATCCTGACGGTAGAACATGAGACAGATATTCTGCGAAAACAATCAGGTTCCTGTGGCTCGTTCTAGTTCTCCTAAGGGTATGCCTCTCAAAACCTCTCACTCACTCGTTTGTGCTCATAGTGGAGTGAAGATGACAGGGAGAAGGGCTCAAAACTCATATTTAATGGAGATATGATTCTTTCTATTCATACATCATTTTGCTCTACACACCTTTCTTATTTATCTGATTTTCAGTGGTTTAAGACAGAAGAACAGTTTTTGCATTTATAATAAAATAAGATGAGATAAGGTAGATATAAGATAGGGCTATGGATATACAGTATAGGTCTATCATAGCTCTTATGGTCGCTATATACCTGAAATTTGAGGGTTTGACTGGTTTCCATCCAGTCTTTGCCCATCAGCCTACTGAAGTTTCACTGAGTGAGATTCATTTTTACTGCTGAGAAATGTTATTTTACAGAGTTAAGGATCATCATACTACAAACAAATCAATAAATCAAAAATCCAAGGTGATTCGATTGTTGCAAAACGCATTTAATTCTGAGACCTGTTTAATCAAATAAAATTAGTAAATATTAAAAAATAGTAATAAAATTTCAGTAATAATATTCATCGCCCCAAAAAATAACTAGTCTAAACTTTACTTTTTGTGTCACCCCTCCAATCACACCCCTGGATTCATTTTTGTAATCGTGCATGTCAACAAGCAGGACAGTAGCTTGGAAGACAGAAACACTAACAATCGGCAGCTGGAAATATTTTCATTATTTTGATTTTAACAAACAAAGCTGGATTTTAACTGTAAGCAGCTGCAGGCAGCAAGCAACAAAGATCTAATGGAGTGTGGTGGATGAAATGTTTTACTCTCTGTCTCTTACCAATTTTGTGAGCAGTAGCTGAAAAGTAACCAGTAGTGTAACTAATTGCTGAATAATGAGTCATAAATTACATTGTTGGAGTGACGAGCCCAACACTGCACGTATGGCAGTGATTTATTTGCAGATATCAACAAGGTCCGTCCATTGTTAAAGGAATCTTATATTTTGGATTTAAATATCTCTTCACGTCAGCCTGACTTGTTCCTTTGATAATCTCGTCTTCATGACCATAATAGAGTTCACAGATGGAATAAATAATGGACCACAAATACCAATATTCTGTATATGTTATACTCAGACTTAAGACCACTGTGGGTATCTACACTGCTCTTAAATAAAGATGCCCGTCCTCTGCTTTGTGCTTCTGCAGCACTTTACCTCTCAGAGAGAAGACTTTGAGGGGACCCGTGAAGGGATCCTGGTCTGGCTGACAGAGATGGACCTCCAGCTCACCAACGTGGAGCACTTCTCCGAGAGCGACGTCGATGACAAGATGAGGCAGCTGAACGTAAGTCTGCTCCCACTGACACTAACAACTGTTTACCTGCAACATCCAGTGCTCATTCTCACACCTTCGTTAAACATCGTAACCAAAATGTCTCTCTCCAGGGCTTCCAGCAGGAAATCACCCTGAACACCAACAAGATCGATGCCCTGATCGTGTTTGGGGAGAACCTGATCCAGAAGAGCGCTCCACTGGACGCCGTGCTCATTGAGGACGAGCTGGAGGAGCTGCACTCCTACTGCCAGGAGGTGTTCGGCAGAGTGGCTCGCTTCCACCACCGTCTGGTCAACAGACGCCCGGTCAGCTCACAGCTCACAGCTGACTTCTTTCACAGTCTATTTACACATTATTACACCACACTACGTTAGCTTTCGTTGCTTAATTTCTTCTTTCTGAAAATTTCTTCAAGGTCCTGGAGGAGGAGAGGGATCTGTCGGACCGGGATACAGACCTGGACGACTCAACTGATCTGACCAATGGGACTTCCTGGAGGGGGGCAAGGAAGAAGGAGGAGGAAGAGGAGGAGGTTCCAGCGGTAGGTGGAGTCTCAGCCGGACGACAGGCCATGTGTCACCTTCTGGCACCACCTCTGGAGCGGTCGGGGCGAGAGACCCCCGTCAGCGTGGACTCCATCCCGCTGGAGTGGGACCACACGGTCGACGTAGGGGGA
>NW_023339873.1:1863255-1869987 GCF_004916995.1 Morone saxatilis
TCGTCGTCGCACGAGGATGACGAGGACGCCACCTTCTTCAGCGCTCTGTCAGGTAATAACGGCTGTTCACTATCCGTGTCAGTGAATTATTTATTGAAAAGTTATGGTTTTAAAGCTGCAGTAGGTAACTTTTATAACTGGCTCTGATTGATTGTTTTTCGTTCTGGCCCGGTGCATTCTTGTAAATACTATTAGGAGCACTAAGAGGAGCCAGAGGAACCAGATTTTATCACAGATTATCTGTCTAATGTACTTCTGTCAGGATATATAGAAAGTTTCAACAATATGACATAAAGTTATTTTTATAAAAATTACCTACTGCAGCTTAATATGATGACACACTTTGAGGTGCGATAATCGACAATGTTCCAGCTTTATTTTCTCTCAGAATTTATGTTGTCAAAACATATTACAGCAGCCGCAAGTAAGAAAGAAGAAAGATTATTGAATTATTGAAAACTTCTTTGTGGTGGCCTTCCCAACAAACTCCATCTGTCCAAAAACTGATAACAAATGTTTGTTTTTTTAAAATAAAGAACAGATCTCAGAGCATCCTCGAACAACCTCATTCAACACAGTCCCCGCTCATCTGTGTTGCCAGTGTTTACTGAAGTTTCAGGTCCTTGCAAGTTGATTTCCAGACTGCAGTGAAATTAAAGGAGGCCGAGGGAAACTTGTGTATTTTTGAAATTGGTCCATTATTGAGTGAAAGCGCTGCATCCGGCAGCCGCAAAGCTGTAATCAGGAAATTTGGTGGTTTGTGTTCCCGTGTTTAAAAAGGTTAAGTCACACAATAACAGACCCTAGCTAACTGATCGAGATGGCGGGAGACCAGCAACTCCAGTGTTCTGCAAGGTAAAACTGTACTGTCTTTGTCAATGGAGTTTAGTGGCTTTAAACAGAGATATAGAACTGATGTTTCTGGTTAAACAAAAAGGATCTTACTCTTCATAATAAAAAGGTCGGTCTCTGTAGGAACCCGTAAGGAACAACCTGTTCAGTAGCAAAATAAGCACTTTTAGTGGACGTACATTGACGGTGCTCTCGCTCAATATTGGACCAATTTCAACAAAGGTTGTAAAAAACATTGTAAAATAGGATCCAGGTTGAAAAATACTTAAGTTTTCACTTTAAAGAATAAGTCTTGTTGGGACATGGTGGCCATCCATCAACCATCCAGAACTCCATCCATCTGGACCATCCAGTGTAGCACGGCATACATCAGTGAATAAAACTGTTAGACAATTAGTCTTCATGTATTTTTTTTGTTTCTCCTTGTGGGCATTGTTTAAGGGTGGCCGAAATACAGCTTTATGCACTTCAGCAAGCCTCTGGAGGATCCTGCATCGAGAGGTTCTTGGGACTCCAGAGGCACCAGCAGCTTCAAATACCTGTTTGCTACTCATCAGTGGCTTTTTCACAGCTGCTCTCTTAATACGATGAATTAGCCTTACAGAAACTTTCCTTGAACGACACCCGTCCTGTGCCTCTGAATCAGACAAAATCTTTTCCCAAGTGGTATATCTCTCTTAATATTTCGTGAAATATCCAGTGAATTTCATACCTATTGAAAGATGCAGCCTACTCTCACGCTTTTCATCTGCAGAAAGATCTTTTTCCAGTGACTTTGCTTAATCAATGTGGAACAACATCATTAAGTAGTTTCCTGTTAATTAGGCTCACCTGGCAAACTAATAAAGACAAACCTGTCTGAGATTGATGTCAGTGATCTAAACAGACATGGGAAGCAGCACAATTGAAAACTTTCATTGAAAAACAAAAATCTAATGTTTTTTTATTAACATATCATCATATTTGCATAATAATTTGGAACACAGTGTATATAAGTGCAGCCACTTCGTATTTAAACACATTTAAACATACAAGTACAGCATTTTTTGATATCATCTTTTATCTCAATTGCCCTCATTGCCAGTGGAAACGTATTACAACTGAATAAACAAGCTTCTCAATGACATCACCCGTGGCTCATGAGATTAAACGTAATAAGCTGCTTTAGGTTGAGAATAGAAACAATAAGAAGTGGAGCAGTCTGAGACGTACAGACAATGTGGACAGTGTGGTAAGGTAGCAGCTGCTCACAGACTGTCGGTCTGCCTGTATTCTTCGTAACTGACACCTAAAGGTCAGTTTAGCACCCACCGAGACTTGAACCAAAAAGGTAAATCAGTTGTTTATTTGGGTTTCTGAAGGCATTAGCAAAATATTATCCACTTGGTCAATATGACCCCAAGAGATCTAAGCTTTTTAACATTCATTGCAATGACATAGTAACTTACCAGCTGTAGTCTCTCATCTGCAAATTTTTCAGAGAGCATCAGATTGACTTTATTTATAGTTTTTCTAAATTTTAAGAATTAAATCTGTACCGTGTGAACTTCTTCTCTTGTTATTTGGAAATAACCAGTTTGTTTTTCTCATTAAAATGTAAGAACATAAATTGTATAAATGTTGTACTTATTAAACATTAAGATATTTTCCAGTTGTATCTATTAATAGCCAGTGTTCTTCAGACATAATTAATCGTTTTCTTTAGACCACCTGCTTAATCAGCAATCTGTTCATCTGCTGACAGTTTAGCTTTGTAAATGTGTTTGAAACATTTACTTAGATATTCTTCTGATCAGTGCTTTCCCAAGAACTGTGTTCATGTCAAGGATGTGAAAAACAATATTAGGCCATCACTGGCACAGAAAACGGTACATGTAATTGTTATTATTCGTAGAAATATTAGTATTATTGGCGTTGTCATCATTATTTACCCTCAATTGACCCATTTGCAGTGTATACACTTTGATGTAAAATTGTGGATGTTGTCTTATAGGAACCCTCATTTCCACTTTCTAGCTCATGTTCCCTTTCTTACAGTGAGAGTATAAAATATTTTCTTTTTAGTACGTGTATGCCAGAATTCACTACAAAGTGAGGTCAAGCAAGATTACATTTAAAACATCAAGTTTATTATGGTGAAACACTGTATTTTCTTTGACTTGTCTTGCAGTTAATGTGAGGCTGTGGTGGATTTAAGAATGAGCAAGAGGGGGAGGAGAAGAAACAGCAGGAGAAAGAGCTCCAGCAGCAGTAAACGTGAGTTGGAGCTTTGGACAGAGGGGAGGGTAAAGTGAGGTTAATCTTGTACTTAGCTGAGTCACATTTTTCCCACACCTGCATTCAGTTTACCTATATTTGGACTTCTTCAGACCAGTAGACTGGATACTGGGTTTTATAGAAGTTTTAAGAATTTTTAAGAAGTTAAAAGAAATTACTCAGGCTCGCCTCTGCTGTCCATGGAGCATTTGCTGTCAATCAGATAGATAGATAGATAGATTCCTAGATCATATGTCATTTGTAGTGTACAGAATCAGAACCTGTAAAATCAGACTGGGGCCTGCATGGGTGATTTTGATTGGCTGTGCCTTTAAACGCATGTATCTGTAAAACCTTTATAAATGCACCTATGAGATCAAAGCTTGTAATATAACTGTGGTCACAATACTTAATATGTATATGAAAACATTTCCATCTAAATCCCCAAATATTCCCAAGAGATAACTGCTCATCATTATTTTAATATATTTAACATAAAGGTTTTTTTTGTACTTTCAGAGAGTGTGTCACCATACATCTTTCAAAAGCAGAACAAAAGCAACAGTGTCAGCTACAAAGACGATATTGTTGAAAAGGGTGAAACAGATTCTCTTCGAAAGGAAAATGTTCTGTCAGGATCTGAAGATGAGGAGAAATACAACAATGCTCCACCAAAGGAGAAAAGATTTAAACAAGATTATTGTGTGAATTCATTTCCAAACCAAAGGAGTATTTATACAAAAACTACAGAGGACAAAGAGAAGGGAGTGAAGATAGTAACGTCAGTGTCAGTCAGTGACATGGAGGATTCATCTCAAAAGATCATGTTTCAGCAGTCACATGAACCCTTATCTGAAAATCCAACCCACTTGTCAACAGCAGTTACTAACATTATGAAGATAAACTGCTCCGGGTCACTTATGAAACTTGAAATTCAAGAAATTCTACAACTGAATACTTCTGGCATCAAGACCACATTTGTTTTCATAAATGAAAATGGGGACTGTCCAGAGAAATTTTTTAATAGCAAATGTGAGAGGACATGGATACCAAACAATGAGTCATCTGAGCAGCCACCACAACATGTAACCAATCCCAATGGAAATCAAAACACAAGTTACAGATTTACTTTTGGCAGTATGAATGAGCCAACAGAGGCACATTGTGATTCAAAATCTGTCAGTCCAACCAAAATATGGGACAATCCGAACTACTCTCAAGGCTGTAGTGATCACAAACAACTAATGTTGGGAACTCATCCACTGTTAAATATCAAACCTCAAGAGAACAGAAACCTTTTCCGTAAAAGAGTCAGTACTGATGAGTTCTGGGACATTCCTCCACCCCGAGAGTTTGCAGACATCAAATATAACACTATAGAGGATCTAACGCATGACCTGGCTTCCTGTAGAATTGGTGCTTGTAGTCCTACTGGTAAACAGCAAAGGGAATTCCATCCGACACCTAATATAAACCATAATGAAGAATCTGGATGCCCATTTCCTGTAGAAGCAGAGGAAACAGCCGATCTGTCACCTTCATTTGATCAATTATCAGAATCTGACAGCTATGAGCCCATGCTCATGATACCCTCCTTGTCTACTAACAGGTCCAGCTTCACCAAAGATTTCATCAACTACCAAAAGAGGAAATCTTGGATTAGAAACAATAGCATTGGCACTGTAGAACACAGAGCATGTTCATTACCAAAGAAAAGACGCCAAACATTTCCTGGGATGTCAAAGAGTCTAGGATTAATGCAAGAGGATCTCCTGCTGTCCTATAGTGAATCGTTTTCTTCTTTGATCATGGGCTCGCTTCCTCTCCAAACTGACAGACTGGGAAATATTCAACAGGGCAATGACCGGTTTTCTACATTTGGAATAGGAAATTACAATTCTTCACAAAGCAAGGGGAGTTCTAAACCTGTCCCAGAAATCCCAAACATGCGTGATGGAAAGCAATCATTGCTCAGTCCATCCTATATGACCAGCTCTGAGGATAATCCTGATGATGTGTTCTCTGTCATCGAACAATGTCGAAGACGAAGCAGCATCAGACACCATTGTAAAGATCTCAGACAACAAGACATAAAACAGAATGTTTGTAAGGACATGGAAAGTTTGGACACTGATGATGGATATAAAGTTGATCAAACTGAAGTAGCAGACAGTGGATTTGACCAAGAAATAGGGGAAGTAGAATATCACAGTCCAGAGCCCCTTACAGAGGGGCTCTGTCGAAGAGCCCTCTCTATACAAGTCATCCCTCCATCTTGCAGTGGCTCAGAGGAGCAAATGATACGGAGCCATCCTGTAATATTATTCCAGAACAATATGGTTGAAAATGCAAGCCAAGAGGATTCAGTCTCAGTTTTACCCGAACATAGTAAGTCCTGTTTGAAAAAACCCTGCATGTCCCCTTTGCAGGACATGAATGCTCATTCATTTAACAAAAATGAAATTACAGAAGAGACTGAAACTAAACCATCTGGTGAAAAAACAGGAAATACCGGCCATTCTCCGTCACTGATTGAGGATTCTAACAAACCTGCAGTCACTGCATCATGTCCTGCCAAAGATTCTACAGACACAGAAATCCACTTAAAAGACAGTAAAATTGACAAGGCAGATAAACTGATTGTATCCAGATGTAAGTCACAGTAGTGTTTGTGAGATGCTTTCAAATAAATATTGAACAGCTACTTTCAGGTAAATATTTACATAAAACTCACCTATTGACGGTTTATCACCATTTCCAGCTTCCTTAGATGCCAAAGAGCACCTGAAGCCTGTGGTTCATAAAGATGCAGACACCAGTGGCTCTGACCACTGGGCCAAGAGGCGAAAGCTCTTCAAGGAGAGCAAGCAGTGGAGCTCTGCTGGAGGAAGCTCAATTACCAGTGACATTACAGAGGAATCAGGTAACTTTAGGGCTGAGCCCCAATTTGAACCCAGGTAAAGTAGACATACTACATTCATTCAAGAACAGTACCATTTTGGCAAATCTGTAGCACTTACAATCACTACTCACTTATAGAGGGTGCTACCACCTGATTGGATAGATTTTATCTATCTGTGTCTATCCCACAGTAGAGTAATACATTTTGTTTGTCAGTATTACAGTACTTGGTCTTTTGTATTCAATTAAAAGTAATCTATCCAGGGAAGGAAGACAGCAGATAAAGAAGAAATTAGCAGAGGAGGCTGAATTCATTGTGGAGTTATATAGTGTAATGATAATAATAGCGCCATAATATCCAGATCAGTATTGGCCTGTCCGGTTGAAGCACTCGCATTCTAAACTACAGAAAAACCTTGAACCGTTATGGATAATGGTCAAAATGTCTACTCGTACTAAATAGGCTGAGGTAAGTTGGAGGGGAGGAGATGCTGTTCATGTCCACAATAGAATCACCTTACAAATTGATTGCTATAGCTTAAAAAAACGTAAAAGTCAGCACTGATCTCAGGGTACCAAGGCACAATCTAAATCAGTGTTTGCATTTTTTGTTAGGTATAATGTTAATAATGGAAATATATTCATAAATATTGCATATATACCTTGCTGTTGCGCTCCTATTAGATGACAATACCAGCAGTGCCCCAAAGCCAATTTGAGTTT
>NW_023339873.1:1870012-1883745 GCF_004916995.1 Morone saxatilis
TACCCTCAGGAGACAAATCAAATCTCTCTCCAACAACCACAATGAATACAGAGAAGAAAAGAAGGACAGATTTGATTTTGCTAGAGGGGGATACAGGGATATTTAAAAAAAAAATATAAAAAAAAAATTAAAGGTTTGCCACAGGTTGGGTCACTTAGGGAAAATCAGCTAGAACCATAAACAGTACTGTTAACTAACTCATAATGTATTGGTACACAATTCTGGAATCCCTTGGGGTATGACAAAACTACAATAATATCATATTTTCAGTTATAAAGTACATCATTAAACACATTTCTCCTTTATATAGACACAACTAATTGGTGTGCTTAATAGGATAACAACTTGTGTCTACAAAGACTAAAAATTAAATGCTACCTAAGAATAAAGCGCCTTTCTAAAAGTCTTTATCACGACCACAAAATCTCCCCAAAGCGCTTTACACTTACGTGCCAGCATTCTACCTCCGTGCACAGACTCAGCTACCCACAACACGAAAATAAGCTACAAAATTCGTGTGTATCAAATTTGGGGTACATCAGTATTTCATTGCTCACAGGATTCACCTTCGACACGTGGCAGAGGAGCCGGATCGAACAACAACCTTCCTGTTGGGGACGACCCGCTGCTCCTCTGGAGCCCAAAAAAATGGATGGATGATCAGTCGGAATACACTCAGATACCCATAATTATATTATCAGACTTTGTATGAAGTCCCCTTTGGCAATAATAGCTAAGAAAAACTCGTCTTCAAACTCAGATCATCGTAACTTCATTCAAATTGGACAGAAACAAAACACGTCAAAACAGTCTTTCTTACTCTTTTTGACATTATCCGATATCAAGTTCCCGGAAATGTTTGAATAGTTTGTTTTATTCAACCAACAGTCCAAAAATACAAAGAAATTTCATTTAATTATATAAAACTGAGAAAAATATTTCTGTCAACTGTTAGAACTGTCATTTCATTTTCTGTCGACTTATTGTATCAACACTGATGTAGAAACATCATATAGAGGCTGATATTCATCTCTGTGAGCCTCGTTTGTTCCAGTATTCACACAAATGCCTCCTGGTGGTCATGGTTTATTCGATGTTAAAATGCTGAATTTAGCACATTTAATAACACCCACAGTTACATTATCAGCTGTAGAAAAGGTTTACCATGCACACTAAATCCTGGTTTATGGATCGTGAAATAAATTCAGTTTCAATGAGTAATCCTGCTAATATGTTTAAAGAGACAACCAGCGTAGAGGCTGCATTCAGTAGAGCGTTCCATAACTCCGTCTCGTCTCTCTGCAGGTGTGATTGAGCGCTGGGAGTTGCTGCAAGTCCAAAAGTTCAACCACGAGACGGACATCAAGCAGGACTTGGAGCAGTGGCAGAAGCTGAACGCCGACCTCTGCGATGTCACTTCCTGGTTGGGCAGGGTGCTGCCAGACCTCGAGAGGCTGCAGCGGATCACACCGTCCACCAGCATCCGAGACATCGAAGTCAACATCAGGAAACTAAAGGTAAAACAACGACGACATCTCCGAGAGCTGGTTACATCCACAAATACTCCAAATCTACTTAAACTTCATCAGGGTGTTTCACAAAAGGATTGTAATAGACATACTGTGTTGTAAAAATTCTACATATATGTAATATGAACTGGACGTAGACAAAATATTTCACATAAAATAATCTATTACAAAACTCTGTAATGCCAAATGCTACATATGGGTGCTATATTGTCCAATTCTAGCGTTTTACTGTTGGTTCTTTGGTTACTTGAGCACTTTCCTGACTGGTCATGTAGCAACAGTACACGTTTTACTTTAAAAAAAGAATCAGGAAAAGTTGCTTTTTATACGACTGAATCACCTGCCAGAAGGTTTGGTGCCTAGTAGAGCAACTAAAGGTTAAATCGAGTTCAGTGTGATCAGAATAAAAACCAATCAGTGCTGTATCTGAAAGGCTTCCAGGGATTTTGAAGGAGGAGCTGAATCTTCCTCTCAACTGTGTGTATTTATATCATTTTCAGTATTTTGTTGAGGTCAAAAGGTTGAAACCACATGGTGAGATCAGACTATCAGCAGATACTGAAAGCAAATTAAATACCCTGAATGTGGCTGCCAAATGTCAGACATTTATAAACTAAAGTTACCAGTTATTTATTTAATACTGGGGCAGCAGTGAGGTATGAGAATTAGTAAAGACCTGTTACAGGCGGTGAAACTGTCCACTCACTGTGTCCATTAACACATCATATCTGTTCCCTCTCTTTGGTCCAGGAGATGCAGAAGACCTTCAACAGCTACAAGTGTCTGATGATCTCCGTCAACCTGAGCAGCCGTCACTTCCTGCGGGGCGACAGCGCCGAGCTGCGGGAGCTGCAGGACGCCCTCACCTCAGCCAATCACAGCTGGACGCAGGCCTGCGGCGGCCTGGAGAGCTGGGAGAGGAGGCTGCACGCGGCGCTCATGCAGTGTCAGGTTAGACACGGAGACCCTCACTGCAGTTAAAGCTGCGTTGTTAAATGAAACTTGTTAAAATGCTCGTATGACCTTTGCCCTCTGTGTTCTTCTTCAGGAGTTCCATGAGACGCTGCACTCCCTGCTGCTGTGGCTCGCTCAGGCCGAGAACAAACTCCGCGGCGTGAACGTTAGCGAGCCGATGGCGCCACGCTCCGTCCTGCTCGAGCACCGAGACACGCTGACGGTGAGTCTGAATGAGCTGAGGGGAACTGGAGGAAGTTCATGAGACTATCCAACAGCTAGTGACGGGGTTTATGGGAAATGTAGTCTTTATTTTGGCATTACCATAACGGAGATTTTAGTCAAACCTGCTGCCTGGATTATGTTGTGTTTACACATCTGTGATAATTAATTTGACAATCATCATTTTATAGAACCAGTAGAAATATATTTTTATTAGTATTTATTTTCAGGTACTTTACAGAGTGGATTTGCTTGTTTCAGTTTTATTCTTGTTGTTTATGTCCCCTTTAAATAACCCTGCTCCCAGGGACACACACACACATTAATCCAACCTGTGAACACGCAACAGAATTTCACCAGCATTGTCTCACTTTCTAAAATAAAAACTTTTGATCCACTTCTTAAAAAGGGATCTTTCCTTCTCAAGTCTGGGGAAACATCTTCTATTCTATGTTGAACACAGAACAAATATAAATGTGCACTTTGTCATCAGCATTATTTTAGCACCTGCCTGCTCCAGCTGCCATGTTAAACCTGTTCTACTGTTAGTGAACTATACATCAGCCTCTGTTCAGTCCCAGCTGTGTGCTGACTCCCGTGCTCTCTGTCGCCCCCTGCTGCAGACTCTGCAGGAGGAGCTGTGCGGCCGCCAGCGGCAGGTCTCCTCTCTGCAGGAGATCTCCTCTCAGCTCCTCCTGGAGGCCACTGCAGAGGACAGCATCGAGGCCAAGGAGAAGGTCCACGTCATCTGCAACAAACTGCGCCTCCTGCTGCGACAGGCGGCTGCTGACCTGCACACGCTGCAGGGAAGACTGGCACAGGTAGGTCCTTTTTACTTTAAGGGGTTCTGCTGTGAGATTAGTGGCTGTTCTTCCTGCCAAAAAGTGATCCAAGTAGCAAATGAGACCAATTTAATGTGCTGACCACAGGGTAAATTACAGCTGTGTCATAGTTTTGCTGTATGGAGGACACAAAATGACAAGCATAAATAAATAAATAAATAAAAAAAATACTTCGTGTTTATGATAATTACCTTTTTCTACAAAATCCTTTTATTTTAAAATTAGACAAACTTCTCTAATCCATCAGTTTTTAAATGCTTAATGTAGAACAGCAAAATAAAACACAGCATCAAATAAAACATTATTTTGAAATATTTGTTATTGCCTTTAATCGATAGTGACAGGAAAGTGAGGAAAGAGTTCGGAGTCGAAACTGCGGCCGCTGCAGGTTTACGCCCCGAAAAATGCAACTATTTTGCCTTTGTTCACGACAATGTCACTAAATCCTGAAATGTCCTCCTTGCTCACTGTTGAAGCTGTTAAACTCAGCTATGAGGGGAACAATTTAATGGGTCCGTAATTTCAAAATAATTTTACAGAACTTTCCTGTAAAAGACTGTAATTTAGTATACTTTGAATAAAGGAAACCCAATTTTTGTAGTTTGAGAATGTTTCAGTCAGCCCACAGCAGAGTAATTATTTCTATCAGCCTTCACCTTCTTGCAAGGTGCATGGAGAAATCAGTCATAAATGGCCGGAACCAGCATCATTTTTACTATGAAGGACAAGTTTATTGGTAACAGGCTAGCTAAACACACAAAAATCTCTTGTTTATAGGAAATTGCACAATTCAAAATTTATGAAGTTTCTAATAATAAATGAGTAATGAATGAACATTGTCTTCGGTTTAATTGGAGCCTTTCTTCAACAACATTTAAGGAAACTTTTAGGAAAGGATTGGGAAATCATTCAGAAATTGCAGAGCTGTGAAATAAAGCGTTAGCAAAACAATTTGGGGGGAACTACACAAAAATAATTGGATGCACCTTTAAATTAAGTAAAATCAGAGAGAAAACAAATATACGTCAGTCTAGTGTTCGACCTTCCTCAAAACAAAAAGGACAGTATAAATGAGATGCTATCTAAAGTTAACTGTCAGTGCTCTGTGACATCTGAGCCTGTTGACGTCAGTCTTAACTGATGGTATGTTTGCTGTCTGTCTCAGGAAACCTGCTCAACCAGCTCTGAAATGGACAGCATCGGTCTGGGAACACTGAGATCTCCTCTGCTGCTGCACAAGGTACACATGGATATTTACCTTTGGTTAGATGGACAGTGGTGGAGAAGTACAGCGGCAATGATTTAATCAAGTAGTTTAAATCGTCCTGTTTCTTTAGTCCTCTATGACAGTAAACTGAATGGGGACAAGACATTGGACATTTTTTGGACCAAACAACTAATCAAGAAAATAATTGACAGATTAAAAACAATGAAAATAATTCTTAGCTGCAGTCCTACTGAAAAGTGTTGAGAAATGTTAAAATGAAAACTAACCATAATGCAGAAAATGGCCACTCTAACTGTTAGTAATAGTAATAGTTGTTACTATTATTACTGATGCACCAAAGTGTGAGTAGCTGGTTGAAGATGGGTAGTTTAATTTGTAATGATGCATCATTTAATAAGCTCAGAATTTGTTTTACATGTTGAGTATGTAAAGTAACTAATAGTTTACAATGTATTGCTCTGGAATGTAGTAGTCGAGTAAATGTCAAATTTGTATGAAAGCACACTAATTGAGTTCATTTACTTACATTCTACAATGAAAAATTAAAGTTTTGCCTAAGGAAAAGTCATACTGTCACCTGAAAGATGTTAACGCGCTAACATGTTACACTATTTGTACTAAAAGTACAGGGGAGTTTGCAGTGTTGGACAAAAGAAACATTTGACTTGTTTTGACATCGTTACGAAGCCACACTGACAACATTTACAGTCGTAGCTATTAGGACACAAATGATTAACACCTTTGACTTCTTTGCAGGAGGACGCTGGACTACAGGCAGCTACAGTTGGAAAACCGGCAACTAGAAGGTAACTTTTACCAGCTGGAACTGTATTTTGTATATTTGTTATAAATTAGCTTTAGGATTCAGTTTAAGAAGAAGAGTACGGAGTAGTAAGGAGAGTAAAATTAAATTAAACTACAGACTAAATTCTAAACGTTTAATTATTATTTAACAGGTAAAGTCTTTCTTTGGTAGAAAGCAGTTCCAGTGAACACTGTTCATAGTCTGGTCTCCTCAGTACGGATGACACTTTCTTAGAATAGATGTAACATTGGAATAATTTAATGTTTACATTTTGTGAGCCTCACAAGAATCTCCACTTTCATGCTTTTTGAAGCGTAAATGTAATGCCAAAAGAAAACCAGCTAACGCTACGCTGTAAAACTACCACTAAACTTCAACTAAATCTTGCAATTTAAATCGACAAGTAGGGAAGTTTGAGTTAGATTAGTTTGCAGGAGCGTGAGTATAAATACAACGTGGCTGTAAAGGTAGATAAGTCTCAGTGTACGCTGACGTTTATTGTCACTGACTTTGAGGTGAGGGAGCAGGAAGCGCTAAAATGCTAAGTCAGTTTCAGAACTCACTCCTGCAGCACTCCTTACCATTACAGTTATTGTTAAAAAATTGTGCTCTCTTTGGTAATTTGGGTCAACTGACCAAATAAAATCACTTCCAGCCTCAAAGCCCACTCCTCAGCAGGAGGAATAGGTAGAACTTGAAAAAGCTATTAAGTGGACTTTGAGTTGAGGGTTTTAAATGAAACTACAGCTGCAAAGTTAAAAATAAACTTCCACCCTAATGATCTGTAACATCTGTCCTCATCCAGGGACGAGAGGAGGGATTGTTCCCCACGCCGACCGCTCTTCTACCGGGTTCTACGAGCTGCCTTCCCCCTACACCTGCTCTTCTTCATGCTGCTGGTTCTGGCCTGCCTGGTGCCTCTGTCCGAAGAGGACTACAGCTGTACACTGTCCAACAACTTCGCCCGCTCCTTCTACCCCATGCTGCGCTACACCAACGGCCCTCCCCCCACATGAACACTGCCATGACGCCCAGCGGTGGCATTCGTCTATGAGTTGGAGGACTGAAAAACCCGAGGCTGGAATCCAAAATGGACCCGTTAACAGTGTCAAAGGCACCTTCACCCTTCCACAAAAGAAAGAAGCACCACCCTTCATGTCCGAAGGCCTCATCTTGTGTTTTTTCACTAAATTTTATTGGTGTATTTAAAAATGTATTTATTATTTGTTGTTATAACAGTTAAAAAAAAAAAAAAGAAGAAGCCATATCACTGGTTTGTTTTAAAGTTTTGTCTTTTTCTTATATGTAGATTTGCTATCTGACGTCCCCACTGAACATTTCAATATACGGTGCAAAGACAAAAAAAATGTCTCAAGATTTATTTTAATACCAACAGTATATTTTCATTTTTGTACTTTCACTACAGTCCGTTGGATCTAATTTGAAGGATAAAAGACTTTTATTACCAAAGCGCCCAGAAATCGAGGAGTAGTCATTTTCAACCACTGCAGCTATTTGTACTGTTTTTCATAGAAGGCAGCCACTTGTTGATAGCACATTTTGTACAGAGAGGTGTGTTGTTTTGATTTTGTTGTTTGATTTAGAGGTATTTAAAACATGTAAGATATTACTTTTTTTAAAATGATGGCAGTAACTCATGCAGACCTGCCTTTCCTTTCTGTAGCCAACAGAACAACCATAATTATCAGATAATGTACCTTTAATGGTGATGAATTTTGTATTTAAGGGCAAACTACTGAGAGAGAAATAGGTAAATTATTGTTTCTGGGTGTGAGTGTGGAACTGAAACCTGTCAAAGTTATTTAACATGGGGCAATAGTTTGAAATGCTTTTATATTGTATATTTGTGGCATTCAGAGTTATACGCGGTTGTTACAGTGACTTTTAGTATTCCCTTTTCGTGAGAGCCGATGAAATAAAATGACATTTTCCTATGGTTATGTAAAATTTACGGTCAGTGTTTTTGGAGGTCATCCTTAAATATTTTAGCAAATCACTGAACCAAAAAAAAGGCACTGATCCTCAAATTAAAGCTGCATTAGGCGATTCTTTACCACTAGGTGGCAGAAAGCCTCAAACGCACTAACAAAAATGCATCTAATCAACTGCTTTTAGCTAATGTAGTAGCATACAAACTGCCTACTTGCACATCCAGCAAACACAGTATCTGGCTCTTAAGCTAGATGTTTCACTTCCTTGACTGGCTATTAGCTAACTTTGTCCATCTGCGTTTTGGTGCTGGACATGTAGCTAAACTTTTGTTGTCGATTTTGTTTTATGGAAACTGCTTGCTATGACAAATGTTGTGAGTTTGAACCATTGAATCTATATGCAGCAGTATATTCAAAACGCTAAGCTAAAAAGAGGCTGAAGGTTCTGTACTACTACTTCTGCTACTGAGTTAGGAGTTGATTCTCAGTGTGCTTGGTATTATGAGCAACCCTTTTCAGATTTGATTCATATCAAATTATCGCTTAATTAAGTTTTAAGGGTTTCTTTTTGAGATATGGTAACAGCAATATTAGCTCTGGGAGTCTTGTGTCAAGGGATTAACAGCAGCAAACACATATCACACTGCCATCTAGCTGTTAAACAAGGTAATAATGTGGCAGTGTCTTTTTTTAATGCAAAATTAATCTGAACTATACTCCTTTAAGAATAATTACTTGCCCAACGCTGTTCCAGTTGGTCCCATGGAGTACAGTCCTGCAGGAATCAAACAGGTTAAAACAAAGAATGGTTTTTAAAAAATAAAGTTTGTTGTTTAAATACTGTAATGTGGGATTTACCTGAACGCTGCTTTAAAAACACTCTTCAGTCGTGCAGTCCTTCAGACTGGTGTCAAAATCTAACAAGCCAGACTGAGTAGAACATGAATGTAAGTGATCCTTTGGGCACTGAATGTAGCTGTGTACATGCACAATCAAAGATAATTAAATGTACTTAATTTACAATGTTAATATTTTTGATCCTAAATGTTAAAGAGAGTGTATAATTTGATTTGAAACTCAGTGTTTGATACCAATTTGTACATAATCTCCTCACACACCAGCAGAACAGAAACAAACAACAAAAAGTGTGTAAAGTTGGATTTATTTTGTGAACTCTTATTTATGGGATGTATAGATTGCCATTTTTGATTGACAATAAACCATGTTTGCCATGATTTGAGGCTGTTTGTGTAACTGTATCGCTAGGACTAACAGATTTGACTTTAACGAGATCTGAGATATGAATGTGCATGTTTGCAAAAACCGCAGAGAAATATTTTCAGCATCAGATTTGTGTGTGTGTGTGTGTGTGTTTGCATGCATGTACAAGCCACAGACAGCAGAGAAAGAAAGGACAGTGAACATGTATCTGTCTATTTGCAGTGGTAGAATAATCTGACACCAAGGCTGAATTTACATAGGCAGGAAAGTGGCACAGCTCATGACCGCACGTCCAAAAAGGACCTAAATGATGCGTTTTTGGGAAGCTTATCCAAATTTCTGAAGCATTTACTGTTTCAGTTTGTTTGGCCGGATCAAAACAAAGCAATTTGAACTTGGATGGTACCGACTGTTCCCACCACTGTTCTCTCGGAAGAGAACAGCAGAGTGATTAATGAGAGCTTAAATCAAAAACACCAAAGCAAACGAGTCCAAAACACGAGGCTTTAAATGTGTAAAAAGACAAATAGTTAAAGGACTTGAAGCAAACAGTTTCTCATGCCTGTGAAGCCAAGAATAACAAAACAAGTGAGTTCTGGACTGATTCTCATATTCAGATTTATCTTCATGTGTTATCCATTCAGGAAGGAAAGTGCATAAATTATAGCAAAGGACAGTGATGATTCCATTATGTGCAATTTCTGGGGTAGCCTACTATACTTTAATATAGTATTTAAACTGCATACGCTGTGTACTAAGTCAGTAGTTTAACAAAATTATTATTGTACAGAGAATCCTGTTTTCTATGTTTCTTTAATAATTTTTAGATAAAAAGTACATAAAGATCCTGAAACTGTTGCAAACTGAATATCTGCTAAAATCACTACATATAAGTGCACTAAGTTAACCTGGACTATGTTTTGCCATTTTGCTTTGATTACAGTATAACAAACATTAAAACAGTTCAGAAAAGGCTACAAATGTATTTGGCAGGTTATTTATATACACCGATATTAGCATTTTAACGTGTAATCACGGTCAGCTTCACTACTACAGCTAAAGCTAACATAAAATCTGTCATTGTTACAATTATGAACTTAAGTATATACATTTATCTGTATCTGTAAATGTGCAGCAAGTAAAACAGGACTACATTTTTTCACTTTTTAATTAATTTGAGTGTAGTTCAACTGCTACAGTGTTAACTTCCTACTGATGTGAGTTATCAACATGCAAACAATTAGCATGTTAACATTTTCATATTTAGCGTACATTTATATTGCACGAGATGGATGTGCATCCTGTTAAACTACAGTTTTTATCTCTTATGCTGGTGCCAAGAATGTTGGGATGCTTGTTACATTGCTTATGTGAGAACGTCAATATGCATACATATTACTAATGTTTATTATGTTATTTTTTTAGCTTGTTAGCATCTTAAAATGCATAGGGTTAGAATGGAAGCATTTGGTATGTTAGCTTTAGTCTTGTCCAGTTAAGGCAAAGCAATTCAGTCATTCAGTTTAATGACCTGGACGGAACTGTCATCGATGCTAAATTAATACATATTGTGCGACAACTCAAAGTCCCCTTACTCGGTTTTTCCGAGCTCATTCGAAGGTCAAACTGAACTCAATGAACTCAAATTGTGCACATTAACAGTATGCAACAGGTTAGCTTTCCACATCACAAATGTGGTCAAGTTAGCATGTTGACATACTAATCTTTGTATGTCTTTGTATGTGATTTGGCGTAATAATATGCTAGCATTAGCCTGTTATCTTTAGTGTTAAAGTACAGCTGAGGTTGACATGACTTAATTTGTTACTTTTTAAAAGTGTCACAATCACATCAAGTATACATAGTAACACATAAGGTTACATTTTAATGTTTTGCTAGTAATTAAAAACATGCTAACATTTAGTTTGGCACATTAGCTTGATACATTGTTAAAATATGGCTTACATAGAGAAGTTAGCAGGTCAGAATGTATACAATTAGCATGTCTTTTTTGCATGTTAGAATTAGAACATATGTATAGTTAGCAAGTTATTATATTTACATGATAACTTTAAGAGCTTAGGCAGTCAGTTTTAGAGCTATCCTGTCATCAATTACAATACATTGATTTAACTTTTTCAGGTTTCTTTTCTGGTGTACCTAAGAACTTATATCTGTGCCACATATCATATTGTGTAAATTCAGCCTTATTTAACCACACGAAGAGAGTAGAAAGCTTCTGCTAACAGTCATTTTTGTTAAAAGGCCACAACCTGCTTTTTCTTGACTCCACTGACACGTGTAGTTTGTACAAAGAGAGTAGAAAAATCCTGGATGAACAGTCACTGATTAAAACACCAAAGTACACAGTCATAGTGAAGGAGAAAAACACCACAGTGCAGTAGAAAACACTGCCCTTTTTTTTTTAGCTATAAGACTAGTGATGCTTATGGGAATTGATGCTAACTGTTGACAACATGCACCAGGTTTCTGTAAGTCACTGCAGACGGTTTGTAGACGGCTTGTTCTGGATGTTACACCGAGGTGGAAAAAGGAGATACAAATACTGTATATCAAAAAAGCTCAAACTGACTGGCAAAGGTTTCAGCGATGTTCTTATGAACACCTACTGTAGTGCACATTCACAAGAAATATTAACGCACACAAAATGTACATTCGATCCAAAACATTATTTTTCAAAGACTAAAAACATCTCAAGAGAACAAAAAAAACGTTACCTCACAATAGCACTTTTTTTTGTTTTTTTTAAATCCATTTTTGTTTCCTCTTCTTGATCTTTGGGGGATGGAAAGCCATTAAGGTCCAGTCTCAGTTTGTCCCTTACAGTCCCGTTACACTAAGGCAGTTTCCATGACAACTCGATCTGGGATGACGTAGTTTGCTGGTTCCACCAATGGACCGGCATCTCCCGCTTCCAGTGACCACTGCTCCGGAGGGATGTAACTGTGAGGAAAATTATTACAGTCGTTTACCAGAGGAAGTAAATGAGTACATTTAAGTACTGTTTTAGAGGAACAACACCTAGTTGCATAAACTAGGGAAACTAGGGGGCTCTACTATCAGAATGACCTGACCTATCGACCTGTCAGTAAACTAGGCTAGTAATGTTGTGTTGTTTACTACTAAAATGGAGGACACTAGCGAGTCCCAGCATACTTCTGTCGAACTCTACACCAACAACGAATCCGCGGGCTCACTTGCTAACGTTAGCTTTCCACCAGAAGCTTGTAAAAATTCCATCACCCAAAAGAGAGAAAGATTTATATGCGGTAAGAGCCTTAGTCTTATCCTTTAGTATAGTTTTTATGTTGTTCTGAGTGGTGTCATAGATTTGTACCATGTGTCTATAGATAATTTATTCAAATTCTTTTGAACGAATAGCGCATCATTTGTACGTTGTTTGTACCTCATGCAAAATATTTCACCGCAGGTTTCGACCACAGATATAGAAACATAGACACCACGTTCTCAATTTGACTTTCTCAAGTCAAGTCTGCATGGTCTTTGCAGGGTCATTTCCCTCCTACCTTCCTTTTCATTCTTTTTCTTATATTCTTTCATCCCTTTTTACTATTCTTCACCTTTTTCTCTCCTCCTTCCATCTGCCCTGGTGTCTATTTCCTTCCTACAATCCCTTTTCTTACAGCCACACAACTGTCCGTTCAGTTCTCATCTTCTTTTTTTAACCTAAGAAGATAGAAAAAAAACTCACACCAACCAAAATTCTACTCCTCTTCTTATCTAAGAGACTTTCCTGAGAAAATAAATGAATACTTTTAACACGTAATCAAGTAAAACTCTGAATGCAGTGCTCTTACTGGTAATAAAATGTCCCTTTGTGGTATTACTATTTTGAATTAACTAAAAGAATGCAACTCACTCATTGCTATCCATGTGAGGCACCTCTAAACTCTGGAATGGCGGCGAGGACTGGAGGGGCAGAGCCTGCAGGTGTCCGTCCAGGATCTGGTCTACGCAGGGGCCGTGCGGAGGCACAGTGCTGTGGTCGGCGGTGGTCTGGTGTGAGCCCGGCTGCAGGTGAGACGGAGGTTGCGGCTGTTGCTGCTGGTCAGAGTAAGTGTCGGAGCTCGGCGAGGACGACGGCTGACTGCTGCTACTGGACGTGTTGGCGTCCAGCATCTCCAGGAGGAGGTCGTACACCAGCACCACGTTCTTCCTCTTCATGGTGGACAGATGGTCCATGCCTTTGTTACTGCAGAGAGGGAGGACAACAATGAGGCTGAAATTACATGTTATACCAACTAAAACAAGAAAAGTCTCAAACATATTCACTTGAAAGATCAAAAGCTGTAAATCCAATCATCTATATGTGCTTATTGATATGTGATGCTCACATATCTGTTGATCACATTAATGTATGCGAACATTTGGGAGAGCTAACAAATAAAGAAGACAGACATAAAGTTGGCTTATATAGAAATGTCTCTTTTTTCCAGTCCCTTTTTGGATTGGGCTGCGGTTTCACGGTTTCCTGCCGTCTCTGGCTGTACCTGACGTGGCGGATGTGGGAGAGCAGCATGGTGAGGTGTCCGAGGCGCAGAGTCTGCTGCTGGGTCGACAGGCCCATTTTGGAAATGGCCCAGACCAGAGCATCGATCACCGAGTCCAGCAAACGCAGCAACTTGTTCCTGCTCTCCAGCTCCTCTGCTGTCTGAGGGGCGCTCGTGCACAGATCTGCAACACAGCACAGCAACATTTTAACAGGCTGACACACATTTTTACGTCAGAGGTTGACTAATGTTCTGCCATGTTATTGGACTTTTTTTTAAATCAACATATCAGCAGTTATGTGGTCCACTAAGGCTGCTAATAAGTAAGTAATAATGAGATACCTCAATTAGCAATAATCACCGGCTTATTAGTCACACTGGGTTGAAGGTGATCACTCAGTAACCATATAAAAAAGGCGTACTATTGTTAGGGATAAATATTTCAATA
>NW_023339873.1:1883845-1885994 GCF_004916995.1 Morone saxatilis
CTTCGAGTTCTCCTTACTTGCAAATCAACGAACGCGCTAACACTATAAAGCTGACCCCTCCTCCCACCTCAGACCCTGCGGGCTGCCCAAACGTTGATGCTCAGAAACGTCCCAAACACAACAAAATAAGAAAATACAGCGAGGGAAAGATCTCTGCAGATACAGACACCGCCACACACTTCCATAGGAATGGGAAAAAATATGCCTTTAAAGTATTCTTGTTGAAAACCAAGAGATTTCATGCGGCACCAGTGTCAATTTAAAGCATTTACATATTAAAAGCTGAGTTACTTCAATTTAACAGTAACCATCTCTTGAAAACATCTGGCTGATCATGGGCTGCCAGCGACCTTATGATGGACATTCCAGATGTAACACTAGGGGGCAGTAGAGAGGACGAGCAGTAGATCACCCTGTCCGCCCAGCACCAAGACAGACGGAGCAGTTAAGCCACCACGTTCCATCTGTCAAAATACATAAATCCTCAAATTCCTCAATGTTCTCTTTGACGTTGCTGACTCAATTTCACTTCTTACACAATTTGTTCTTTTTTTTTTTCACCCCAGCTGCAGTGGAGCAGATTCTACAGAGGGAACAGAGTCTGGCAGAGGACCCTGTGTCTGTGTCTGTGTCTGTGTGTGTGTGTGTTAGGGAGGAACTGTGTTGAAACTGTGCGAGGACGTGCAGAGAGGTCGATCACCTCGATGAAACCTGTACAGTGGCTGCTGGTGGTTCTGGGTAAGGGGGGACAGGACACTGTGACCGTTGGGAACACATGAAAGGTTAAAAAACAAAAGCTACGCGGCAATAAAGTCCATCTTCACAGGTCACTTCATCCAAAACCCTCTTCAAACAAGCTTTGACAATCCAACTTCAGTGGGAGGACCACCTCCAGGTTTAATTCAATCTAAAAGACCACTATAGTGTAACTCTGGAGTACGACACTTAAAACGGTTATTAACATTGTAGTTTAATGGATTTATGGCTATAGTTGAGATTTCAATGGGTCAAACATATCATCTCAGTTTTTCAACCGCAATCATCTCATAACCTCCTAGTGGGGAGTCAGCACCAGGTTCATTTCACAAAGCACAAGATGTCACAAAGATGTTTAACTTCAGCAGCATCTAAACAAATCTGTAGTTTATGGCCGAACTTTGCACCCAATTTAGTGTTTTATATATCCTGCTACTGCAACTGATAGATGAACACACAGACAAACAGGCTAAAAAATACAAAATAAAAGCAGAGATAAGCATACTGGAGACACTATAATGATTTATGTTTCATGATTTATAAGTAGGTCTTTGATTGTAAAGAATGTTTTCTGATCTGTTTTGTTGCTTTAAGATAAGAACATTAAGTTATTTATCAGCATAATGACATAATAATTAGTGTTGTTTTGCTCTGGTCAGATTAGTTTTCCCATGCGGGTCAGATATGTGACAGGTGTCATTGACCCACTTAGTTCCAGATCACAGTTGCAGTAACCACAACAAAGCAGAGGGACAACTTATCTGGGTTACACAAGAACCAAAAACACACACTCCTCTGTACCAACTGGACGGGATTGAACAGGATTTGCTGGCCGCTGCAAACTAACTCGTCCGTCTCAGAGGGAATGGAGCGAAGGCTGCGGTTTGTCTGCGTCAGTGAAACTCACTGGAGTTGAGGAGGATCATGGCCTTCAGACAGACGTACTCCTCCCTCTGAAGCTTCAGCTCGCGGAACCGAGAGGTGGCTGCCAGCAGCATGTCGAAAATCTCCATGATGCCCTCCACGCACTGTCCCTCCTCCCTGCAGAGAGACGGAGAGATGGTCAGAGAGGGATAAGAGAAGAGAAAGACACAAAAACAGACAGAGAGAATGTGTGTGTTAGCTTGGCACTAACGTCATTCATGAAACCAGTGAAGCTTATCTAAATTTAAGGGGGAAAAGAGAAGAGAAAGAAAGACAAAAGAGATGGAAATAAAGAGAAAAAAGGGACAAACAAAAGATGGAAGGCAAGAAAGATCAAAGGAGAGAAATAAAGCAAGAAGGAGAAAGAGATACTGATGGAGTTATCTATCTATCTATCTATCTATCTATCTATCTATCTATCTATCTATCCATCCATCCATCCATTCTATCTATCTATATCTATCTATAT
>NW_023339873.1:1886094-1889775 GCF_004916995.1 Morone saxatilis
TCTCTCTGTCTGTCTGTCTGTCTGTTCTCTCTCTCTCTCTGTCTGTCTCTCTCTCTCTCTGTCTGTCTCTCTCTCTCTCTGTCTCTCTCTCTGTCTCACAGTATATTAAACTGTGTTTCAAACTGCATTTTGTATAACCTTAAAAGCCCCACACAAAAAAAGGGGGCATCTTATCTGAATCTTTGATGAGGAAATCATTGATTAATGCGAGCTGTAACTCCAGGAGTGCGGACTGATGTCAGAGACACATCAAATGTAGCTCCCAGGTGTAAATGGGGCTAAAGATTCACAGTGTGACAGGATCAAACTGTAAACACTAAGACAAAAGATGACATATGAATGTGTAACGTTTCCATGACAACTCTGTCAGATAGTTATTTATAGTTATTTATTTCATTTTAACTCTATTCACTACTATTCTTCTATGTTAATTAAAGTTACCATACCGAGGCCCCCCCCCCCCCCGAAAAAAAAACTCCCCACTTTGATGTTTGTCTTGTTTTTCCTTTCTTTCACTTTCTTCTGTTTTGTTCTGTATTATTCTGGGATATAGGCAATAGGGAGCATGTATCAAATGGAAACAAAATGAAACTAAAAGAAAAAGCATAATAAAAAGTGGATTACACTCAAATCTCAACTCAAATTGGTTTCTCTTCAATATTCAAATTTCTGAAAATAAGTGGAGACTTGGGTCTGGAACCAGTGATGATACTGGCACCAGCACTACTACAACTTCCTTGTTGGGTGTTTTATCATCGCCTGATAACACTAAGCTTGTCAGTTCACACAAAGTGAACCCAAGTGTTTGGGTAATGCTGTAATTATGATAATAACAGCGCATCAAAGATGCAAAGCAGACCCGACATTCGGGATCCAACCACGGGCGTTACCGCTGTGATGCTAATTTATGCGGCGACCTGGAGGCCGGCGATAAACCATCTTTTCTCAGATTCCTCACTTCTGTTCCCAAAACAATATTCTAAGTGTTGATTGGCTACAAAAAACATCAACTACGGTCCCGTTGTCTTCCAAAACTTTGCACCTCCTACTTGACAAATTCTGCTTATGAGACACCAACAGCAAACGGCTTCCAACTAGGTAATTCACTCACTGCCAACTTTCCTCAGAAACACTTGAAAAACAGACAGTGAGTAAAAAACCACAGGCTAATTAAGTGAAATAGTAATGGTGAAAGAAGGTGGTAACAATATGTGACAGAGAGAGAATGATAGGAGAACCAAAGGGCAGAAAGAGAGAAAATGAGAAAAAGCTTTCTGTTAAGCGTCTCGATGAGTAAGTGGATGGGATTTGCATCCAGGATGTTTTTGTGAGCTGTTCAAGGAGAAAGGGCTAACAGACTGCTGGGGACCACTCCATGGAGAAAAATAAGGCTGTGTTATGAAAACACACCAAGGTTAACCTAAGCCTATAGTGATAGTTTCCGTGGTAGTGGGAGAAGAAAGGTCACACACTGAACACAGCCCACCAGTAGAGGAGGACAGACTTCTTCTGTTTCCACTGTCCATCATAAGTTTACTCTTTCACAGGACGAGGTTACTTCCTGTTAACAAATAACAAAAAGTCCAAAACCAACAATGAATGTATCTACTAAAGAGTATTGTGTGTGAATCAAAGCCTGACATATCCTTTTGCTCTGAACCATATCAGTGTTGGTTTGCTGTAGCACCCATTGTATTGGTTTGAGATTCTGGTGCTCTGGTTAAACATCCATTAACTGTAGAGGTGTACGAAGATATTGAAAATATTGTATTGCGATATTTGGTTTGTGATATTGTATTGGCTCTGAAAACCACTATGGATTTTTGGGTTTAAACACCCAACTGCTGCATAGCAGTATTGCAAGCAGACTACAATGTTAGATCTTACAGGAACTGTGAAAAATACAAATACAATATCGCAATATACTGAATCACAACCCCCTGTATCGTGATACGCATCGTAACGCCAGATTCTGGCGGGATGGGAATGTCAGTTCACAGCTCTAAAAGCTTGTGTCAAAAAGTGTACCCTCTGGGGAGCGTGAATGTCTGTTTAGCAATAAGTTTATTAGATTTTCATGTGTAACTAACATTTTTGGCCTCATGGTGGCGCACAGAAAAGTAGGATTTTATTAGAGTTTATTCTCTGGGAATGATGAATATCCATGATGGATAAATGGTGGTTTAAATTACTAACAGATGGAAATACAATGGCATCATTTAATTGCATTAAGAACTAAAACTTGGAAGAATATATCTAAAAAATGCCACCTCATAAGAAATGCATGCCATCTGTGTTTGTATGTGTTTGATATGGTCATGCACACTTCTTCACACCCTTCTGCAAGCTGGATCAACAACAAATACGGACAACAATACTGTCTCAATACTGCACTTTGGACACCACAAAGAACACATGTTGCTCCGTTTCACTAACCACTGCTGCTGTTGGAAATCCAAACTGCTGGTTAAGTGGCAGCTTAATTACAGCGTGTTTACCGGGAACACAATAGGTGAAGTGCCAGAAACAGCCAACTGTTGCCTGGCCAAAGTTGAAGGTCAGCGTGAAAGGGAACGGCGAGTGATAAAAATATTTTTGGCAAGAAAATGAGTCGGCAGTCCAGAGATATATCTGCAGCAGCAAATGGTGCTGATATCTTTTTACTGTTCCAAGGTCTGCTAGAACTCCCTGTTTATTGTGTGATGTCAGCTAGTCATCGGAGTGTAACGATGTGGGAAGATTACACCGTAACCGCCATCACTGTTGTGGCAAACATGCGCATGAGACTCACATTCAGAAAGAGTTCACCTTCGTTCACTGTTTTTGAGAATCAAGTGCCGTAAAGTCTGAAATAGAGGCTGCAGCCTTTATTTTAACTGCAGTTAAAATAACTTTATTTCTGATTTCCAACACAGTCAAGTCCTATTTTACATAAACAAAAGCAGCAATGTAATAAAGTTAAAGTACTCATTGTGTAGCGGTGTAGAGGGGTCATTCTGAGGGTGCTGTATTATTATAGCTGAAATGATACACCAATTCACTGACTGTCAGCTATTTTTATATTGATTGATTCTTTTACTTTCTAAAAAAAGTCCAAATTCTCTGATTTTAGTTTTTCAAATATGAATATTTTCTGGTTTCCTTTGTCCTCCGTGACAGTGAACTGATTATTTTGGGGTTGTGGTCAAATTAAGACAGGTGAGGACGTCACCTTGGGCTTTAGGAAACAGTGATCAACATTTTATGGACCAAACAACCAATCGATTAATTAAGAACATGACAGATTAATACTGATCAATACTGAAAAAAATAGTTTGCTGCTCTACTAATAAATGCCTTTTAGGAGCATTTTAACATTGCTGTAATGTTGTCATGGTGAAGATAATACTGTATATGCTGTTGTGTATATGCAACATAATTTTAAGTAAATCTGCAAAAGTATTAGTAACTACAGCTCAAATCAAATATTTCCTTTTGAAAAGCAGTGGAATACTCAAATCTGTGCATGAGTATACTACCTTAGTAAAAGTATTTAGTTACACTCCACCGCTGACCTACTTGCTAGTTTCTTTCTTTGATATGAATTAATTACTGTTAATAAAATGCAACACTTCTGATTTCTGTTTACTAAATGAGAGAAAAAGGGTCCCTAAAGGAAAAAGGTTGGGAACCGCTGCATTA
>NW_023339873.1:1889836-1890930 GCF_004916995.1 Morone saxatilis
CACACACACACACAAAGTACAGGCCTATCTACTAGCAAAAGCTAACCAGCCTTAGCATGTGGGAGTAGAGGAGCCTGTCTCACAAACACATTACCCAATGATATTAAAACACTGGCCCATGAACAACTTAATAAAAAGCCTTGAGAGCCGCATAATAAATGACAATGTTACTTCCAGCTCAAATGACTTTCCTGACTTCTAAAGATCAGCTCCAGAAGAATTTGTTTGACGTCAGACGTCGCTTTCAACTTCCAGCCTTCCTCACAAACAGCAACACGAGAGGTCTACTCACGGAGACATTTGTTCAGTTAGGGGCTGCTCACCTGTTCAGTTTGAAGTCTGGAGAGAAGATGAGTTTTCCCGGGTGATCCACCGACCTCCACATCAGGCCCAACATCAGGATCTCCAGCCAGCAGCACTTCAGCAGGTGGATCTGATCAGACAGACTCAGCTCCACAAAGCCTGAGGACACACAGAGGCTGCCTTTAGACCAAGAACCAGAAGTGGGAAGTAACGAAGCACAAAACCTTCAGCAGTTTTCTTCTAGTGTCTGTACTTTACTTGAAGTATTATTCCTCTCTCTTTTACCCCATACAGTTTTCTACACATTAATCTCTCTCTCAAAACCAGGCTTCTTAACTTAAGTTTTAATGCATTTGAGAATACTTATCAATTATTGTTATCTTTTGCATCAATGCAAGCTTCCCAACATCAAGGCGGATGCTTACACGCACAACACGTCCTTCAGAGAAACCAAGAGAGTAACTTTTACTTTTATACTTTGAGTAAATTTCTTAAGCTGTACTTTTTCACTTTTACTCAAGTAAAGAAGTTAAATCAGTACTTCTACTTGAGTAAAGCATGTGTGTACTTTTGCCTCCTCTGCCAAGAACATACATCTCCTATCCATATTCTGCATGGATTCAGAAGATATTTACACTGGGCATTAAAGGCAACATTTGCATCAAAGCGACTGGAGATATAAACTCCTCAGCTGTCATAAAAATGATCTGAAGCTTTAACACATGCTCTCCAAAGAGGCCTTTGCAACCAACCTTGCCAAAGCCAGGGTAAGTTCAGTCAGCCAACTCACG
>NW_023339873.1:1891030-1894850 GCF_004916995.1 Morone saxatilis
CCCCCCAAATTACGTCCGTGGCCTCGGGTTTGTTTTTACCTTTAGAACCCTCACTCTTTTGTTTCCTGGTTTTCAGCAAGCCTGACTTCCACACACTGTTGATGGTTACGAAGCCAAACTGCGTCCACTGACCCAGAATCATCACCAGTGAACACATGGCCCGAATGTTTACCCTGACCTTAACCTTGAAATGGCTCTTTTACTCAGCAAGGCCATACAAAATGCCCCCAGCCTTATTTCATTACATGTAAACTGGACTCTTAATTAAAAGTTCTTTAAATGTCTATATTGAGACCATGACCAAACTAATGTATACACAAAGCAAATTTATTCCCAAAAGCAACCAGAATGTGAAGGGAATATGGAGTTATTAAACAAAGATGCAGATTACAATTCCTGTTTTTTCCATGTTCTCATTGCAAGAATGTTTTGTCAAGTAGAAAATAAAATAATCAATAGCTCAAGGTTTAAATTTATGTTCAAAACTGAAAAGAAATTCACAAAAAATCAAAGTGAAGGATTTTAAATTTTACATTTGATTAAAGAGTTATGTCCTGCTGTCACAATATTAATATTCTATGTGAATTTATGCAAGTTTTAGTGTGTTATATATGTTTATATTGTATGTTTTATGTACTTGACTAAGAAATGGCATCTTAAAAGGTAAAAAGTCAGTTGAACAAAAAAAATATAGATATAGATAAGAATTATATTAAATATGATTTTAAAGGTTATAACATATGCATTTAAATGTAAAAAAATAGTACAAATTTATTTAGATTATTATTTATTTTTTTAAACAAAATGTTTGGCCCTGATTCGCCTCCATACGAAGTTACAGCAAAAACTGTGCCCATTAGTTAATATCACATGACTCTTTTTTTTAACCATTTTCAGATTAAAATCCTTAAAAAGAACAAAATCTGTCATACCAGCTCAGCCAGAAACACTTGAGTTGACCATTTATATCATATAACAGTGCTAAGGTCTCAGGACTGGACTTGGACAGTTTTGATCTTACCAGGGATCTTCTTAGCCCAGCTGATCATGAGGACCAGTTCCTTGTCTGCCAGGTTGGTGAGGGACATCATCATGCTGGCCTCGGTGAAGGGCTTCTTCAGGTCCTCCATGAGGTAGATCTCTGGAGGTTCCGCCTCCATGATGCGCGAGATGAACTCTTCTGGGCTCATGGCCGAGTGGTGCACGTGGTTCACCTGAGGGAGGGGGGCGAGAGGAGCCTCCAGGTGGAGATGCCGCTGGGCCCGAGAACCCAGCCCCAACCGGACCAAACCCCTGCCAGTTGGATCCCGAGTCTGGAGTCCACCGCGGCGGTGTCGGGCCCCTCTGTAGCTGCAGCGTTCACGCCTTACACCTGGTGTAAGACAGCGACAAAAAAAGATGTGATGTCTCTTTGTACTTATCTAAATCCCTGACTACTCCCTGACTATTAGCAGCAGGGTCTGAGAAGGTCTTCTCATAGCTGGTTTGGGTCTTAAGTAGAGAAAGGGTCTTTATCACTATGCTAAATACGAACTCTACAAGGGTGGCAGAGCCTGGTTCCCAGCTGTGCTGCAGTGTAACAAACCGAGGTTCACAGAGTAATCAACAGAGTTATGTTTTCACGAAATAAGAGACTTTAGAAGAGCGCAGAAAGACTGTACAGAAACTGGCTTTCATTGAAACACTGATTTCCCATACTTAACAAAAACCTCATGGTCAGCACCTCAAAATTTCCTGGAAATCTCTGCAGACAAAATTGCTGCTCTCAAGGGCAGAGTGCCACTGTCTGAAATCAGCTAGACAAATCTACAAGGAACAAAGTCATTTGCAGATTTTTCAAATTCAGCTCTGGACATTCAGCTGTCTCATAAAATGTCTTAAAATGTTTTATTATTTGTGTCTTGCTTTTAATATACAGCATGAGCCCCAATGAGCAAGAGGTGTGACAAAGTTTTTCTCTTCTCTCTTCCATCCCTCAGCAGCTCTTCTCCAGTTACCCCTTGCCAGCAGCTCATTTGCACAGCTTTGTTTTTAACTGGGCAGTTCTGTGGGCAAAACCACCGTGAGACTGGTTGACTCTCAACCATTAATCTGAATAGTTTGATATTTTGGAAGATACGCTTGCTCACTTTCATGCCGAGAGTTAGACAAGAAGATTGATACCTCTCATACAGTATCTCTCTTTCAAATATTAAATGATAGCCAGGAGATGGTTAGCTTAGCTTAGCATAATGACTGCAGGCAAGGGGAAACAGCTAGCCTGGCTGAAGCTAGTAAACGCATGAGGATTTTGACTTTTTGTACAACAAACAAAGAACAATATTGCAAGCAAGTGGATTTTGTTACCTTTGGACAGAGCCAAGCAAGCTGTTTCCCCCTACTTCGAGTCTTTATGCAAAGTTAAGCTAGTCGGCTGTAGCCTGATATTTAACAGACAGATGAGAGTGGTATTGACCTTCTCTACTAATTCAAGAAAGGGAACAAGTCTATTTCTCCAAATCTGCAACTATTCATTTAGCATTGCTGGAAAAGTAACTGTGTGCGGTTCGTTGGACTCACAAGATCACAAAATCCTGATATTACATAAGAATCCATCTTACCAGGCAGCAGCAAAACCTCTGTCTAAATTATCATACATTAGATCCTGGGTGTTTTCAGAAGTCTCAAAGTTCATATGCCGTAATGAGCTCATTGGTAACACTCTTTACCTTTTCTCTTGAACTTTAGTGCCGCTGTAAGATGACAAATCGTCAAGGACCCCAATTATCATAAAAGGTGAGCACCTACCACACTTCATCATGCCCACTTCGTAGCATTTACGAAGGCGGCAGGCCTGGCAGCTCTTACGTCGGTTCTTGTCGATAGTGCATTGATTTGTGGCGGGGCAGATGTAATCATTGTGCCCTAAGGAAAAGGAAAAGAAAGCCATATTGTAAAGACTTATTTAAATTGAGGAGCAAAAGGAATAAATGGTGAGTAAACATGGACAGAAAGACCAAGCTGATACCTTGAATGCTCCTCTTGAAAAAAGCCTTGCAGCCCTCGCAGGACCACACACCGTAGTGGTACCCAGAGGCGTAGTCATGGCACACGGCGCAGAAGTGCATGTCGGCTTTCCCTGCCGCAGAGGAACAGGAGGAGTTCATGCCTTCCACTCCTTCCTCTGCTCTCTTCACCAGAGGCTTGTTACAGCTGATGATGGAGCTGCAGGAAGAAACAGTGTGAAAAAGGGACAACTTGACATTTGGAGTTTTAGCCTGTCATTCACCTGTCATTAGTCTTCCAACAGGTGCAGAAAATCTTTCCAAAATCACATGTCAATCAACTGGAAAATTGCATTAGAAAACTTCACAGCGTTCATCATTGAAACATAATGGGTGTATAAACCTGCAGCATCCTTGACCAGTGTTGTCATGACTTATGTTAGTGCAGATAATGCCTCCTAAATCCTAAATTAACTGATGTGGTGAAAGTAAAAGTGAACTGTTTAATGAAGCTTTGACCACAACTTCAAGCAGGAACACAAGTATAGACCTATTTGTCATCACATTGGGTTCCACCGCTCATTTACGACCCCTAATAGGGGTCACCACAGTTTCACACGGGGTTGACTATTAAAAATAATCTATTTTGATAATCGATTAATCTTTTTGAGTTGAGAAAAAAATATATAATATATATATATATCAATTTAACTCTGATGCCTCTATATGGCTTACTTAACAACCAAGACCTTCAGGGAGAAGATTGGCTATTTCTATAAAGTTATTTCTAATTTCTGCCACCGGGTCGGATTCCCCCATGTACCCCTGACTGCAGA
>NW_023339873.1:1894950-1896645 GCF_004916995.1 Morone saxatilis
GGGCATGGCTACCTTGTGATTGACAGCTCATTCTCAGTGAGTCCGTCCAGCTCAACGCACCAAACTCAGATCAAACTGTCAAACTGTGCTGATCAGATATGGATCCAGATTCTGTTATTGTGTTTACTATTTGTCATTTAAAATCATTTCACAAACATATTTTACTGTTTATCTGTAATATGAGATTGTTTCCTGCTACGGATGACAGCCGTGGAAGGAGATTAAGCAGAAACAGTTTATCGGCCATATGAGTTAAATGTTCACTGTCAGAACTTACTCGGGAATAGTGTAGCGCATTTACTCTTTTTGAAACCACCTCAAGCAACTGTAAAAAAGAAAATGAATTTTGTTGTTTCCATTAAATATTTTGTTCCTTGCTCAACTCAGATTACACCCCACTCCACTAAAACCGCTCCAAAAGATTTTAAAAAGCTGCGTTGTTTTTTTAATTTTCGCTGTTTAGGATGTGTGATAAAGCTCACACTGGGGAATCACGGATAAGACACACACAGGCAGCAAGAGAAAAGCCCCTCCCTGCAGATCCTTTTAACTTCATTGTTGCAGAAGAAGCAACACCCCACTTATCCATGAACACACAATTCATGAAGTAATTAGAAAGATCAGCTGTCTGTGTGATTAGGAATGAGCAGAGCAGCAGAATTCGCTTGTTAACCGGTGCGATTCTGATATACTGGAGCGAAAATGGAGCAAGAGAAAAGAAGTCGCTCCAGCTTAAAAAAAAAAGGGGCATTGATGAGGGTAAGGTCACAAGAGTTTCCCCTTCCCAAGCAGGAGATGGAGTCAGAGAAAAGAACAGTCGAAATCAAAACAAACTAGAAAATGTATTTCTCCATCTAAATTAATCATTTAAAATGTGGTAGATAAATACATATTACACAACCAAAAGATACATGGCAAATGCAATATATTGATCGCTGATAACACTTACTTCCTTGTGAGATTTTGAAAGTGTACCAAGACTGTACTGCACTGTACAAAAGAGGTGAAGTAATGCGGGGCTCAGTTTGAAGGCTCAGATATTGTTATTGTTAAGCTTTTGGACATCTGTGACGTGACAGCAGAGTGGACAGGAGACATCATGCCAAACAGTTGCAAGGTCAATCGCATCAACAGTAAACATGTGTCTCTCACATGTCAGGTCAAAGCGGCCTTCATCAAAACAATACACCCTTACCTGTTCACTGTGAAAATGGGATACGTGTCATTTATACCCTGAAAACGTCACAACAGGCCAGCTGTCTGTCCCATTTTAACACAGTCCTCCAACAAGCAGTCTTACCGCATTCTTTTAATTTATTTTGAAGAACACAAGCCCTGTGTTCTTTGCTGTGTCCCACAAGTCCTTGTGCTCCAGTCACATGGCAGCTTTGTGCACATCCAGCCTGAACATGTTGATAATCACATGGAATTATAGATAATTTTACATAGTTACAGTATATTTGTTATTAACTTTGTACACTATTTGTGAGTTCCATCATGTGTTGATGTTAAACATCACAGCTTGTACTGTAAACTTAGGTATCATGGAACTGGTCCCAGTTTTGCGCGTTTTGCCCAGTTTTCACAACCACATGAAAATATGTTTCTGAAAAGGTTTTAGGTGAGAAATTGTCACTGCACTGTCAATCACAAGGTAGCCCCGCCCCAAAGCATACCTGCTTTATGGTCTATTTT
>NW_023339873.1:1896741-1898316 GCF_004916995.1 Morone saxatilis
TACAGAGCTCATAAATCAAGTAAGAAGTTGGGTCATCTCTCCAAAAGACTCAATCGGACTTCTTCTCTGCAACCCATGGAGCTGCCCCCTGCTGGCCATTAGAAAGAGTACAGGTTTAAGACACTGTCTTCACTTCACAGACTTGGAATCCCACCAGTTATACACAGTGAATAACTGTGTGTCTGTCAGCCTGTTGTGGGGTTAAAGTGGCCCCCTAGTGGCAGAGAAAGAAGTAAATTTAGTTAGTACAGATTCAAACACCACACAGTGATTTTATCTACTGGCTGCTGACAGCAGTGACTGGAATGGACTCTGTCCAACTTCCAATCCAATAATCCTCCAGTCCTCCAATAACTGTAATGTGGGTCCACATTTGTCAAACCACCATGAAAGAGGCAGAACTGCAGGCTACAAGAGGCCGAGGTCAATTAACATTTGGTTGTATAAAGTTTAATTTAACTTAATTACATTGTTTATATTTGTTGCTGCAGAGGCATTTAACCTTAACAGACCTCAGTCTGGCATAGAAGATTGTCCAGTTAGCCAGCATTCAAAAACACTCACACATTATCAACACAATAAAACCCTTCATACCACAATCCTGCAGGAATATCTTGTTCTGTTTCGATTACTCTGCGGTTACATTTGTTGTGAGCGACTGTGGATGAATGCCGTCAGCTAGATCCACTGATACGCTCAATGAAAATGTTATTGTGTCCATGAAAACTGAACTGTAAGAGCTAAACATAACCAGATCAAGGTTTACAAAACAAGCAACTACATGGCAGGAGAGGTTTTATACAGACTGGCAGACTGGAAATGAAGCTGTTATAGGGAGCAAAGATGCACAATTATAAAAATAATTATATTCAAACTAATCGCCTACATTCTGGCTGACATTTGACACCTGAGGATCTTTTCGCAGACTTGCAAGAATTAAAAACTCACAGACTTACTTAATTCATCACAGTCTGTGATTAATATGTTGCTAAAGACATAAAAAAGGTTAAATGACTCACTTACTTCTTCAGGCAGTGTGGCTCAACAGTTAAGCTTTTACCCATCGACTATGTAAAAAGCTGTTTTTTCAGAACGTCCGAGCTGAAGTTTGAGCTTTGGACAGACTGGTGCTCATGGCAACTTTCCATGGTAAACCACCAGGCAGGCAACAAAGGGTCAAAGGACACTGTCTTAATGAAACTCTTTTATTCCAGTGATTCACTCGCATGTCACTGTCGATCTGGCCAACAGGGCTGCACTTTTCTCGCTTTCTTTCTTAATCTCAAATCGAACAAAACTCACATTTCAAACACGGGGCACAATGGCAGGGCCAAAGCAGCAGCTTAAAGTGCATTTAAAGTCAAAATATAAAAACAAATGGTGGGAAAATTGCTCACATGGGTTTGTTCAAAAACTGTAGAAGTATTATCAATCAATCAATCAATCAATCAGACATAGATTAAACAGATTAAAAAATATATAATGATATATGTATAATAATAATACATAAAATAAATAATAATAAAAACAGATAGACAAATATATTATTATTTTATTATATATTATATTATATAT
>NW_023339873.1:1898416-1921972 GCF_004916995.1 Morone saxatilis
AGGGTGAAACCGACAAGTAAGTTGAAATAAAAGTTCCTCTCACCTAATAGGTCTTGTAGTGTTCGCTTTGGAAAGGCCAGGCGCTAGAAAACTCTGTACACCTTCACACGTGAAACATGCCTCCAATGGGGCGCCGGTCGTTGCACGCCCCCTCACTCCCCACTATCTTCCCCTTTGCATGTCCAACCACGTGCCTGCAGCGTGCATGCCAGCCTGTGTGTGGTGTCTACCACCCAGCGTTGAAAACGCACCCTTTCCCCCTCGGGATCCTACCGTATAGTATATCTTCTTCTTCTTCTAAAGTCTGTCCTGGTATTCTGTTGCTGATACAACTGCAGGTCCACTGTGCATTTTATTCAAGCTGGAATGAAAGAGGACCCCACAAATTAAAAACCCAGTCATTCTCTGCTGTTATCGCCTTTGTGACTGAATCTCATGTTATTCATCTTATTGTAATTTCACAGATAATTCTGTCTTCACCAACATAAATATCTTTATTGTTGGAGCTGCACAAAAATATCTGTTTCAACACATCCATCCATGAAAAGTTCCAGAGGGCACACATTGCTGTTCGGCTTTAACAAAGCAAGCAGCATCAAGAAATATCACGAGTGAGTGAGCATGAATGAAAATATGGTTTTGCAGGCCGGTATATCAAAAAAACCTGTTTATTTCTTTCTGTATAAAAGCAGCGTGGAGCCCTCCTGCATTCAGAACAAGGCTCCCAGCCAGCAGCACATACTGAAACACAAAGACCCCCAGCTAAACCATCAGCCAGCCTCTATTGCTCCATTCTCTCAGCCTCACAAAGCCAACAAGGAGCTGCTGGAGGAGAAGGCTTGTGTGGAATTAAAGAGGTGGACAGATTACATGGGAGCGGGAGGAGCGGGAGGAGCGGGAGGAGCCGGACGGAGCGGAGCTGAGTGGCGAAAGGCTTCAGCAGAATCAGACAGGCAATGTCGGGATGTGGAGTCATTTTCCCTGTCACTGCTGCTGCTGTGTCTACCTGCCAGACAGGTCTACTGTAGCACCGTGCTCCAAAAAATACACCACATCCTTAGGAAGTCTCACTTTTCTTCAAACAAAGTGATAAAGTGGAAGAATATCTGATTTAATGATTATATTACAATATTTAATTAAACCTGAATTTTTACACATTGGTTTATTACAATCAAACTATGATACTTTTCTAATTTATATATATTTATAGTAAATCAAAATACTGGAGAAGATGGAGTAGAAACAATTACTTCATTGTCCTTTTTAACCCTTTGAACTCTGCAACAGAAAAGGTCAGCTAGTACCTACATTGGTATATGAGTCAATGAACCATAATGATTGTAAAAATTGAGTCATAAATATAAAAAAACTTTTTTTCATCAAATTTCATTAAATAAAAACAAGAAAATACTTTTTTTTGAATGTAGAAACATGAACAAAAGATTTCTGGACAGAAGTTATTTGAACTATGTGCATTTCTTTACTAAAGGAAGAATAACAGAAGAACAAGCCTGTGATTATAATTTCACAAAATATAATGTCTTATATTTACAAAACAAAAATGCTAATACTGTAGAATTACAGTTTGTCCACCAGAGAGCATCTATCTAGACTCTTTAAAACGCACAATTAAGAGATCCTCATTAAAATTATTACTTATTTTATGCGTGTAATGGATAAAAAAATAATATTGGCTGACAGATCATATTAGATTTTTACTGCATACACAGAGAGCTTTGCGATTGGAGGAGCTAATTGTGAATCCTCATCTTTCCATGCCCATAGTTGGACCGATAATCAGATACAATACATGAACAGATTGCAGCAAAAAGGCTGGAATGGTCTACAGCTGCTGAAGGCTGAAACACATCAACGTCAGGAGTCTAACAAACATCCTTCTTTGTCCCTTTTTGTCCCTCCTCCTCCACCGGAGATGATCCTCAAACGTCATGGAGGAATGAATGTGACTAGAGGCTAAATTTGTTTTAGAAAGTAATTCAGATTATGTCAGAGGTCTGCACCACCCGGCCGCAAGCGTAGGTTTGAGTCCCACTCAATGTGTGTTTTTAGTATTGTCAAGATATTGTTGTGTGTATGTGGAACCACCCTGAAGCTCCCTGGGACAAGCACACATACAGGTCTGCACACAAAACATCTACCTACACTCTCACTTTAAAAGAAATTAAAAATGACCTCCAACAATCATCACAGCTATAATGGCCTTTAAGACACAATAAAAAAACACCCCTAACATCGACCACAGCTGTCCCCTAAAGAGCAAAAACCCACACAACCATTTTGAGTCAGAAATCAGTTTAACGTTATAGATACGACTACATCGGTACACAGACCCCTTAATCAAACCCTGAACCGTAAGTTAGGAATCGGTTGAGTGAAGCTTTGCTGCTAACAGCGTCTCCACTCTCTTGAAAGGTAAAAGGTCATCGCCAGGGTCTGAACAACAGTGACAAGAATAACGTAAGCGCACCGTGGCTCGCCGACAACGCCGGCACGACCTGCAGCGCCATCAAATCTAAAATCTAAAGTTTGGAAGAAGGAAAGTTGGACAAAAGTCTGTCCATTTCTAAGATCTGTCGGACAGTCCAGCAGTAGCACGACAGACCTTAACAGTCACATGGTGATACAGCATGGTGTCTGTGTATGCTAATGCAGCTAGCACAAGCAAAACACAAGATAATAAACACTTTCCAGCCGCAACTGAGCTCCAACTGGGCTGAAAGTCTGTGAAATTTGTCTTTCACTTTTTTCCCATAAAGAGAAATAGCGCTTAAGCACTAAAGCATTGGCACTTTTATAGAACTGGCTTATTTTAATTTAGAATGAAAAATAAATGTCTACATTAAACAAATGTTAAGAACTGTGTCAGATTGCATTGAAATACATTTAATTGTTCCATTTTAAAATGCATTGTCCCTGAATGGTATCGTAGCCCATGTATCTGGATACGAATGTGCACTGGTTGCTTTAAGTTTCACGTCAGGCTCGTAGGCTCCACCCCTTAAAAATCAGATTTCCAATAAGCAAAGAAACTTTCCACTTTCAGCAGATGAATGTAAAAACATCCTTCTAATGTCAAACTGCATATCCAGCAGTCAGCTGCTGACTATCACTCATCACCAGCACAGCCAGGGTTTTAATTATACAGGCCAACAACAGTAAACAGGGATTTAATCCATTCAATAGAACATATTTGGTCCAATCATAGACACAACGGGATACATTTACATATTAAGTTAGAGATGGAATTCAAAAAACAAACATGGTTTTGTTCATCTTCAGTTTCTCCTCATTTAATGACGCATGCATCCTGAAGGGCTGAATGTAATCTGCAAAGCATTTTCTTAAATAAAACCTGCATTGATTATCATTATTATTATCATTACCACCCCCTGCAGCAGCTTGGTGGCTCTACTTAGTTTTTAGTCTTACAGGTACTATACATATATTTGAGTATTTCCAACTCAAAACCCCAACAAGTTCACTAAACTTACACAAAATGACTGGAAAACGTTGCCTCAGTTGTTGTTTTTGTTAGATCTAAGTTACTTTTTTTTTCTTTTCTTTTTTTTTTACAGTGCACAAGAGAAGCTGAAAATGAAAGATTCTTTGGCATTTTTGCTTGAAAAAACAAAACAAAAGAAGGATGCACTGATACTGATACCAGTATCGGGTATCAGATCCAATACTATATTACTTGTAATTGTATTAATGAAAACCCTCCGATACCAGTTTATTCTGGTATCCGTAAATCCCTAAAAATTTATTTATTGCCATCACTTTAGCTCTGTACTAGGGATGGAAATTGGTACAATTTTATTGATACCAATGCCATTATGAATTTTGCTTATTGTTTCAATTCTTTATTGATTCCCCTACTGATTGACTCTGCCAGAGTCGGAACGGAAACTAGGAAAATAGATCACATCACTTCTCTGGCTGCACAATCTTTTAAAGTTATTTTACTTTGTTTATAAAGCTCATCCATAGATCTGAGACTTTCTTTCATTTTATGTTCCAGCCAGATCACTGAAGTCCTCCACCGCTTTTCTTTTAAATGTTCTTTACGTGTCCCATTAGAGCAGCGGTGAGAGTGCCTTTGGTTTCTCACTGCCTCTGGATAATAATGGGCGACCTCTCTCAGTATTATCTAGTGAATCTTTATAATCTGGCTTTTACCTTTACTTTGGAGTGATGTTATTGTCTCCATGGTAAGCATTTTTATACAAACTTTTAGTTTTTTTATTTAATGTTTCACATTTTATTGTTTCTATTGTATCACTGTTTCTACTGTCTTGTATCACTTTGGGCTGCATGTTTGTATGAAAGGTGCTATATAAATAGTTGAGTTGATTCCTAACCAATTTTCAAGACACGTTTAGTAACTGTTTTATTATCTCCGAGCTTGAATACAGAAACAGAGTACAGTTACAGTAGTTTGAGTTTCTTTGTGAAATGAAATGCTTTGGACCGTTTCTTCTTCTCACCACGAGTCCTTCTTGTTGCAAGTTATTAAATTGTAATGCACAGCTGCTGATGAAAGGAACTGATAATACTGGAAACGTATGATTCTGATGGATCAGACAATTTGGAACCGGTTCTTCACTCCCATCCCTACTCTATACTGGACTGCAGAAGTACTGGTACCGTCCTTTAAGCCAGTGGTTCCCAACAAAGAGACCCCTTTTCTATAATTTAGTTAACTGACTAAGCAACATATTTTATGGATATTTCATAGTATATTCAAAACTTTACTATGTCCCCAAATAGAGAACTCAGGAACTGCAAGAAGTTTTCTTTTTTTTTTTTTTTAAATCATACAAACTTCCTTGACAAATTCTGTGTTTCCTTATCCCTGGCGTTTGGCTTTATCTAGACAATTTATTTAACAATTTACTTTACTTTGCATTTACTTTCCTTCAAATAAATGAAACTGCAGAGAAATAGGCCTACTGTGTATATTTTTAATGTTTACTTATGCGCCTTAAAATCAACAAGGCCTGGCGAACCACCATGAAGCTTTGGCAGCCCCTAATGGGGGTCCTCACCCCCAGGTTGGTAACCATTGCTTTAAGATCACAGCAAGAAGCAGCTGTACTATCAGTCCATCCCATTTTGTCCAACACAGCTTCATGTGAAACCTCAAGTGGCTCAAATTACACCGTTTTTCTTCTCAGAAGTCTGAAACCTTTTTGTTTTCAAGTCTGCTGTAAAAGACCCTGCTGCTGAGTTGGCAGAGAGTGCCCCAGAGATCGAAAAAACACTTTCAGTGTTTAATCCGATTACACCCTCACACTACACACAGTGCCTGCACTACAACTGAGGCATGACACCCTCCTCTCCCTGCTGCCTGGAAACATCAACGAGGGTGACTGCAGTGAGGAAACACACGTCCAGCGCTGCTTTTCGGCTCACTGCAGCCGTGTTTTAGTTACACTCTGTACTCGGGTATCTTGGGTGGTGGACGACCTGTGGATGGAGTGGGAGTGGGGGAGGTATCAAGAGTTGTTGAGCAGTGTGACCTTGGTGAGTTTTCGGCACCGGCCGGTGGAATGCTTTTCAACGTGGGTGAAAGCTCGGAGAACAGAAGGGGACGTGCTTAAAGTCCGACTTCTTATTTCTGGTAACGGCAGGACTTCCCTCCGTCCTCCCTTCCACACACGCACACAGACTTTCTGACTCCCCAACAGCTCAGCTATTCGCGTGTGGAAAAGGAATCTGGTATTTACAGTAACAGCCAGATTATTATTACACCATGAGCAGACTCAAGGCTGTGGAGGAGGTTGACAGGCGTACATCCTCACTGGTTTCCTCTGCAGAGCCTGGAGAACAGGAGCAGATAGGGTCGGTTTTGTTGATGTGATAAAATAATCACCAGCGGCGTCGAAAGATTAGAGCGTAAATCCAAATGTCCCTTACAGAAAAACTACAGTAATGCTGTAATAAACTAAAAGTGACTGCAGGAAGTTTATGAAGAAACATGAAACGAAAACACATTACAGTCACTTTTAGAGCTGTGCAGACAAACGTTAACGCTCTGCAGGAATCTAATGGGGATATTAATAAATCTGAATTGACAGATCTGATTGGATTCATTTAGGCCTGCCGTTTTGTGGTTTGCTAACTTTTTCATATCTTGGGTGAACATCAGCTGCGATGATTCAGTGCACAAACTGGCTGCAGTGCAACTGAGCAGAGGCAGTGAGACCTAGGATGATACAGTCATTCTAGTGGGGGCTGCACAGAGTGACCTTATTGCAAACTAGAAACAACAGAAATTGTAAATCCTTTACAAGTGAAATACTGACAGGAAATACTCTTTGACATTTTGTGGAGTAAAGCAACCCTATAAAGATACTGAAATTGAGCACTTTATATCAGCACCAGCCTTTAGAACCCTGGAACATCTCTGTTGTTCCTATACATGCTGCCACTTGACTGGTTTCTCAAGAAAAAAAATTTATACTGGTTGTGTCTGGCTTTATGGCTCACAGGTCTTTTCCTTCTCTGAGACACTGAAGAACATGCAGCCACATACAGAAAGGAGGGGCGGCCAGTCAGTACATATCTAACGTCTCTATTGTCTCTGACTATTCAACCCAAAACTTTGTGACTTTGTCCTTTTTTCTGTCAAAACTGTAATGTTTGCCAAATGTAACATGCGCAGAGATTAGGCTGCGTTTTAATGCAACACGGAAGAAAAACACCTGGATTTTTAACACCTGCAATTCTACGACAGCTGCATTAGCTGAGGATGACTGTGTGGTGCCACTGAAAGCTCGGGAACAGCTACTAAACTGACTTTGCAGTGAGACTGTTCTACTCTGACACAGTCCCCGTATACATTCTACAGACATTGAACCTTTGTACAGAAGGAACTCCTGACAGACTGTCACTAATGATCAGAATCAAGTCTCCAAATGAATTCATGCTGAACTCTAAAAGCCGCAAAGCGCCGCGGAAAGTTGAACAAATGTGAGAAAATCACATTATAATCAGGTGCTTCTCATCAGTGGAATAAAAGAGACTTTCCAGGGCTGCCTTTCAGGACCCGAGCAGAGCAGAGTTGCACCTGTCGGACCGGAGACGCTGCGCAGGTCAAACTTTGCCTCTCCTAAATGGAAAAGTTAGAAATGAAAACATACTGTTTCATGTCACAAACCTGTCACTGTGTTCAGGTGGTGACCAGAGGAAGAGTTCAGCTGCTGCTTGTGGTGTTGGCTTTCAGCGCCTCCGCCGCGGCTGCACAGTCACTGGAGGCAGAAAGAACCGCGACGCGTAAAAGTGAAACTATAAACGGACATCGCGTGTAGCCGGCGCGTTATTCCTCCAAGAACTTCTTCATTCCTGTCGTGTCTTTAATATTTCCCTTCATCCCCTCTCTCCAGTCCTTAAAGTCCACGTTTAAGGTTTGGCCGACTTGGGGACGTCACTGGCCCCGCCTCTTTGGAGAGCTGCCCGGCGGCACTGCGCACAGGAGGAGGGTCCGAAACCTCACTGAAATATGGCGTTAAAAACCAAACAAAGATGAGCTCTATGTTCATTTTTCTTCATTAGACGTCTGTCTAATAATACTGGAAATATATATACATGTTGAGGTCGGACCTCTTTATCTGTGATTTCCTTGCAGCTCAGAGTTAATGATTTAAAGAGATGGAGCGCAGTAAAATGAGGCCAAAAGGGTTCTGCGCACCCAATCCGCATCCAGCAAGACAATTTATGTCCTTATCAAACTGTAAATTGTGAACAGGTGAATAAAAAAACCACATCCATCCTCCTGCTGCGTGTTTGGTTTGGATATGAATCCTTTCAGCACAGCAACATCTGAGACGCTGTAGTAAATTTAGATGAAGAACATTCAGGAACTGATGTTAATAAAGACAATAAAACATGTACGTTATCCGGATCAGCTGTTTTCTGTTTATTTATTTTCTTTCAAGATTATTTTTGGGGGCTTTTATTGCCTTTATTTGATAGCAGCAGCTGTAGAGCCCCACCACAGAAAGGTGGGGAGAGAGAAGGGGGGGAGATGACAGGCAGCAAAGGGTGGCAGGTTGGAATTGAACCCGGGCCATTGTTCTCTGTATATTGTTTCTAAATGACCAGGGCCGGATTAACCCTTAAGGAGATCAGGGGCAGAAATGAGTTGTGGGCCCCCACAGACCCCCTGTTTCTGTGGTTTGTGTATGTATTTGTGCGATATTATTCAGTAAAAAGCAGCATGTGTGCATAAAATACAATAAAAACCCTGGGGCACCCGGATAGCTCGCCCGATAGCGCAGGCGCCCCACATACCCAGGCTGAGTCCTCGCTGCAGCTCGAGTCTGACCTGTAGCCCTTTGTTGTGTCATCCCCCCCCTCTCTCTCCCCCTATTCCTGTCACTCTTCGGCTGTCACTATCAATTAAAAAGAAATAAATAGCCCATAAAAGCTTCACAAAGATGGTAAAAATATTGGTGTTGCAGTTGGTAACCAGACCTGAACGAAAACAAGCACTCAGAGTTGAAAAAATGTAGTTCAAGTTTAAGTTTTTCTATCATTCTCAGCTTGAAAAGCAAGATTGGTTGCTTTCATTCAGGCCCAGTGGATTCTTACAGATGCCATTGGGAGCACTAGGAGGAGCCAGAGGAACCAGATTTGTTCTACTGTCAGGATATAGTAAAAGTTTCAGCAAATTATTTTTTATAAACGTTACCTACTGCTGCTTTAATTATTTTTGTTTATTTTATTCTCTGCTTATGTTTAAATCTCAGTTTAATATTTAATTCTGCATACTTTTATTCTGATACTGATCTGATTAAATGCAGTGGGGTCAGTGTGTATTGGAGCTGTAATGATTAGTCGATTAACTGATTAGTTGTCAACTATTAAATTGATCTCCAACTATTTTGATAAATGTCCAAATTCTCTGATTTCAGCTTCTCAAATGTGAACATGTTCTGGTTCCTTTAGTCCTTTAATGACAGTAAACTGAAAATTTGTGGGTTTTGGACGAAGCAAGAAGTTGGAGGATGTCACAGTTTTTTCCATTTTCTGACATTTTATGGACTAATTGATTAATAGTGAAAATAATTGACAGATACATTTAGAACTTAAATTTAATCGTTATTTGTCCTTGAATCAAATTTTATAATTTAATTCAAATCTCATGCTGACATTGGAAATTCCAGCTTCTTTCTTGGAAAAAAGACTTACTGTTTGAAGCATTTTCCTTTAGTTTTTGTCTTTGTATGACCTTAAATATACTGTGGGGGAAAAAAAACAGCACAGCATGAACATCTGTACAAACTGTTGTAATATAGCAGCCTTGCAACAGAACTGTGTACATTTTTGTGTTGAATGGACTCAGTGCACATCTCTGAGGCTAGTTTGAGGTGTCGTTGTGCTGCATTGCGATTGTTCGTGTTATTCTGTCCACTTCCTACTTCTACCTGCAGACTGAGAGGTGCCATAGTAAAGATATGGTGGCGCGGGGACGTCACTGGAGGCGCAGCCAGAGATGCTGATAACAGTTGTAGGTGTTCGTTGTGGTGACTGATTAGAAATCTGAGCAAATTTTTTAAAAGAGAACTGACACATTAAAAAATATTTACAGTTATACCAGCCTGAAGGACAAATATAAGTTTGAATATCAACTTTTATAAAGAAAATATTTTTTAATTACATGTCACACACATAAGGGGACTCAATTTTCTGTATTAACATTAAAAGGTTAGTAATTGGAATTTGGGAATGTCCAGTAGATTTTTGTCTGGCTTTTAATGACAGGATTTTTTCTTTTTAGAGATCCAGATCATTTGGCTCAGCTCAGCAATAAGAGCAGGCTCTTTCAGCTCCCAAATGATTCATCATTCAGTTACACATTTGCTTTATTTAGTTCAGCCAAATTCAGCAATATTTTGAATCACAAATTTGCATAAATTAATCTTCCAAAAAACTCATTTACATGAACTAAAATTAATGAATGAATTGTTGAAGCAACTCACTAGTTTTGAGTGAACTTAAATGTGCATTTAAATATGATGTGATATTTAATGATCCCCCAAAGTGTAAAGATTAAAACTAGTCATATTAAAAAAAAACACAGAAAATTAATTGGCTATAATTTAATAATCGATTAATTGTAAATTAGTTTTATTGTACATGAGCTGTTTTTTACAGGTAATTTTATAATTTCAACTTTAGTGGAATAAAACTGAGTAAATTCAACTTTGTATAAATTTGTATAAAGAAGATGCATTTAAGTGACTTTATTCAGATAAATTCTCTTCACATATTTTTAAAAGTTTTGAAATGCTGCATATGAGTGTAACTTCAATTAACTGAATGGAATTAGTACAATTAACTTCCAACATCCAAGTTACCTCAAATAATAAATCATGCTTGAGTTACTTCTACTCAAATCAAATATCTTTCATCCTTAAATTGTTTGAGTTATTAGGTTACCAATGTACAACAGTGTCCACAGAGCACTGTTTTGTTTATCATGATTTCCTAATTTTACCTTAGAGACACACACGGCAGGGAATGACAACACCAAAGTACCAACTAATCAATTAAAATTACCATAATTATTTTCATTTTATGCCATTAGTGCTGTTGTTTGACAACCACGGCGGGGATGTGATTAGAATAAACCTTTACAGCTCTGATATATATTCTCTAAACTCCTCTCAGATCACCTACAAGGTCATCCTGCTTTAGTTTGTCCGTCTCTTACAGTGACCTTGTCTCCGTACTCAGATTTCTGGACTTATTCTCTCCATCATCTGAATGCAGCTGAGTTGGTCAGTGGGTTCAGGGTTGTACAGTCACATATTTTACAGCTGAAATGAGATCAGTTGACTGATGTGAATTGCAGAGCTTGTTTGACATTTTTAAAATAGTTTAAGGCCACTAAAGGGCCAAAGAAGGTAAGTCACACTGCTGTCAATGCTGCCCGGTAACAATATAATGGAGGTTTTTGGTAAAACTAGCAATTAATCTTGCCCTCCTTTTGTGCCGAGTTAGCTCAGAAAGTGGCACAGACAAATTCTACTACTGGGGCTCTGTGGCTCGGGAGGTACAGCAGGTCGTCTACTGATCACATGTTTGATCCCCCACCTCCTTCTGTCCACATGTTGAAGCGTCCTTGGGCAAGACACTGAACTCCGGGTTGCTTCCCAGCACAAACCAGTGCATTCCTAATTGCCGATCCAAAGCCTGGTTAAAAGGTAAAAAGCGCCATGCACGGGTTAGCCAACTAGTAGATGATCTGTTGTGGCAACCACCAACGGGAAACTGACAGACCGGACAAAGCCACCATAGTTTCTCCTTTGCACTTGGAAGGGGAGGGTGAAGTGAGGGTGTTGCAATTTGCAACTACAACCACTAAATGTCACTAAATCCCACATACTGATCCTTTAACCAAGTGTTTTAGTTGCTCAACCTTAACCATACGTCAACCATAGCATTCATAAAGGAACCACATATCCGACCTTAGGGAAGGTTTAAGTGTCCCAGTGTCTAAATCAAGAAAAAACAAACAAACAAATAAGTGGTTCTGTGATGTCTTGCTTACAAGCCCTAATAGCAAGTGCTGATATCAACCACATTTAGGCAAATAATGATGTGAATATCACTTTTTCAAATAAAAAGGGATCTAATTGAAATATTGGAAAAAAATCTTGCAGCCACTGCAACTTTGTTTGAGATACTTTAAAAGTGAAGGAAGAGGAAAAAGCTGGAGGAGAGTGCAGCAAAGTGGGAACAAATGGAGTTTTGATAGAATCCAGCTTTGTTTTCTTCTGTATGTTTTTCTCATTTATTCAGTTTTTTTTGAGTCCTTTAGAAAATACAGAATACATGTTCTGATTCATGGATTCTTTCTCTGTCTACTTCAATTATCTTCTGATATTTCTATCAGCCATATTAGTCGCTGACACGCACTGCAGCATGATGTTATTTGATACGAGGCAGCACCAGTGGACTATTTCCTTTCCAAAAAAATCCCTGGTGAAGGGAGGAACTGTGTGTTCCCTCTTGTGTCCTCTCTTCTCCTTTACCCTTTGCTCCAGTAGCACAGAGACCAGCGAGAGTGAGAAAGTTAAATGTGCCCTCCCCCTCACACTGTGTGTGTGTGTGTGTGTGTGTGTGTCACATGTTCGGACAGGCTATCTGCACCGATGTGGAGTCGCTCGGATTCTTTCGATTCCAAATTCTTTGCAAATGCAAGCTGATTCATCCTTTGCCCACATTTTTTCTTCCTCAATCATGTCTGAATTAGTTTCATTGGCCCTCTGTGCTCTGGCTGCTCTGGCAGTAATGATAGACGGGGAGAAGGGGCTGGATTCCCAGCACTTTCATCTGCCTGCTGCCTATTACTCCAGTAATAGAGTGAATATTCAGCTGCACGTACTCCGAGGTGAAGCACAAGTTAAGTCAGAAGGGGGACCGATGGATTATTAACATCAATCCAGATCTATCGTCTGAAAGAGATGAGCTGAGCTGAGCGCAGGTATTGAGAAAACTAAACGTATCACGAAGCTTGAGGGGTATGGAAGACCATTTAATTCAATATTAAATAAATACAGAAATAAATAAATATATACCTATGAAGTAAGGGGACTTTTATTTCCTAATGCCACATTTATTCTTAGCTCTTTATATTTCCATCTGTTATCTTCCAATTAAAGGTGCAAGGTTAGCCCCAGGTAGCCCACTGCTCTGCCACAACTCTGCCTTAATTTACAGGACTTTTTGCTAAAGTGCTGCTAAGTGTAGCTGCCCGTCAGTTAGTTAGTTTGGCTGGGCACACTGCTGAGCCCGGCTACATTGTCCAATTACCTGTCTCCGGTTCTGGTGCCCATTCTGGTGCCGATCCCCACCAGCAATCTCCTCTAGGTCTACCCTGAAAACCTCCTCCTACTGGCAGTCCAAAGCTTCTGTGCATTGCATTTCTCATAGCTGTTTCACAATAAAAGCCTCCGCTCTGGTTCAACAGTGGAAAACTTTGATGTGAAGCAGCAGCAGGTTATGTAGCTATGGCTTGCATTACCAGTAACTTAACAGCTCTGATACGTCTCAAAGCATTAAGTAAAAGACTGACACACATTGTTGAACCGTCAGTTTAGTGTGAGAGACCGCTCTGGTCTGGAAATAGAGAGCGTCTCAGGCCCTGCTAAAAGATAAACGTGACATATAGTCACATCTTCAGTTAGCTTATGTTCAGGCACGTTGTTAACATGGACTACAGATGAAAAATAGCATGTTAGCTACAGCAGTGTTTTATTAATGTGCATGTCTGCTAAATTAAATTTTAAAATGTAATTAGTCAGTGTTTTGCTAACATTAGCTTTCAGATATAACTACCTAGCTAACAATTGATGTAGATTATCTAGCTAGTAAGCTACCACTTAGCTTACAGTAGCTAACTTAAGATGTGACTATATATAGGCCTATATATCTTCGAAATGTGGTTGTCTTCTCAACATAGATTGTCCTAGCACATAGCATATCTAAGTACAGGAAAGGAAGAATTGTGTAGTTCTTCTGCCCTTAAATGGCCAAAAAATCAACAACATTTGTATGCCACTTTTTCATACATTATAAAACCATCAACAGATGAATACAATATCGAGATTTGCTTTATTTGCATTAAGGAGGACACATTAGCCTGTGAGATCATGTTTATAACCCACTGACACTCATTCTGCATATTTGGAATTTCTTGATGACGAAAGAGGGTAAGTGTCAAGCACGGCTGCTTTCCTTTTAAAGCCCATTGGTTCAGAGTGCATTTAAACAATAAGTACATTACCTCAAACAAAACATTACAACCTTTAATTCCCAAAGCATGTTAAACTATCTTAAAACTCAATCAAATGTGTCTCTGCTTATTCCGCAGCTGTCATCAATGAAAATGTATGTGTTGTTTTAATTCTAATCACTCACACTAGAAGATAAAACATGCCGCATTACATCACCTCCTTCCCTCACAACTGTTTCCTAACAAAGAGTCTTTGAGCTTTTGCCGGCTTTTAATTGTGACTTGGATCCACAGAGTAGAGGAGTGTGGGAGTGAGGAGGAGCGGCAGGAGAGGTTACCTTGAACTCTTGTACCTCCAGCCCTGTGGAAATCCTTCCCTTGTCTGGGAAATTTAGGGCTTTTTCTAAATTCTCTGGCAGGACACGGGCTGCTTTCGGTCCTTGACTACAACACAAAACCGCTGACAGCAGTTTTTCATGAGAAACTACCCGTTCAACAAGGATATCTGCTCCATTAGCTGATACTCTATTTCGGGGAAAGAGAAACACTAGAATATCATTACATATCTGCATTATGAATATTACACTGTATGAAACTATTGTTGAGAAATGCAGGTGAGTTAAAAAGTTAGGGTTGTCCTGAATTAGGGTACTGGCACCTTGTTTGGTCCAATTCAGGCACTGCTCAAAGGGTTAAGGGTTAGGGTCATTTTATGGTACACACAATTCCCATCCCCATATAGACATAAAATTATTTAATTGTGGAGTTCTTCTAGATGTTTCAAATGTTATCGGACTGAATGGATCAAAAAGTGACTTTTTTCACAATGCAAGCTTATGGGAAACGTTTTTTTGGGCAGCTGTGTATCACATGATGTTGTCATTGTACGGTTTGGCTACTATGTCATGTTCCTGAATTTTAGCACCTCCTTCCCTCACACTCAGCTGGTAAATAATGTTCCCGAAACAACAAAACTATGGTTATAAAGGAGTAGAATATCCACTAACACTGAGTATCCCAAACTCACAGATTTACACACAGATGTTTGGAGCAAATAGTGAACCACACACAGCTCACACACACATTTTCATCCTGACACACTTCCATTCATGTTGTTTACTGGTATCTGTGTATCATCTGCTTGTTGCCATGGGATTTTTAGCACTCGCCCCTCGCTCACCCAGGCTGGACAAGCACAAACAAACATACACACACACAGAGGAACACACAGGAACACAAGGACACAAATGAGGTTCAGGGAGAGAAGATGGCAGCATCCGGCTCACAGGCCCATGTGCTCACATTGTGTGTGTGTGTATGTGTGTGTGTGTGTGTCAGTTTTTAATCCGTTTTTAACTAGCCAAGTTATCGCGGTACATTATGTGGAGACCTCCACTCTTTATTGAGCAGCAATAATGTTTATTTTCTTTTAAGCAGTTCCTGAAGGACTAATGTGAAGATTTAAAGAGATGCTGTAACATCAGATTTCTTTCTTTTCCTATAAATGAAGGCACTGCTCGAAGCATTTTATTCAATGAACCAATCAGGCTAGTCCAGAGCAATTTGCAGAAGTATAATTGTGCCGTTTCTGGTGCAGCTGTTGTTGGGCAAACAGGGTCCATTACTGAGACAGTAAATATTAAAGTCTTCATATCTACCCAATAACTTTTAACAAAACAACCCTCACTTAGAAGATTAAGGGCAGTGTTCTATGGTGGCTGAAAGAGCCCAATACCCTGCAACTGTAGAAAACACACACAAATAACACAATAATCTTGAATGCAACCCTGCACATAAATAAAACAAACACAAACTAAAAGAAAAGTTTTGCTGAGAGATAAGAAGACTGACAACACTCATAGCTGTATGCAGAAATATATAACAGTGGGTTAACTTAGCTTAGCATAAAGAATTATAACAGGAGGGAAACACTCATTTATACATTGTATCTTGTTTGTTTAAACCTTACAAAAACCCAAGTGTAAAACTACATGTGATTTTATGAGGGGTTATGTGCTGGAATCAGTGGGCCAACAGTGTTTATCTTAGCTTCAACAGTCTGATTTCATTACTTCCTGGATAGTTTAGCTATGCACCTAGCATTAGCCTTTTACTAATTGCTAGCATGGTTCAGTTGATAAATCTAAAAGTCTAAAAACACTCAAATCAACTGAAAACTGCCCACCACGTTTTAAAATGATACAATATAAACACCCAAAGATTGTTAACGTCCCTGAAAAAAACAGGACATAACCTCAGTGTCCTCGCTGGTAGCTACAGCAATAGCAGGATGAGAGAGTAGTTAGGATGAAATGGGTGTGGCAACAGGATCCTCTGACGTCTGACCACACGATTACCACGGTCCACCACGGGACACAGACACAGACACAACCAGAACGTGATTCATTCATGATTATGAGATCTGACCTCTCGTGTGGGTCAAACAGGTGTGTCTTCTAGAAATGCCCGCTCGCACAGAACAGACCAAAGTAAACTCCTACATTTAGAGCTGGGGGTGTTCTTGCATCATTGCTGCCCTGCTCGCTGCACTCTGCTGCCATGGAGACGCCAAGGTTGTTTACCCAACCCGGGCCTCAGGTGTAGAGGAAACTGATTCAACTCATGTTTTTCCACTGTATGAAAATAGTTTCATACGGTATGTTATTATCATCTTTTAAATCTCATCTCTAAATCTACCATTCCCACCTGAATCACAACGTCCCCCACATTCTCCCTCTACACATCCATTATTACCTAATAGTGAAAGAAAAGTCAAATTAAAGTTGATATTTTAGGCATTTAGCTGATGTCATCCAGTCAGGATATGGATAAATACAATGTAATGAATTTCACTTTAAATATCAGCAGGGATTTTATCTTTATGTATTGAAAAGTGCAGGATTGAGGAAGATGACTGTTTGTAGTTACTGTGACCTTTTATTTTCAGAACAAAGTTAAAGCTCAATACCTTTTTTTGTCCCTGCAATTAATATTGCTGCAGTACCAATAAAAAAAACAACACAGGGTAATCAGTTATTTAAAAAAAATGTTGAAACAGATTACATTGAAAATTTTAAGTAGCACAAACTCAATTTTGTAAGTTCAGAAAGATTCTTGCTGAAGGAACTTTTACTAGTCATTTTTAAGTGACACTAACATTCCCGATTCAGTAGTTTTACTATGTATTTTGTTTTCACAGTACAAATAAAAATAAAAAAATTAAGTCAGTGTCACTTAAAATGACTAAAGCTACTCGATCATGAATTTTTTTTTAACTTACAAAATTGAGTTAGTTTTACTATTTTTTTAGTTAAATGATCTGGTTTTACAGTGCATATACTTCTGTAGTTACAATCAAGATTTTATGTTTAATTATTTGTACAAGATGATTTGTTGTGAATGCACAGCCTTTTATTTTGAAATAAATCACAAAATTACAAATTAACTTGGACTTCTATTGACATTTTGTGTTCGTTTTTTGTTGACCTCACAGTGAACAGTTAAATCAGATTTTTATGTCACCTTTAAGTCACTGTACTGGTGACCTGTTCACGCTGGAATCCGATATGGACCAAATTAAAACAATGGGAATTTTGATGACTAGATGACTTTGCCACACTCACCAGTTATTCCTCCTTCAAACCTTTTCTAATAAAGAATACACACAAATGAAACGTAGTGAAGTGAAAGTGCTGTAATACAAGGGCAGGCTCTTTCTTGCAACACAAGAACAATTATTCTCTTATATTTCCACGTCTTATGGATCATTGCCTGGTGAGGGTTTTTACCTGGAAGCTGCAGCCTCAGGATTGTTTGCATCATTAAATGGTACTAAGCTTTAGGTGTAAATGGGCAAAATGCAACATCAATATTTGTATGTAGATGTAATTACAAGTAAAATATATACGCTAAGTTGATTGATTTATATATATGTGAACATACCGCATAGTAAAGAATAATTTCTTCTGGTGCTACTTGGATATCGTGTCATTGGTCATCCTTTTGACAAAACTTGAAAAGACAATATGCCAGCGTCACATTTCTGTGATTCTATAATGAATGTGACATGTTAAAAGAAAGTTCTAGTAAATTAAAGGGGAAAATGGGTTAGTAGAGCAGTGAGTACAGATGGGAACTCATTCAGCTCAGATGAAGATATGAGGTGTATGTGTAAAAAGACAATTTACATGTATATATGGCTGTAATTGCATTGTGTGAAATACAGATAGTGTGTCATTAATGGATGTTCTCCAGAGGGCTTATTTTGTCTAATGAATACCAGCAGGGTTAAAACTAATGTTTCAACAGCAGCAATTTATTGCTTTGAGTGGGTGATGACTCCATTTGATCAACGTTTGCAGATACACAGACACAAAAGATCTTATTTTCATTTTTTTGCTGTTTAAAGCTGTTAACAGATGGAGAACCCTAACCCATTTTTTTCACGTTGAAACACAAAGTCTGCTCCAGAATAGACAGAGCAGGAGGTCAAAAGCATCATCTTTACCCTGGTTGCTGTGCAACACATATTTTAAATTAGCGTTAGCAACCTAATACATAACTACAGCAAAGAGGATAATGATATCCAAAATAAGAGACAAGAGGAAGTTGGCTGTGGTTCCTCCGCATGCTGCTGAAGAAAATTCAAACAGAGGACGAGGGAACATGGCGTCCCATCAGAGAGAACAGAGTGCATGTTGTGCAAAAACTCCATCTTAATAATTCTAGTTTAAAGTACCTTTTTTCTCTTGTGATGCAGCGTATCTGTTCCAACATGGAAGTGTTAATAAAGTTGTTGATGGAGTTTGGACCTCTTCAGCAGGCCTCTTAATACAAAGTACAGCATTTCAGATTCAGATGCCCTCCTAAAGCATAAAAGCTGTGTGAAAGAGAAAGTTCACCCAATATCAAAAATCCACATTTTTCCTCTAACTACAGTGCTATTTATCATCTAGACTATTTTGGTGTGAGTTGCTGAGTTTTGGAGATACCGGCTGTAGAGATGTCTGATGGTAGACTCAACAGCAATGTATCTTTCCAGAAACCACAACCTGGTTAAGATAATCCACAGACCTTGTTGTGAGCAGTTTCATGTAGGAACTATTAAAACAAACTACACCGCCAACTGTAGCTGAACATTACCTTACTCACCTAGCATGAGATAGCTAACAGCTCAGTCGAGGAGGACACCATTAATGTTTACATCCTGCGCTCTCGTGCATGTTATTTTCAGCACGGTGATATGTAGAAAGAAAATAGTTCCACAGCCTGATACCTCCAACTCACGCCCAAAGAAATCTAGATGGATGAACAGCATTATAGGTAAGAGGAGAAATATGTAGTTTTGATGTGTTGAACTTTTGCTAACGTGCTAATCACAGAGCAACATTTGTCCACCATGAAGTCGTGTCCACCTGGTGACCAGTACCTTCAAAACAGAAGAGTTTATTATGTTTTATTTAAAGGACCAGTGTGTATAAGAACCTACTGTGGCCGTGCTAATGTATAAACACAACAATTCCTAAATTCAGGTGTCATTTAGGTGATTATACACTAATAAAAACATACCTATGAATAATCAATTTCTGTCAATAGATCCTCCTAAATGTTACACACTGGACCTTTAAGTATTTGAAGGTTTTAGCAAACATAGTGGAAGAGGAACAGCGGGACTTCACCACTGGAGAACAGTTTTCTCTGCAACCTGCTGAGTCACCAAAAAAGCTCATGAGTTTGTTGCATGTGACCGATCAGCTCAGTAAGTTTTTTGGCCTTGAGTGGTAATTTATGGTTGAGTGTTTTCAGCATCTAAGAACATGGAGTAACACGCAGTACATTAATCGTCTGAAGGTCCACCGTATTAAATATTATCATTAAAACCTTGGGCAGGCTTTCAAGTCATGCCCACATCTAATAAAAAGGATTCATATCTAAATGACATTGAATTATTTGAAAAAGCAGGATTATAAAGGACCACAGATGTGGATGTGAGTCTTTGGTTAGTAAAATAAATGCATTTTATTCAAATATTTAGTTTGTATTTATGAGGTACTTTATGAGGAGAAAAAAACTTAAGAGATATTGGTAATAATTTTTTATTACATCATGTCATCCATCTTTATATATATCGATGGGTGGAACTGTGTAGTATGGGTTAAGGAAGAAGCCATTACATTCTAGAACGGATCCAAATCACGGGGCGGAGGTCAGTTGTGATACAGACATAGGTTGTACTTGTAGATTTTCACATCATAAAAGACTGGACTTTTGCCCTTGGTAGAGGTCTGCGTTCTCTAGTGCCCTTCTACTTGAATTTGGTATTAAACGTCAGTTTTTCTCCTGTTGCTGTAACTTTTCTTTTTCACTGATCTGCAGTCGTCAAGTCACGAAACTTCTGAATTTTCAGAACAGCTTATCTGCCTCATCTCCGCAGATAAACTCCGCCAACCATTTAGTCTCATTAATTCTGTGACTGATACAGTAAACACAGTTTTATTACAGCACAGAGCCGTAACCGGAGAGGTATGTTTGCTCACTTTTAATAAACGCACTTTTAAAATCCTGAGGGCTTTATAGGAGAAACAGGGAGAGGTGACAGATGAATACTCATGCAAGCAAATCAGACGTCTCCTCCGAGGAGGCTTTAATACCCTTCATTTGACTGTGGCTTTACTGGTGAACCTACTGTCAAAAAGGTAGAGTTTCCTTTTTTTTATCCATCACCCTTTTTTATTAGACATTTCTTTTTCTTTCTTTCTTATTCCTTCCCAAATAACTGTCTTCAATCTGAACTGACAGACACTTTAATGCACCGAGTGGGCTTCTCCTTGCCTCACGAAAGCAATGACACTATTCAGCTCTGACCTTTCTTTCTCTGTTGGCACTGCACTATCTCTGACAATGGAACAGGAGGAGGTTAATATAAGTTTGGCGGTAGTAAAAGTATATTCGGAAAGGTTCGAACTCCTCTTTTTCACTCGCTATCTTCTTTCTCTCGCTCTCTTCATTGTTCTCTCGTTGCACAAAAGGGGCCTTTCAGTGTCCAGATGTGATGGAAATTGAAATCCAGAGTAAAATCAGGGAATAGTGTGCAACACAAAGGAGGAGGCCATTCAATCAGGGAAAGAGTCTCACTATCTGCTTTAGACGGAAATGAGACAACACTGGGCGTCATAATTTACAGGTTGCCTGTTTCATATAGACTGACGTGACAAGTATGGATATCAACATCTTGTATTATAAGAAACTGTACATCTGTGCGTCGTTCATTCTCATGGTGCCAAATCCATTTTCACTGAGCTTTTGTATGAAAACTTGCTTGGTTGGATTTGGAGGCTGACTTCACAGTTTTGGTCGTTTGTATGTTAACAATGGAGGAAATGATTACGTGTAATGTGTAAGGAGTCGCTCTAAGTGAGAATTTTCACCTGAATCCGCAGTTCCTTTGAACTCTACGGTTTAGCGTCTTTCAGGTCATTGTTTTGGTTTTACACCCCCTAAACTTACAAGGGTTATTCTGATATTGTTTTTTTTTACCGTGTCAATCAAATCAAATAATGATTATATATATATAACGCATATATATATATATATATATATATGTCTAAATGACATAGGCAGAGTTATTATAGTTTTGTATTTTTTTATTTTTTATTTTTATTTTCAATTCAGTTTAGTTTCAGTTAGCGTTAGTTCAGTTGCGCCTGTCAAAAGTACGTCCACCTAAAGTGCTTGTTTTTTCCACTGACAGGCTCAGATTGTTATTCTGTCTGGAAACCTTATGGAAAGGATCACTACAGCGATAGACTTCCACCATAACAACTTATCTTAATGAGTGGATAATATATCCGTGTTGAGCTTGACACTAACACAAGACTATTATTTAACTTTAACTGCAAGTAAAACACAAGATCCACCTACCACTGGATCTCACTTCGTCAAAGGGTGTTAGGGTTAAAGGTTTATCTGTGTGTGTGTGTGTGTGTGTGTGTCTACCAGCATTGACACCACTTAGAAAAAGTGATAATCAGACTTAAGCGCATCCTTCCTGTCACACTTGCACTCTGAAATCTCTGTTTGACTTGAGTATGGTAGGAGAGAAAGGTGGATGTGAGGAGGCTTAATGGCGCCATCTGTTGAAATTAAATTTTTAAAAATCATCTACTGTTTACCAGACTTCAGTTGGTTTAACCCTATCAACCCTAACCCTCTGAACAACAGACACAGTGTGATCAGAATCAATTTATTTGGCAAGTATGTGAACACATAGAAGGAATTTCACTTCGGTTTCAAGTTGCTCTTAACTGTATACACAGTTCCAATAGAAACAACAGAGCTATTATATGCATACATACAGATATATATATATATAAAGCAACAATGACCAACAACATAGAATATCTAGATAAAAGTGTTTCTGTAGATTATAAATAAATACAGATACTGCAAAAGAATTGATAGTAAATGGGAAATGTACTTTATATGCACGAAATAGGTGATTATGTAGGCCTATCGTATATGCATGTATTCATATCTATATACTGAGTGCAGAATTTATATTTGACAGTGCTGATGATATTAAAACTGACAATATATAATTTATTATTTGCAGGTAAATGGACATGTAGTGTTATAGTTGTTAGTTATCGACACTAAATGACTGATGTAACTGTCCATCAGAGGGACGACCTGTGGGAAGAAACTGTGTCCAGGGTGTGAAGGGTCTGCAGTGCTGGTATGATTGTGATTGTTTAAAACTATTCAACCGTAGTTTGACAAGGTCTGAAGACAAGGTCAGTTTATAAACTTTAAATGAAGTGACAGACTGTAGTGCTATCATCCCGATTGAAACTCTGACAGCAGCCACACTTACTGAAGTCCAAAATCATTTTGACATTTTGCCTTTGATTATTACTCACGCGAGTTTGCTGCTAATTATTTTACCTGTTATGTTATTAGTGGGGTCAAGTGACTGTTTCCCATTCCCGAAGACTTTGAAACATGTTGGCTTGTTTAATGTGTTGCCCCTTTTTAATGCATCTCTTTCTCGTTACTATCTTTTAGACAGTCTGGATTGGCTTTTTGTTCGTCCACTACCCCCCCTGTCTCATCTTCATTTTCCCAGTTTGTTGCTCATATTTCTTTACGAATACACAGTGATTTCTAGTAGCCTACTGATTATGTTTTTTGATATGTAAAACTAATTTGAAATAAAGACAGTTCACATTTGAGGATGGAAACAAGGAAGGAACACATGTATATACACATACGCGTATATAGGCTATATATTTGAGGCTATAATACAACTCTGGACTTTTAGGGCTTCATTCCAGGCACAATTATTAGTTTTGACATTGTGGTATGAATAGTTTATCTTGATTGTGATACTTTTTAAAAACTTGCATTGTGCTCCTGCAGCAAGCTGTCTGTCTGTGGTAAAAGAGCAAATGTTGCCTGTCAGACTCACACCAATAGCTACAGAAAAAAGATCATTTGCAATTTCTTCTCAAATATCATTTCAAACTTTCTCTTGCAGACTTTCCTTTTTGCTCATGAATAGGTTGTAAAATAAAACTCCATCCCATTTAAAGTGACAGCCACACGAAAAATAAATGACTGATTGCATTAAATTGTGGTAACTGTGGAAGGATGGAGGGTAAGTTAACTCAGAGCTTGACATAATGATTACATCTCCAGATTGGATGCTCTGTTTTTCAGATACATAAAATAGTATAATTTCTTCTTCTCTAAAATGTCATGCAGCATTTTCTGAACTTCTTAGGCGAAGAAAA
>NW_023339873.1:1921993-1923087 GCF_004916995.1 Morone saxatilis
ATACCTGCAGCATCCTCAACCAAATACACTTTCCTTCCCCTCCACTCTCAGGCAGTGCAGAGGACTGGATGTACCCAGCTACATGCAACCACAGGCTGCTTTCTAGGAATCTGCTCTAAGGGCTTCCCAGAATCACTCTGGAGTATTAAAGGCTTCCATAAATATTCACCTGGCTGATCCAAGCTGCTCTCTGCTGTATTATTTACAGACACGGGCAGGTAGTCACTGATGAACAGTCTGTCATAAAAACCCTCAAATGTAAGATTCCTGTTTAGGATCAACATCCTCCAATCAGAGACAAGTTTGAGTTTTTGAGGTTTGTTTCTTAAAGGCTAAAGCTGAATTATTCATATATTAATGCTGTCACCAATTTCCAAAACCAAAAGATTGAATGTATCAACTAACAAGATGTTCTCACATTGTTGTTGGTTTTGATCATGTCATGGAATTGAAAAAATAAAAAAAGGCTTCTCCTTAAACATTGTTTTCTTATTATAGTATTGTGGACATATATGATGTTTTGTGGTTGTCAATAGAAACTGATGTAGGTTTTTGGCTGCAGGCTAAAAATAAATACACTCAGTAATAGAGAGAAGACAGTTGAAACAGGGAAGATTATGGTCAGCTTTTAGATAGAACCACCACACTAGAGCAGTATGTGGCACTTTCTTTCTGTTTCTGTTCTCTGAACCCATTAATTAACTTATATATACATGATACGGTTATATATACACAATGTCGAGCTGTATACACGATGTTGCACTAGAGCACCAGCATCTCAGATCAAAACAATTTGACAGAAACAAAATCAACAATCACTCAATGCTGGTTTGAGTTAGATGTGAAGATATTCATGAAAAGGACTACTATGGCCACAACATAAGCTAATGGTAATCCTTGGTATGGTAATGGTAAAGTGCTTGTTTTTGCCACTGACAGGCTCAGATTGTGAACAGAAGTGTCATACACATAAAACTAAATAAGACTCGCTCTTTGTTAGTCTTTCCAACAATCACCAACTCGCTCTACTCAGCTGCACACACAGCAGGCCGGCTATAGAAACACACCACAGACAGGCTGCGATAGCAACACAG
>NW_023339873.1:1923105-1923521 GCF_004916995.1 Morone saxatilis
CTACATAGATAATAGTTGTTTGCTATATTAAGGTTGTATCATCACACCTTATTTGCAGTGCTTTATGTATATTCTTAAACTGTTGCTTTTTTTCCGAACAGGTCAGTAGCATTTGACAGAATAATGTGATCCAGTTGCCCAAAACTCAACTTAACGAAACCAAACAAACCTAAATCCTTCTTAATTTCAGCAGGAATTTAAGCGAACTGCAGCTTTTTATTATTCTAAGCAATCAAACCAAACAGGAATATCTTTCTCATTTGAGCTTTTTAATAATGTTGCAGGTGAATTAAAACTTTATTTAAGCTTCCAGATTTTCAGGAGAAAAACTCATTAGACTTTCATCAAGCTCCTATTTCCATAACATTGTCTTCAGCTTTAAATCACAGCTATAAAATGAATGTGTGTGTGTGTGT
>NW_023339873.1:1923560-1932142 GCF_004916995.1 Morone saxatilis
GAGAGAGAGAGTGAGAGAGAGTGTGCATTTATCTACCTGCTGAATATGTGCAATGATGCAGGCAAATGCTACAACCTTTCACTGTGAAAGCAACACATTTGATTTATGTAACACTCTTACCAATACAGTGTTGTTTTTTTAAAGGAAGGGTAGTATGGAGTGACTCAGCCTGTGGTAATGTCTAAATGAATGATTGTGAGTGGATTGCAGGCAGTTGGATGAAACACTGATGGATTTTATACTGTTTGGAAACCCATGTGACTTAAACTAGTGTGTGATGCATGTGATTTTACACAATAACAAAATTAATATCTTCTGAGATTCCTGGGTTTACTATTTTGCTTTGTTTTGATTAAAAAAGAAACAACTTCTGATGACAAAAGAAGCTAAAGAGCAGAATAAAAAGACACTTATGTTGCACTAACCTAAACACAACACTAGAGTGCAGTGTTCCCTCACATATGTCCTCAGGAACATTTCACACTGTTGTTGTAAGACGTCCGAAAACCTTTGTGAGTCTCTGTGGATCATAAACACACACAGACACCTAAAGTCCTGCATTCCGTGTCTTCCAGAATCTCCTTGTCATGATTTTGAACACAAAAAGTCAGTAAGGGAAGAATGTACGCAAGGGGAGGGGTGGAGGAATGTGGAGCTCCAAAAGGGTGGAGTGATAAAACAAGTGCAATAGAGCAACAGTGGCTCCCAACCTTTTCACTTAAGGGAACCCTTTCTATCACTGAGTAAACTGAGTGATGGATATTTAATATTATACAACAATAACAGTACAGAACAAGTGATAAATAATAGATCCAAATGGTGAACGTTTAAGGTTTTTTTTAAGTTTTAGATCTTAAATAATAATCTAAACGTATAACATTAAATAACTATTTTATTAGTTTTCTTCACAGAAATGAAGAAAATGCTGAGATATAGGCCTACTGTGTATATTTTCTACTCCTCAGTGGCGACCCCTAGTGGTTGGGAACCACTGCAACAGACTGATGGACTGCATTTACTAAATTGTAGTTTATATATATATATTGTTGATCCGAGCGGTTTGGATGTACAGGGTTATGGCTACATAAAGTCAAAGGGGATTAGAAGCACACAGAGGTAGGAAGAGCACAGTCCTCCAACTCTAATCTGAACTGAGAATCAGAACCATCCATTACAATCTATGTGAAATGACACTGTTTTCTCCAGGAAAGCAGCTGATTGTTTATTTTAAAAGAATCCCTTGACCTCTGACCCACAAGTTTCCCCTTTGCAGACATGCCCACTTTATGCTAATTCCATGCGAGTTTTGGACAAAAAACATGCAACACACGTGGTATAAATGTGTTAAATTAATAATTTTGCCTAGTTAATATTTCTGCAAACTGGGGTCCATAAACAGTATCGGAATTGCATAAATTGGGAATGACTGGAAAGCTGAGACACATACACATCAGTGCCCCACTTGTGCCCCTCCTAGTCAAAAAAGTCTGGACAGGACATCAATTAATGTTACCTGCAGAAACCAGTGTCTATTATAGGAGAAAATACACTTTTTAGATGTGAGTTAAGGCATAAGATATAAAAATAAAATAGATCTGATCTAATCTGATCTGCTACTTCTGGGTGTATTTTATTGAAAATAGTTTCTTTTAAAACCAAGCTGCAGCTGGAGCTGAAGTTGAGTTTGTTCTCCAAATGAAAATCGGTTGTTAATCGGCCACAACGTTGGGTTAATGGACTCAGCAGATAATATCAGAATAGAACATAATGGGAAAAGGGAGGAGAAATAAAGCAAACAGAGCTGATTATGTGGAGAAGTGACACCCGCTCCCCGTCCAAACCAGTAATGTGCAGCAAGCTGAGAGCTCCATTAGGCTAATTGCCCTTGCAACTGGGAGGTAGTGGCACTCTACCCGCACCGAACACCAGATCCTGGACCAGATCCCGCAGTGGCGTTATAAACCGGCGTCCCCTCAAGTGGCCCCCGTCGACAATTCAGCCCTCTCAAATCCAATAAGTGGCCCCTCCTTGGTCGAAACGGCTAATTGCACGGCTCATTGTGGCGGTGGGCACGGCTGAAACTGCTCACATTGTTTTCACATTTCCATGTTTTGTTGCCATGGCAGGGGAGGCATGGAAACGTGGGGGTTAGGGCCCGAGCCCGTATATTTTCAATAGGACCTTGGCACCAGGCGGGCTGAAATGTAACCACGCTTCTTATTCTTATTGCCCTCCCCTCCCGCCTCCCTTTACAACCACTTCAGTTACACAGAGGGACATGCATGTGACACTGGTAGGGTTACACAACGGGGGGGTGGCAGCAGGGGGTTGGGGGTGTCCAAATGTAGGCAGGAAAAACAGTCCCTCTCCTCTGCTATGTTATTTGTTGGTGTCATGGGCTCTTCCAAAAGCTTCCATACAGCCATAATAACATATTACAGAAGTACCATGCTGCGTGCCAGTGTGCACTGCTGCAACTGACCTGAATAGAAAATGAACATACACACGCTGTGTTTTCACTGTCGCACTCGGCAACTGTTTGGAAAGTAGTTTGATGGTCAGGAGTTAGGAAACCGCTTTGCATGGCGAAACCGTGGCCAATATTCATGCGTGCACACTGTGGTTCATGGTGCCAACTGCTCTCCGTATCCCCCAGCAGGAACAGAAGAAACTGTAAGAGCAGAATTATAGTTTCTCCTTGCAATGATGTCTGACTGATTTCACATTTTAGGTTGTGCACAACTTTTATTTTCTTGTGAAGCATGACACACACCTTTTAGAGGAAGTCATTTTAATATTAAATGAATAATCTGCTGCCAAGGAGAGCAATATCACACATGTAGACATCAGTCTCTTGATTGTTGCAGCCTAAAATGCCAGGTTTGAAGGTTAGATTTTCTTTAAAGAAATTCAATAATTCATTAAAAATCAAAGGCAAAGAATAAAATTACACTGTTTGGAGCATAAATTTGAGACGCACAGGTCTGCATCTTCACAACTAGAAAGTTTGGTGATGGATGGCTAAAAAAATTGCGCAGGAATGTACAATGAAATAAATTTGCAGAAAAGTTGTAGTAGAATTCATGGGGATCAGCTGAATTTGCACAAACTGTTACAATCGCAACATCGCAAATTCCTGGAGCAACTGAGACATCAGCGATTCATTTCATACAATGAACTGTAGCGTTTCTATAGCCCTCTCCAGTGGCTTCCTGTGGCTTTGACAAAAAATATATGAATAACGTCTATAACTTGTTAATTAAGCAGCATAGTTCAAAGTCTCCAAAGCAAACTGTAGCCCGCAGAGCGGGAGAGGTCAGACGTGATTTGACTTGCCCTTTTGTTGATGTGTTTGTAAAATGAGACAAAAAACTTTGTGAAAGTGGAGAGTCATAAAGTGAAATCTAAAGATTCATGAGGTCAACTGTGGCTGTCAGTACGATTGGCTACTTTTCAGGTTGTATTTTGTGGTACTTTACTGATGCTAAACTCTGTCAGAATGCAACAAACAGATACCATCTCCTCAGTCTGCTCACATCCAGGGTGTCCGTTCTGCCTCAGAGCTGAATTCGACACAGAACAGCAGCAGGAAAATGCTGTTATTCAAGTATAAATACTGTTTTCACTGCTTGGAGACCACGTATCCTCTTCAAATTTAATGCCATGGTGAGAATGAGGGCTGCAGTTGCAGTTCGCCTCCACCGTATACCACAATCTCCTAAATCATGCTGGGTAGGAGGGTTAGGCTGGAGGGGGGTTGTGGGTAAGTCAGCATGTTTGTTTTACAGTGATTAGCCTATTATGCGGTCCGGTGCTGCCAAGCCGTGCTGAGGGCTACACTCATGCCTCTGTGACCTCTCTGAGCCGAGCGGGTGCAGTCGCAGGCGTCATTATGGTGACAGTCAGCTGGGCGGGGCTCCGGCTCTGTCGTGGAAACCGAGCGGACGGAGGCCAGTGAGGTCTGCGAGTTCAACGGCAGGGGAGGTCACAGCAGGTCAAACCATGCTCACACTGCCTCTTTGGTGTGTCAGCGCCTTTAAAGTCACACCGCACAGAGGATTGTGTGCATGCGGTAATAAGACCTCGTCTGTTTTCCTCTGAAGCTGCGAGAGAAGCTGTAGTTTATGGACATCAATCTATGACAGCTATCTAATCTGTGGTCATTTTGGCTGCACCGATGGACCAATGGAAACACAGAATGAGGGAGGGGACTGTCTTGTGTGTGAGTGTGTGTGTGTGCTTTCTTGGCTGCGTGTGGCTTTGATTGCGTGTCCGTAAAATTGTGAAAGAGAAAAGCTGCATGAGGCTGTTGGTCAGATTTGGCTCGTGTCGTCAGCTTCATGGATTTCCTAAAACAAACTCGAGCTCTGACAACAGGTCTGGTCTCAGTGGCAGCAAACAGAGTACAACTGCATTTACATAAGAAAAATGAAAACATAACAGCAGCAATTTAAGTCTTGAGATGCTCTACTTTGACTCTTTTAGACTTTATTCAACATATACTGGCTGTTTTTTCTAAAAAGCATGTTGTTTGGGGCAGTGCCTGTAGGGACTTGGCTTGGGAACCAGAGGGTTGCCAGTTTAAGTCAGTTTAAGTTTTGTTTTCAATTCAGTGTCAATATGTTTCTAAAGTGGGTTTGCTCATTTCAGTTTAGTTTTTATTGTCAAAAAATGTTTAGTTTTAGTTTTTATTAGTTTTGGTATGAGTTTCTGTTTTTTATTACAATATTGGGGGTATTTGTCAGGGGCAGGATGTAAGAATAGGTATTACGCTGCTTCCTCATGCATGTTGTGTTGACAAATTTGACAAAATTGACAAAGACAAACTAATTTCCTGTGTGTTCTTATTTTATTTATATCATTTCTATGGAAGCCCATCTCTCTCAATGTGACAAAACAACAATTCTGTAAGTCATTATAATGACAAACAAAAATGCTGACTTAGTATCTCTGATTTGAGGAAATGGGCTTCCATATGTTTCAGTTACTTTTCTTTATTTTTTCTAAAGTCTAGTTCACTACTTCAGTAACTAAAATGTATTTTTAAACGTTTTAGTTTTTAGTTTAAATATAGTGTAAGCTGGTAGCTGGAGAGGTGTCAGTTCACCTCCTGGGCTCTACTGAGGTGCCTTTCAGCAAAGCACTGAACCCTTGGCTGCTCGGGTCGCCATTATGTGGCAGCACAGTGGTTCCCAACCTTTTTCCTTAAACATATAGTGACTGCAGAGAAGTTTGTAAAACTGTAGCTCAAAATTACAACTTTAACTACTTAACCTGATCTCGCTGCTTCTGGCCAGAATAGCAAACAGAGAACTGCTTTGGATCTACGGAGCTCTTGTAGGTTTTGTCTGTTTTCTCCTGCCTGAAGTTCTTGTTGCTAAGATTCATGTTTGGCGCTTTGAGGAAAACAGGTCTCTGGCACAAAGGAGAGGGAGGATCATCCACCTCCACAGGCCTGAAGACAAACTCCAGAGGTGAGCTGGGTAACGCCTTGGCGAGATCTCAATGGAAAGATTACGTACATATTGTTTTCACACTTTTGAGCTACAGTCGCGTGTCTCTGCCGGCCAATTTATTGTGCCGGGTTTATCCACAGCTGAGTCAGCTCTCCACTGCCACTGTTTTCTGATCCCCGAGGGCTGAGAGAGAGGATCACTCCCTTCATCCAGCCCACAGCATCACAGAGTCACACCCATCATCATCCTCTAAACTCATACCGAAACTTTTCTTCATTAAACAGTCAAAAAGTGAAGAGACACACTGATGATCGATACGCTTGATACTTTGCATCTATACAACCTTCATCAGGTAGGCATATACCGCATAGACCAAAATGTCCTAAATATAAAAAGTGAGGCGTACCATCCCCTCCAGCCAATAACATAAAGAAGAAAGTCTTCAGTCGTGTCAGAGAGTCGAAAGTCATCCACCACTGCTAACGCAAAAATGTTAGGTTGCTAACTGTAAATTCAATTTAAGGTCCAGTGTGTAACAAGGAGGATCTAGTGGCGGAAATGGAATACAATATTCATAGGTATGTTTTCACTTGTGTATAATCATCTGAAAATAGGAATCGTGTTTTCGTTACCTTAGAATGAGATGTTTTATCTACAGCGGGTCGTCTTCCATTGAGGCTGCCATGTTTCTACAGTAAGGCCTTTGCATATCAAGTCTGTATTCGGTTTGTGCGTTTTGTGTCATCTGATTAAACTTGTCACGTGTAGAAATCTTGAAATGTACAATACAGAAAAAGAATAAAGCAGTTGGGTCTAGAGTGTCAAGAACAAGGAGAGTTTCTCCTGATGACCAGTCAGCTCTGGTGCCGCTCTCTCCCCTTTCTCCGTCTGTGTCCTGTCCTTATCTAACTGCAGCAAAAAAACGCATAAAATTGAACCTGGTGTCCAAAAAACCAAACATTGACTCCAGATAGAGATGTCTGTGTTTTCCGCGCATTTCGCGACCAACATAGTTATGGAGGTCTCGATCCAATCTCAAAGGTTAAGTTAAGTCAGATAATCAATATTAAATGACTTGGATCGGATTGGGGGCTAAAAAACTTGATTTGGACATCCGTAACTGTACTTTTTCCCTTGAGGTTAGGCAATGAGTGGCAATCTTCACCACCACTAGTTGCCACTAAATCCAAAACATTTATAACAGCAACTATGTCACAGCAATCACTAAAGCCTATAACTTTGTACAGGCTGTTGGGATACTGTCAACTCATTGAATGTTTACAAGGAAGTGCAAAGACTCATTTCTTTAACTGGAATGACTCATAGCAGAAAAATGACTCTTGAGTATTTCTATTTTGAGAAACTGTGTATGCTGATACATGCCTGGCTGTAAAAACCCCCGTTGGTCCTTGAATTTCAAAAGCATCTCTGTCTTTTGGCACTAAAGTCACGTAGCTGCCAAGTTGGGAAAGCTGACTGATGCAGGAGAAGTCTGATTAACACCAAAGTCAATAAAAAATCCTCAACATTTGAGTTTTATTAACTGTAGCGGTGGATGGAAAAAGCAGATCTGACAGGCCTGGTGCCGCTGTGAGAGCCCGAGCGTCTCCACATTGTCTTGCGTCTCGTCTCTCGCCTGTCGTCTCTGCCTGACTCTCTCTGAATGACTACATCATGTCTTGGCACGCAGATAAAAAACCCACATGAGGGTAATTACTGCATTAGAAAAAAAGATTACAGCCGTCTCTAAAAAGACTGCCTTGATCAATAAATCAAGCTGGAACGAGTGTCGGCTCTTAAAGATACTAGATGTGGTGAAGTTATTTGTGAAAATGCTTTTAAAAGGCAATTTAACGCAGTAAAACGGAGTATTGTGGAGCGTGCGGTGCGCTACATTTCAAACACATTCAGTCACCCCGTCAGCGACTGTGACACCCGTCTGGTGTTGATATCAAAGCAGTGATATTTATCAGTTCTGACTTTAAAAAGGACAGACAGAAATGTGGGATTGTCGCAACCAGAGCTTCAGTCTGTGTGATTTAATGTGCAAATGTGATACAGAAAGTCTTAAACGTTGCCTTGTAAATGTGCTTTTCTTCAACATAAAAATTGCATTTGAAGATATCGTTTTCCTTTGAAGGGTTGGACACGTTCTCTTTTAAAATGGGGAACCATTATTGATTATGTTAATTGCCCTGAACGAGACACTACAGGGATTAACAAGAGACAGGTTACAAAAAGAACGGTCAAAATCGAAGCCACAGAGGCAGAGATATCCTGACCTTTCCTCCTTTGTATGGTCCAAAAACATAAGCTTCTACATTTCCCATGATGCAACTTGATGGCAACTGTTTGTTGGAGGCAAGCATGCTTCATAAATGTCCTTCCATCTAACACCCTAGCACTTGGTTGTTTTTGTATACATTAAATTACGTACATACGGTAAATAAAGATAAGAACTGTTATTACTTGAAAAATATTGTAGCCTTCATTAAAACATCATCATCAAGCTGATAATGAACAGTTATTTGCTCATTTGCAGATTAAGACATCGAGAGAGTACATACTATTACAACAGCAATTCAATAACTGTATTTCACTGTGTGTTTGACCTGCCTCACATTCAAATACAGTAAACATAATGCAGTTGAAACAATGGATATGTGTCCTGGACAGTGTTGGGGGTAACATGTTACTGTAATCAGATTACATTTGTCTGTAACGCAGTAATGTAACGCATTACTGTTGATAACGTCAGTAATCACATTACAGTTACGAATCAAAAATGATCTTGTTACTTGCGCTTCTTTGGGAGGACGGAAAACACAAATCAAACGTCCCTTTCTATGCGTGCTTATGCAACGCTCGTTTGACCCTATGGTTTGACCTCACTTACGTCATGTCACGTGACATGTAGACGTGACCATAGTGTGGACGTGACTTGAGCAGGAGCAGAAGACGCACGAAAGACGAAGAAGACGAGGAAGGAGAGTAGAGGCGACAGAGTCCGACACCAACAAAACAGGCAAGGCTTGACTTTGAGCAAAAATTAGCAACAAAAGCGGAGATAGATAGGCTTGTAGCCGCATATATTGTGGAGGAAATGTTGCCTGTTTCCACGGTGGA
>NW_023339873.1:1932242-1935659 GCF_004916995.1 Morone saxatilis
ATGTCATGGAGTAATCCAAAAGTAATGTAACTAGTAGTGTAACTAATTACTTTAAGCAGCAAGTAAAGTAAAGTAAGGCACTACTTTTTTTAAAAGTAACTAGTAATGTGTAATGGATTACTTTTTTTCAATAACTACCCCAACACTGGTCCTGGATGTCAACACAAGTTTTATTTTTCAACCAAATCTGTTTTAAAAAAAAAACGTAATTTTTTAAACTGCAGAACCACAAGCAGCTCCAGACGTTTCCAATCCAAGAGTGGTCTGGGATGATGCTCTAAAATCTAAAAATCATTTGGGAAAAAAAAAAATCAAGCATTTTTAGGGCTGCACGATTAATAGAAATATTATTGAAATTGCAATATGGCCAGGTGCAATATGCAAATTGCAGAAGTTGCAATAGTTCTGAAATAACACAAATCTGAAGTTACTTTAAATCCTAAAAGATTTGGGGCTTTTGAAAAAACATTCAGGAACCCCAGAAGCCACCCCTGTTCTCCGCCCCTGGGCAATACAAACTTAATGTAAAGGTTTTCTGAGTTTGAATGTTTGTCCAGTATTGATACCAGAAACGATGTGCTGACAGCCATTTTGAGGATTACAGACGAGGAACTGGAACATCTGCCCTGACCTTTAGCCCCAGGATGACGGCGAGGTCTCCAGGAGAAGAACAACTGTGAAAACAGTCTTATTAAACTGTACACCCCCCTATCTGCCGCCCTGTCCCCCCTCTTTCCATACAACAACTGAAAATGCAGTAAAGGAGACTGAAGATGAGACAATGGGATCAACTTTCAGAGGCATCTGCCCCCTCGCCCCTCTGCACACTCCCAGGAGTCTGTGCTGCTGTCTGTCAGACGGCTGTCAAGTCATCAGTCAAACTAAACACACATGATACATGCTTTTCCTGGAACATGCATGCTGACATTTAGAGAGCTAACACACACACAGAGTACAGCGCAAACACATGCATGCGTCACACTCACACGCTACAAAACACCCACTTTAGCACTCCAATCACAGACATGGTATATTTTCACTCACTTGTTTTCACACACGGGCACATAAACACACACTCATTGTCATCCATGGCCCCCCGTCCCACTCCCAGTCTGTTCTGCTGGTTCGGTGTCACCTGTTGAACTCCCTCACACACACCTCTCAGCTTCAGCCAGACAAAGACAAGATTGTCTGTAAGGTCCAAACGCCACCGAGGGCCAGACGCTGCTATCTGAGGCAACCGGACACTTAAAAAAGGATAATCAGCTCATTCTGGACCACGCTGGGGTAACAAGTCGTCACACCTGAAGGACAAACTGGGTAGTCTGCCAGCACCATCAGAACCGACCTTATATAGATTTTTTTAATCTGTAAGCTTGATGGTTAAGTTTAGGCGACTAAAATGATTTGGTTAAAATAAGGGGAAGAAACAATTGCTGAGACAAGTTGTGAACTGCAGTCTAAAGTGTCCAACTGTCCACCTAGACCTCCTCCTTAAGAGACCTAATGGGGTTATAACAATGTCACCTGGTGGTGTTAGGAAAAGTTTCTCACTTTGAGAGCTGCCTGAGACTTTTCATTTAGGTCTCCGTGCAGGATCATCATCCATTACACAACAGAGCAACATCACATGCGGTCTGTTTGTGACTGTCACATCTTGTGGATGGCTTCCTATCGAAATCTTGTTGTTGGCAGCTGTATTATTATATTCTACTTGTTTCGGGTCTCAGTTGTAGACTCTGAGGGACAGGGTCACAAAATAAAATAAAAAGGGCACCAGCACACATAACGTTGTGTTACATTAATGACTTAGTACCACAAAGTCGTTATTTTGAGAAGGTTTCACATTATAATGACTCACAGAATCCATTTGTTTTTCGTCACATTGGCACAAACAGGCTTCCATATTTTTGCGACAACAGAAGCCGACAGAAAACGATCAAATGTTCACAGTAATTGTGCATCAGAAGCCACAGAACTGTACATCCACCACAGGGTTTGACATCAGCTAACACTCTTTATATCTATTTGAATCTACCTTGTTGTGGCAGCAGGATATGAAGACTGTCAGTGTGAGAAATGTGTTTACACACACTCTAAAACATGATTACACATTATGTCTGAACCGAAACACACACATCTTCTCCACTGTCACTTCTAACTCTGCAGAAGCCATTTCCTTCCACAAAACCTCCTCATTGTCAGGAGATAATTACATGTCCCGTCAGATAAGACAGGCGAGGAATCAAAATAAACACTCTCTTTTCTTCCCACCGTCAATCAACCGAGCCGAGCCATTGGCCGGCGGCAGGGCTGGGGCGACGGTGATTACACAACGCCGGACACGAAGCCAAAGCACCAGAGAGACGCTGTAACGGATAGGTAGGGAGAGAGGGAGAGGAGGAAGGTCGAGAGGAAGGAGGGATGAGACATGGATAGGAGGAGAGATAAGGAGATTAGAAACAAGGAGGTGACATGTGAGTAAGATTGAGGTGATAAAAGGTAGGGGAAGAGAGAGGGAGGAGAAATGAGGGCAGTTAGGTAGAAGAGGGAGAGGGAAGGAAAGACAAATAGAGAGGTGGAAGAGAGGGAGAATCTAGACAGAAAAGGAGAAGATAGAGGAGAGAAAGGAGTATGGGGGACGTCAAGAAAGAGAAAAAATTAGAAGAGAATGATTATTTTTTATTATTGTGATGCCTCTAAAAAGTGTTTACATTTACATTTAGTCTGAAGGCAGAAAAAGAAGAAAATAAGAGTAAAGTGAAAATGGAAAGGATGGGGAGATGGGAGAGACAAAGTGTCAGAGAGGAGGAGAGGTGAGACACAGAGAGAAAGAAGGAAAGTGAGAGAAAGAACATGAAAAAAATAAAGGAGGTGGATGAGAGGAAAGTGTGATTGAAGAAATATGGAGGAGAAGTGAGAGGAAAAAGTGATGGATGAGGTAGAAACAGAGGGAAGGAGGGAGGGACACAGATTTGGAGGGAGGGAGGGAGGACAAGCCATTGTCACCCCACCTGTCCGTGATGGCAGGATTTCCGGCGCTGGCGGTTTTGTTTTCTCTCCTTTATGTGGTTTTCAGCCCCCAGGATACGGGGAAGCATTGGGATATCTTTACACACTTCCTGTACAGCACAAAGCCGCCCAGCGTTGCTCTGCAGATCACAAGATAATCCCAATGCTCACCGTGTGTGTTTAAGAGAGACCCAGAAACACGAGACCTGCTTTGTATCACACCTGATGCCACTTTCAAAATCCATTTAAATCAAAGCTCTTTGATGCATTGTGAGTGTTTGCAGTTTAAGTATCGGTGCAGGGCTCTAACTTGGTGGACGGACCATGGATGTGACCCAGCAGCCGAGCCCGAAATGGTTTTTGTTGCAGTGCCGCTGCAATTGGTCAGATGTGTGGAGGTGTGAA
>NW_023339873.1:1935759-1952488 GCF_004916995.1 Morone saxatilis
ATTCATGGACGCTTATAATTCCCAACATAGCATTTGGAGTTTTGGAGGCATGCCGGACATGCAAAACTGGAAAATGGGCTTGACAAATTACCACTTCTGCATTGTGCATTAACTTGAATAATGATAAAATCATTGAAGCGTGCGACTTCTTCGAGAGACTCTTGCAGTTTTTTGCATGTGGTATAAACGTGTTACTTTCACCTTGTGTATCTGACTATTTCTGCATACTGCGGTCCATAAACTGTGTTGGAATGGCATAAATTGGGAATGACTGCAAAAACGCCTAATGTGAAAGGAGTCACTCGTAGTAATCAAGAACAATCATCACCCGAATCTGCAGCTCCTGTCGGCTTCATAGAGCTTTATAGTGATTTCAGCTCATTGTTTAGCTGTCTGGTCTGCAACTTGACTGGTTTAGTTCACTCTCACCGCTCTCATAGTGTCGACTCCAAACTGCTGGATGATAATAAATGTAATGTTAGTGTCAGTGCCCTCAAAGTACCCGAAAAAACACGTTTTTCCAGGTTTAAGACTTTCTGACTTTGCACCCAATAACTATAAGAACTTTTGTAAATCACTTCCAAGCAAGCAGGAGGTCCCACTACCAGGAATTAAACAATTCCCGCCGGGGAAGAGCTTGATAAAGCAAAGATCTTGCTTCTTGGAATTCCAGTGTAAAGCAAGTCTCAGTGCAGTGGCCCAGTTCTCCATTGTACTGATGTAATGTACTTTTATTGAGAAAGTTTTAAAAGAATAGCTGTTTGTGTGTTACAGCAATCATTTCTCCATTTTAACCCTCTTAGCAGCCACCAGAGAGACTTGAAATGATTACAACAGTCTAATTTGATCAAATGTTTTGGTTGCCAGCAATTCAAGCAACCAGCAGACAGGAATGCGAGGTTGAAAAGCCTCAACACTCCCCATTCTTCTGATACAGACGTGTACGACAACACCCACGTCTACTGCCAGGAAACCTGCCTCGCGGGCCTCTTCAGCTACAGGAGAACATCATTTCACTCAACCTATAGAGATTTCTCAACCCACCACAGTCTAAGTTGACTGATGTGTTTGTGGGGCTGAATAACGACACTTGTTGGCCGCACAAAGGCAGCTGGTATCTTTTGTTGCCAAAGATGACAAGCAGAATCGCCTTACTCTAGCCCGGACAATGGAGGGCTGCGTTGATATGGTATTGTGTGGCAGCATTATCTGTGAGCCGTGCTCCGACATCACACAAGATTGAATTTCTTGTGAAGACCCCAAACAACAATAGAAGCTGAAAAAGTGGCTGAAATGCTTCCCTTTTCTGCTGGAAGTCGCAAGGATGAACACAAACAAAGCGCTCAGGATCATAGAGTTACAGCTGTTACTCAAGTGCCGGCCTTAAGAGGCTTACAGGGAAAATCCAACTTAAAACACATGTCACCTACATTTCTCCTGTGATCTACAAGCATAATGATGATCTTCCTGCTTGTGATCTGGGAGTTTTGAAATATAAACAACTCCTTCAAAAAGCTGCAAACAACAGAGGCAGGACTGTCTGTGCTGATGTCATTCAGAGACAAATCCTGCAGCTGCACCACCGACCAAACACACTGTACTCACGGTAATCTCACACACATCTCTACTGTACGGTTTCTAGTTTTAACTGCACTATGTGCAGTCTAAAAATATATAGAATATATGAACTGAAAGTTTACCAGTTCAAAACTAGATATGTTGAATAAGAATGTCAATACAGCAAGTAGAAAGTACTGATAGCAGATAGTGCGAAGTGTGTGTTACACCCATTGACAGTATATAATGGAGAGAGCTTCCAGGTCTGTGAAGTGAAGCCGACACGGGAAGTGTATCAAACCTGCATTGTATGTAATGGCCAGCAGGGGGCAGCTCCATTGGCTGCAGTAACACACTGATACCATTCAGTCTTATGGAGAAATAATCTGACTTCTCAGTTGATTTATGAGCTCAGTAAACAGCTTCCTGATGAGTTTCTGGTCTCAGTCTCTGATTTCAGTCGTTCTTCCATACAGCCATGATGTTCATTAGTAACTGATGGTTCCATTTAGATGTAAAATAGACCATAAAGGCAGGGTATGCTTTAGGGCAGGGCTATCTTGTGATTGACAGCTCATTCTCAGTGAGTCCGTCCAGCTCAACGCACCAAACTTAGATCAAACTGTCAAACTAAGCAGTGCTGATCAGATATGGATCAAGTTTCTGTTACTGCTTTGACTATTTCTCTCCTAGAATCTTTTCTTTTTTTGATTTCTGTTCAAATTATCAAATCAAATGAAACAATGCATGAATGTTTGCTGTAAATGTGTGTGTTTTATTTTCCATACCCTCAAGTGTTATTTGTCAGAGGGGTGGCCAAATTGTCTGGTGATCTAAAATACGTATTTATTGACACCACCCGTCAAGTTCTAAATGTTTTCATTTGAATCGATTTTGAACTGGATGTTAAATGTTTTTATACAGTTAAACTGTAAATGTTTAGGTCAGTTTGGACCTAAACATTTATGCATTATGCATTACTTTTAGCTATTTCTTTTTAAAATTTTAACTGCTTGGGGGCAACACAACAACAACAACACAACACTATGTAATGTTTGTGGAGACAAATTAGTTGAGCTTCTCTCCAAACCTTCCTCTGGACAACTGCAGAATTACCCCCTGTGGTACAAGCACCCCTGGTGGGACTCACAGGAGTATCGTGCAGCATGTGTTTAACTAAAACAGATTTTTGGCCACTGACAAATCATGACCTGGGGAACATCAGCAAATAATTTCTATGAACACATTCAGCAGACACAGAGCACGAGTAGCGTCATGTCGTGAAGTCCAATATTCAATCTTCTTTTAGCTCATCAGGTGGTAACTCTCTGCAGGTAACAGCGACACTTTTCATGTTATGTATTATAATTTTGTCACACTAGTCACATGAACTAATCATGGAAAGTATTTCCACAGGATTAAATGGTTTTCTTACAGCATTAAGCAATTATATTGGGCCAATTTAATTTACTTGAGTTGTCCAACTGAATTTAGTGACGTTGATTCAACTTGCAACTCGGTTTACGAGTACTTTAATTTAATTGGGTAAATCGTGAATGAAAGCCATTCAAGTAAATTCAAAGAATAACTTTTGAGTGTTACTTACATAAAAAAGTACAAAACATCCGTGGAACATGCGCAAAAGCCAACAAATCAGAATCATGTGCTCTTAACTTAATTGTTCTCCCAACATGTGTTGAATCTTACATTTGAATTGTCTTTGAGTGTCCAACAAACATGAAGCAATTATTTACTGAACATAAACACAATAGATTCATTAATTACTAACATAGTTCTAATTTGCTGATCAAACACGTTGGTTGTTGGGTTTTTTTTTAGTGTACATTTCGTTTGTCGTAACTCTGCCTCGTCCTCTAATTGATTCCAGTGAACACAGCTGTCATTCCTGCAGCCAGAAAAAATGCCAACAAGCAGGAATGTGTAGTCCCCAGCAAGGACAACAGACCCGTGTCCAACCCTGGTCGGGAGGAGGATCGGTTGACACGCGTTGACGCATTCAGATAGACCCCCAACGGAGGCTGGATGTGTCGGTCTGAATAAGGTACAAGTGTGTTCACCTCTCTTGCACTATTTTACACACACACACACACACACACACACACACACACACACACACACACACTCATTGTCACATATTCACATCTCTATTTTTGCTTTCTCACATACACACATGCACCCATCTGAGGTTCTATATTTGTGAGGACCTGTCACTGTCCTGATACATTCCTGAGCCCCAAACCTCCTAAACTTATTTCTAACCTTGAACAAAGTCTAATCTTAACCCTCAAAAAAGCCATTTGAAGAAGTCAGGAAGCGACAAAATGTCCTGTTCTAAATATCAAACAAAACACACACACACACACACACACAAACACACACACAGACCAACTGCAGAGCCGACTGCAGCAAGCAACCACCAGAAAATCAATAACATCTACTGTGCCCTAACACACACACACACACCCACAGACCCCCCTCCCTGTGACCAAAGAACAGGTGATCAGCTGCAAATGGGAGACGTGAGGGAGGTAGGGGGGAGGGGAGAGAGACAAGCCATTCATCACACCGGGGTCTGCCACCGTCTCTCCCCTCCACACACACACACAACAGTACACACACACACACACACACACACTGCAGCAGACATCTCCATTTAAGAGCACTTGAACGGCAGCTAAACAAACTCGGGCCCTCAGGTCGGCCACTCAGGGCCACACGACTGGGTTTGAAGCCAGGGCCGACGTGCAGCCCGGCCTCCTATTAGGGCTAAGTTCAAAGGAGACATGCACACACACACACACACTCACACACATCTTCAATCACAGGCGACACAGCGGGGAGGGGGTGAGGAGGGGTGAGGAGCGGTTAGACACATCAAACAGGGCCGGTGTGCTGCTGAGCAAACAGAGTCACCAGGTGATGGTTCAATAGTACAGAAATCTGTGGTGGGAAAAGTTTTCTTTTGTGTCAGTGTCTAACCCTAACCCAGTGTATTTATTTATTATATTACATATTACTATATTATTACACTATATTATTACATTGTTTATGTTAATATTTGTTTAAACTGTTTTATTTTTTATGGCCATCAGTTAGTTTGAATTGAAAAGAACTGTATGCACAGGGGTAAGACAGGAGCCTTACATTGAGACCGGCATTAAAAGCAAGTTTTCATTCAGTGTTAATCTGTTATGGTGCATATTGAGAGTCAAGCTGCAGAATCATTTCAAAATCTAGTTTGGTACTGAAAATGCTGGAACCTCACATCATGATGAACCGGACCTGCTGATCCTGAACAGAAACTGACAGACAGACAGCGACACTGCTACACTGCATGTTGCCTGAACTGAAGTGCCCTGTATACAGTACATCTTCTGTAATGCTTCGGCTGTATGAAATAAACCAAGAAATAGATAACATGATGCAGCAGAAAATGGAAATGATCATTTAAAATGCCAGTTTGCTTTTGGTTTGTTTTTGGTTTTCTTCGTGCTGTGCCCTCCTCACTCCAGACTCTCCACTTCACACTTTGTAAATCAGCTGCGAGCGACAAGAGGTGATCTGAGAGGTGAGACTGGCTGCCTGCCACTCGACGTCTCAGTCAAAGGCTGGCGACCTCCTGACCTCTGACCTCCAGTGTGAGACCACACTCAGAGCCAAGTGCTGCCCTCTTGTCCTGCACAGCTTTCTAACAAAGGTCTGGAAACACAATCACTGCAGCATCCCCGTAAGTATAATCTACAAACATCAAGCCAATAAAGGCAGCTTTTATTTAAATCAGGGCTTCTGTATGATTTTATTAACATGCTTTTCCACCCGGGGGCGCTACAGACAGCAACTTGATGGAGCTTACAGCCTGGTGAACTTCAGCGGTGGCGCGCTGATCTCTCTAATTACTGTACACCCAGGGGGAAAATCTATACGGGGGCAAATCTGCGTCCAGGCTCAATCTTTTAAGTGCAGGCTGGAGTAGCAGCAGGCTTAATGTCTGTTTATGCTTGTTCACAAGAGGTTGTGATTACCGGCGACAGTGGCGTCACGGAGGGAAACACAGTCAGCAGGTGCAGACAGTGACCAAAAACACAAGTCTGGGAGATGTAACAAGCATCCAAATGTCCAGACTTAAGCTGCCTGGCTGCTGATGATGGTAATTGATGATGATTTCACTGCCCCGTTCAAACAAATTGGTCTGCGGGATGGACTTTGTTTTCGACACTCGCAGTAGAGGCAGCTTATTAAAGCATTTAATCATAGCCGAAGCGCTCTAAAATTGATGGATACACCTTTAAATGACTGTTATTGGTATTAACACTGTTCAGCCCACCTTGAAATCAGCCGTGCAGCAATTGCAACGCGCAGCTTTGCTTAGTTTGTTCCTGGCATTGGTTCTTCTTCTTTTTTTTACAGGGATTATCAAAATGAAGTATTTTGGTTTCACTTAGTTAATCGAGCATTTTGTTTGCAACACTTGTAACCTGAAAGAGTGAAAGCAGACAGGAGGTTGTAAGGCACTGAATGCTGGCTGTGCAGGCAGTCACAGGCAGTGCCTGCCGGTAAGCCCAGACTGCCCCAGGGGCCACTTCAGCTGTGTGATTGCTCAAAGTTTAAAGCCTGGATTTACCAAATATCTCTGCCACAGCAGTGTACCGATCAGGGAGAAGGAATCTATCCAACATGGCAGCTATATATTGGCCAGAGTCTCTTATACCATGCAGCCATGTATGCCAACACTTAGCTGCAAACTCTGGGGTCAGATTTTGTTCACACAGCTTGATGAAAACTGAGGCTTTCTGCAGACTCCTCTCTTTGCTTCCCTTATTTCTTCCCTATTTCCTTCCTTCCTCCCTTCTTGTATCTCTTCCTTCTCTCCTTATTCCTTATCCCTCTTTCTTTCTGTCATTTCCTTCCCTCCCTCCCTACTTTCTTCCTGTCTTTCTTCAACTTATCTGGAAGCAAACTGGAGCTATGTGAGACTAAACTCTATTAGTAATTCATCTTTTCACATCTGAGTAACTTCACTTCAAAGGTTATATGTATGACAAAACAATGGAAAAGAAATAAAATCCAATTCACTTTACTCCAACAATTACCATTCACAGAGTTAGAGGTGATAATATGCATGAAAAGAGCTGCAATGGCTGCAAAATAAGCTAACATTAATCTTTGGGGACAAATGCGCCCTACCCCACAAACATTCATGAAAGGATCCCTACAGAGATAGAACTTTTATTAGAGTGAAGAGTGACATCCACACTTATATAGCATGTAGCTGTATTATGTAATGTTTTAAAAATCTGATTAATACCCTTTAAAATAGTTATTGATATAAAAAAAAAATTCACAGCCTTTTTTTAAAGGTCTTTTAAATGGTGCGGCTGTCAGTGTACAGATGTCACTTCCTGACCTTTGTACGAGTTTGAAGCCTAGTGTCTATAGATACTCCCCCAAACATGACTGGTTGTGTTTGTGGTGTGTGTGTGTGAGGACTGATTGAAAAAAAGACTTTGATGTCACAGAAGCCATCCCTGTAAACACCAAACATGCTAACATGATTTAAAGGTGGCGTAACTTAACCCCACCTCTGTATCTTCGTTCCCTCCTAAACCTACATGACAAACCCTCCGACAGTGAGAGGTGTATATAGGGATGATACCTTCTGCACCGTTTATTCTCCACCACCATTCAGGCCCACTGCCGCCGCCGCTGCCGCCGTCACCCCACCCCTCCACACATTGATCTGACTCGCATTCCTCATGGGTCCTCAGTACTGCAGGCAGGGGTAGCCTCCCACATGTCTGGGCATTCCACTGGGCTACCTTGCCTGCGACGTTGTGGTGACTGCAGCATCCGGGGGGTTCCCATTGAGCCCAGACCTGCTTTTACCACTATTGTTACTTCACAAAACTGTTGGTGGTATCCTCATGTGACAATCACGTGCGAGACATTCTTTTATTTATGTTTATTCCATTTAACAGCTATTTGTTTCTTTTCAATGATTGGGCTTTTTTTCCCATTTAGTTCATATGTTTTTTATAACAGTTGTCTGTGGAGGAGTATTACTTCATATATGTGGTTTTGGGGTTTAATTTATATGACCACTCTCACTGCAAATGATGTTAGCATAGTAAATTAGCATTAGTTCACATTTGGTTTACCGAACATGTGTAAACCTATCTTTGATGTCACCCATCGGTTTGTGTGTGTCCTCTCTATAGGCGTGTGGTACGAAGCCTCCAGGTTTTGGCGTTGATGTTTGGTTCGTCGCCAATGACAGGTTTGCTGGAGCCAGCGGAGATTGTCTTATTAAACGTGGTGACGCACTGGGAATACAAAGAAGTTGAGCTGCTCTCATTAAGAGTTCTGCGCAGTTTGCGATACTTGGTCACATAGCAATGGAAACAATGGTGGCTCGCTGGACTGGTCACCACACAATCCTCATCATTACAGCTATAAAGTACACTAAAAATATGTTTGTAGGATACAGATTTTCGATGTTGAGAGAAACAGTTCAGGCAGCAGTAACAGAATCTGGAATTCATATGTGGATCAGCGCGGACTTAATGTGCCTAGTTTGAAATGGATAACAATGACTTTTATTTACACTTAAACTGGACATAATTTACGTAGACTGGCACATAATCCTGTATGGAAGAAGAGTAAAACTAGAGACTGAGACCATAAACTCATTAGGAAACTGTTTACTGAGCTCATAAATCAAGTGAGAAGTAGGGTCATTTCCCCATGAGGCTCAGTTCTATCTGACTTATTTTTTGCAGCCCATGGAGCTGCCCCCTGCTGGCCATTATAAAGAATGTAGGTTTAAGACTCTTCCAACCCGGAAGCTCTGTCCACTGATTATATACTGTTAATGGTACAGCCTCACAGAGCTGCTAGCATGACTGCAGACTCTCAGTCTTGTTTCAGTTTTTAATCAGTTAACTATCTGATCCCAGCAGCATCTTTTTCTCCTTTCTTCCCCTTAATTTCTGTCAGACTCTCTTTTCTCCTCTTCCCACCTTGTTTTTTCTTTCCTCAAATGGATATAGTAAGTAGTTAGATAAACCTAAAAAAGTAAAAGAACTACAGAAGGTATAAGAAGGAAAGAGAGAAAGAGAAAGGAGAACAGCATCAGTCAAGCGTGAACATTTCAGACTAATCTTCAGTCCTAGTCAAACAATATTAGCGATCGATCCAAACCTCTCAACGCTAAAATATGGAGAACAAATGAAAACCATCAGATCAGCTTAAGCCTGTCTCTGATGTTCACTATGTAAATGTTTCCATTTTTGGTGGATGCAAGGAATGTCTCTCCAGGAATAATAAAAACGCAGCGCACGCCAAACCTCTGCCATTAATCACACAGGCTTTAACAGAGCAGCGACGCAGAGGCCTTTATGTGGGTGGGATGGAAATAGGTTTTTCTCCTCCAATAATTAGCTTATCAGACCATTTACACGGCTAAGAATCATTAGCACCAGTTTAATGAGGTGGCTAAAAATAGAGGAAGCACATAAAGGATCAGAGGAACCTGCTGGAAGCAGAACTTCACACTCCGAGTGTGTGTGAGCATAAATTCACAACGTTGCTGTTCGTGTGCGGCTGCGCATTCTTGCATCTGATCTGCATTTAGTGTTCCTGAGTGCTGTGTGTATAGTACAAGGTGTTGTGTGTTTGTGTGTTGTGTGTGTGTGTGTTGTCCCCTGTGTGTAATAATCCTGTTTGTGTAACAGTGTATGCATCTCTACTTCCTGTGTGTGTATGTGTGTCATTATTATTTTGTTGTTGAGACTGCATTGAATGAGAAGTTTGCCAAAGTTAAAGTTTGGAACATACTCGACTCCATCCTGTTTTTCTGATGTTGTTTATTTGTTGTTTGTTTGTACTGACCCCTAAAGAGTGGACTAAAATGCCTTTTGTGATCCTCCAGAGGACTTTAACAGTCCCTCCAGGATTTCATGGGCTTTATTCCAAAAGCATGCGGTGCATGTTGTGATGTTTTTTGCAATTAAATTGTTGGAGAAAGTTAATATTGCAAAAATAGTTGTGATTATTTCGGTAGAACACTAGGACTAAAATTGCACTGTCACCATTTTGCACTGGAAGCGACAGCAGTTGCGGTAATTGGGAAAAATTGCAATGTTTGCAACTTCCTGGAGGGACTGATTTTATAACTCATACTGATCTGGTCTTGAAGGCTTTGAATGAAATTTCTAAACCACAAATAAAAATGCATGAAAAGACAAAAAACAGCAACTGATGAAAGCAGTCCAAGTCAAAATCCCTCTGATTGATGTTATTAAAACCCTTTCCTGATCATTTGATTCCTTCCGATTTGATTTTATTTGACAAATAAAATAATATTAAATGTGTATGTGATCAAGTAAATTACAGGGAGGTCACAGAGTCACTTCTTGTGTACGTCCAAGATTCCTTAACCACACCCCTGATCCTTCCAGAGTGGACTGCCTGCAGGCTTTTGAACATGAACACACCAGTTACTGCATAAGCTGGAAGGACTTTAAATCTCTCAAAAGCTTGCTGACTTTCTGCTGAGAGCTGAAGGAAACTCACCAGGTACAGTTGAAACTCTGCGTGATAATATTCGTGGGGTGGAGACATGAAGAGTTTCACTGTCCATGCTGACACACAAGGACAGCAGGACCTCACAAACTATGCAAAGTGAGACGTCGAGACACCTGATAGCGGGATTTATTTGCTAATATCATTTGATCAGCAGAGCGTTTACAGTCAGAGTCTGGCTGCTCTCGCCTCCACTGAAGTGACGTGAGCAACTGTTTGGGCTGAGGGGGTCAAGTAGGGTGTGTGTGTGTGTGTGTGTGTGTGTGTGTGGGCACAGACTGTGGGTAGAGTAAGTTACAGTCTGGGGCAGCTGGAGCAACACCCACACAGAAAAAACACAGAGCACTCACAGTCATACAGTATACAAACACACACAGGGAAGAAATCTACGGAGGTTTATTAACGCCAAAACGACTGAATGAGTGAATTATTTAGTTTTATTTATAGCCACAGCACAAGGACTGTTCCTCAGACTTTGAGCACATGAGAATGTAAGACAGCCTTTATCAGGATTTAAGCTTCAGCAGAGCTTGTCATAGGGATACAAACTGTTAAATGTGATAGTCAGTCATCAATCAACATCAATCAAATATTCTTTACACTTACAATCTGTTCATGAGTGCTCTCAAATCCTGACTTGCAGATCAACTTGCTTTTAAATCTGTTATGTGCTCAGTTAAAAGTTTTGTCCAGAAGTAATGAAACTAATTTAATACTGATGCCTCTATATGAAGTAAACAAACCACAAGTGAGAAGATTTCTATAACGACTCTCTATATATTTTATGTTATCCTTTATTGCCTGCCACCGGGTCGGATTCGGTCAGATTCCCCTCAGTAGAAGCACTACTGCTTTTGTCCAAAAGGGCCGCCGGAATGAACAAAAAAAAATTAAAGTTCCTTGTAGCTGCTTTAAGTAGAAGCAGTGATACCACCATGTAAAAATGAATCCATTATATAAGAATGGTGTGGACAATAAACAGACAGCATACTGTAAATGAGGAAGCAGAGCGTTTTTTGTTTTCTGTCTAAAATCTTAACCTTATAATTAACTAGTTGTCAAATAAATGTTTTAAAAAGTACAACATATCCCATGTATACAATGTAAATACTTATATATGCAGCAACTACTGATTACTTTTATGTTTGACTAATCTGCTGAGTCATTTTCTGATAAATTATTTGGCTCATGAAATATCATAATAGTAAAAAATTGAGCCCACAGAGACGTTTTTGCTTATTTGTCCGATCAACAGTCCAAAACCTCATAATATGCAAGTTATTACCAAAGAGCACTAAGAAAAATAACAAATATTAACATTTGAGAAGCTGGAACCAGCAAAAGTCGGGCAGTTTTACGTAAAGAAATTACTTAATTTTCTGTCAATTCTGTTGACTATACTTAATGTTAAGTTAAGTTAATGTTCTTCACTTCTTTTGACAAATGGTTTTGTCATTAGTGAGCTTCCATAAACACTCACGCTGTAGACACATGCAGACACACGCACTGTGAACAGAGTGTGGTGGTGGGGGTGGTGGTTGGGGGGTGGCAGTAAGATTACTCCTGCCAGACTCTTGGCCTTATCCTAGTCCAGTTTGTAGCTGTTACTAAACCTCAAACTGAATGTAGCAACTGACAGCGGACTGACAGCAGCCCCTCTGTTGCTCAGAGCGGCAGCCTCAGCCTTCAATAACACAGAAAAAAACAACAAAAAATGGGGAAAGTATGCCTGTGAATCATTGTGAGTCAACAATTCTAACAAGCAAATTCAAACAGTGATGCTACAGCATGTTCAGAAACTGCACTGAAGCGTGGAGAAAACACTGCTTGTTTAAACTGGAGGAGTCTCATTTAATTACTATCTAAAGCAGAAACTTTTTTATTTATTCAAATTTTATACCAACTCTGTATATTTATTGTTGCATACTTGTCGTCCTGAAATGACACTACATGGATACCTAGAGCGTCATATTTAGAGGTGGAGGGCCACTGACCAAGCGTCAGTATTTTACGAACTGGGAGTGAGACTGGGATGATATTAGGCAGAAAATATGACATAATATATAATATATATATAATAATATACTTTTTGTCTTGAATTGTTGCTTTTTTTTGTAAAAATACAGCGTTTCCAATCTCCAAATTGTATTGTCAACTTAAATAAAGCTGGTTTTCTAAAAAAAAAAAAGGTGAGATTTTGTCTTTTTAAGGTCCATTTGATTTAACTCAATGAGACAAAATCTGACATTTTGTCAACTTTAGTAAAACCATTTCTTTTTTCAGTCGAGTTCAGATCAAGTTGGTATAGAACTGGGAATAAAATTTTCCATGAATTTCTACTTCAGATTGTGATCAAATTAGACCCCTGTAATTTAAATAAGTCATTAATCACTCTGCAACCCCTAAGATTTATCGCGTGACCCCACCCCTCACCCTCAGGTTGGGAAACAGAAATATTGATTTATATAATCATATTCTGATTGCATTTATCTCTATCACAGTCTTGTTGGTGGTTCCACCTTCATATAAAAGTAGATGAATCTGTACATTTTCATCTTATTTCTTCATACCAGCTGAGAATATCTGCCGGTTTAACTGTGAGTTCTTTAACCATTTAATTGCATTTCTATATTCAACATACATTGTGAAGAATCCTATTGTTTTACAGCCGTAATTACCTAATTTCCCAACTTCATCTCAGAAGAATCACTGTAATTGCAATAGGCATGGAAAACCAGTGTGTATTTCCTGGTGGAAGAGAAGGTGCTGATATTGTGTGTGAGTTAGCGGGGCTGAGTGCTGGTGTGGGTGAGCTGTTAGCTGGGAGAGGCCGGGATGGGAAGTCTGGGAAAGTCTTAATGACAGACTAGTGGCGAGACGAGACACAGAGCCATAACCATGAATCACATGGTAATTAATGACCAGGTTCCCATGGTCGGGGCTTGTTTGATGGTAAAACAAAAGCTATCTGGACCACGCAAACGTTATTTACACACACATTAGACAGATTAAGATAGGGGGAGGCGGGGGGAGAGAGACGGGGGGCAAGGTTAAAGAGAGCCGCTTACGTGGTGTTTGTGATAAGAGGAGGGTAGTAACATGACCAGCAGGTAAAGTGGAGACGAGATGGACTGGAGCTAATGAGGGAGTGCAGGACCAGCTGGCTGCCCTGGCTGCAGAGTGAAGGGGAGGGCCAAAGGTCCTGCTAATGATAGCCCTGGCCTCTCCAAACTACACCGGGGTCACACACAGGGGCAATAAAGCAGAGCCTGCCTGCCTGCATGAAGACGTTAAGCGCGCTGGAAATCATGAGGTCGCTGCATGCCTGCTCGTGAACTTACAGTCATGTCTCACTCACTTTCTCGCCTTCAGAACAATGAGTCACGTAGTCAGTTTCTCACAGGAAAGAGAAGAGAGAAAGAGGTGATAAAAATGATGAGAGCAGCAGCCAAAGATCTATGAAGTGCAGGCTTATGGGATACTGTTAGTGCTGCAATAAAAAATAATAATTAGTTATAAATATCTAATGACACTTTCTGCAAAACCCCCTCCAGTGCCGTATGGTTACGATACTGACAAATATTCACTCATAATGACCTACAGGACCGTTCTGAACTTGATGATGGTGTGTTTGTGGAGACTGAACAACGCCGGTGACCATCCGACAACTATTGGACGGGTGTTTCATCAAATTTGGTTCCCAGAGGATGACTTGGGTTAAGTCCATCATCAGGACAAAATTTACTGACCAAACTCCTGCAATGACATTCCCATCAGCCTCAGCTGCACTTAGTTCAGCATGCTCAGTGCTATTTCTTTATATTTGTGTGTATTTGTGTCACAAATATTAGCATACTGAACAATGCTGAGATCGGGTGGCGACCAAACATTACTTGCATCATGTTAGCATTAAACATGTTGGCATGCTAATGATAGCACTTAGCTTAGGCTCTTTGTACTATTTATATTTCTGTCGAGCTGATTTGGTTTGATTTGGATGGTTCGTGCTGGAATGAAATGTTTATATGTGATATGTTTTCCCCTTACTACTATTGCCTTGGTGTTTGTTGTGTGTATGAACTTAAAATAAGAAAAGCATTTTGATTAATTGCCAAATTTAAACATGTTTTGTTTTATTTTATTTTATTAACAACAATGCACAATAATCAGCACTGCAGTTTACACTTCAATGCAAATGTCCAAGAGTTACCTAATAAGCTAATTTTCATCCGTAGTCCGTGGGCAGGTTATAACAAGTGTGCCTAATGTCATCAGTACACTGCTTCAACAAGCACTGTAGAACAATACATGCAGGCAGATTTTTCTCTCTGTAGTGAAATTAACAAACAGTTGGAAAAACTAATTAAAAAGTGTTTGAACAAGATTATTGATTATTTTATTATTTATATTTCATTAACTTTTTGTCTGTTTTATTATTAACACACATCAAATACTTATCAAACATCTGTGGCCTTTATTGAGCTGTAAATCAGCGTCTGCACTGTCTGTAGTTAATTATACCTACGTTTACTTACAGTGCAGTGTCTTGGTTACCCACAGATGTCAAACTCTCCTCTGTTTTACTCACCACACATTTACACATACACTGCCTTTAACTGACAATAAAAGACACCACACAGAGTACATAAAACACGCTTCCGAGTGTATAATGTGAAACAACCTTATAACAACACAGGCCAATTAAAGGGGGCAGTACGATTAAAGGGAAGGACGCGTCCGCTGCAGTGACAGTGCGGGGGCGGGCTGTCAGCCACGCAGAGGGCGGGGCCAGCTGGGCGTGAGCAGGAAGTCCTGACAGGCGTGAGAACAGGAACATGAAAGACTGGGGGGAGTTTGGATCATGGAGGACAACACACACACAGGCGGGACGTTCTCACGCTTTAGCAACAATGCTAATCATAATGCTGCTAACTATAGCTGTTAAACTGAGTGCTGATGCTGTTCTGTGTTGTGTAAAGACACTTTACACCCCCACAGGGTTTCATAATAGATGCATGCAGCGCTACTGGTGTTCACATGCCGAAAATAAAAACAAACTCTCCCGATCACGAGCACATACATGATCACACACACACTCTGTTACATGCACAAACATATGCTTGCATGCACACACACACAGCAGGAGCGGAGAGCTTACACTTACATACAATGTGTGTTAATCATTTGTGTGCATGTGTGTGTTTATGCGTTTAACATTGTGTGTAGATGCTCTCCCTTAAAGGAAAATTCTGCCTTAAATCATTTTACTGGTTAAAAAACATTACATTTGGATGTTCTTTACATTTCTCTTTTTGTTTTGGTGTGTCTTTCTGGCCAATCACATTCAAAACAAATATTTCCAGCATCTGTAGGGGAGTTTCAATTAAGTAAAATTAACTTTTTAAAAGTTGCATCATTTGTTCACCAAAATTCTTATTTTTCCAATAACTTTTAAAGCAAACATACATTCAGGATTAATTCTTTTCAAGCTGCAGGTGCTGCTTTCAATGTTTGGTTAGACTAAAATGTCTACAGAGCAGCTAAAAGTCAACAGCGACTGAACTTTACCCACATATGGCCCACAGCTGAGAGTGAGCTCCAAGAGAGTGAACACTTGATGATATCTAAGAGGATTAGTGGGTGGAATTTTCCTTTAAGAGAAGTTTCCACCCACAGCGGCGCTCTTGTCACATCCCACAGCCTCACACTGTTTCTCTCTGGGCCACACAATCAGCTGTGAAAGCCCGGACACTTCACACACCGACGAGATGGAGCTATTTTCAGTCGGCGTCAGAGGGGAGCTCTCTGGGAAATGTGTACAGTGTGTTAGATCTGTGTGTGTGTGTGTGTGTGTCTGTGTCGGGGGGGCATAGTCTGGAGCAAGTGTGTGTGCACAAATGTTTGCATGCATGGATGTGTATGTGCATGTACGTGTGAATGCAAACGTGTCTTTTATGTGCGTACCTACAGTATCTGCTCACACTGATGTGATTATGTGTGTGCATCAAAACCATGAAAAACCCACTTCCACTTAAAAGGGTTTGATGCAGCAACTTCTTTTGATTTGTGCATTAAAACCTTTTTGTTGAATCAAGAACTAAAATAGAAAAATTATTTATTTAATATTAAATCATTATCAGCCCTAACTACGGTATGTGACCCGTTGTTATGGTGTCACAGACGACTTTATAGCACTGTAGCGATGGTTTTTACGTGTTTTTACGCGTTTTACAAATCATTTTGCACGCAGTGTTGTGCATGAACCACTTAAAGAACGCTGTTAACTGAACGTGCACGTGTTTTTGAACGTATTTGTGTGCAACTAATAAATGAGGATGTGAGCTGTTGAGTTCAAACTTAATTAAAATACAAAAAAAGAAATTCACTTTCATTTTGCAGCAGAGCTATTACGTCAGCCTTGTTTTGTGAGAGACTGCTAGCGGTGTATACGTTTAAAGGTCCTGGGCTCTATCTTGCACTCAGCGCAATTGACTTTGTACACTGGCGCTTGTATAATTCCTATTTTGCATTCGACGCACATTGGAATTTTCCCTCCACCGACGCACGTCCT
>NW_023339873.1:1952588-1955255 GCF_004916995.1 Morone saxatilis
AACTGGCAAGAGCGGTGAAACGCTTCAACGTTTTTCATGTTCAACTGTTTTTCAAGGAGAGTAACGGAAAAGAAGTAACCCTGCGAAGCAGCTTGCCTTGCAAGATCACAAAATCCAGCTAGAATTCATCTGGTCAGGCTTCAAGCTATGGTTTGTGTCTGAACCCCAGTTGTTTAGACCAATCAGTGTCCTTTGAAGAACTCAAAGACAACAATGCTAAAGAGGTTAGCGCAGATGCTCCGAGCATCAATTATGGAAACTGAAAAGTATTTTTTTTATTGAAGGAAGAGCAAGGAACGATGCTGAAGGCTTTTTTCTCAATGGAAAAGACGTTTTCACTCTTCTTGAGTGGCTTTGGAAAGAGTTTGACTAAGTTATATGGTTTGTTGATCTGATCGGGTGAAGTTAGCCCGTAGACAGCGATAGACCGATAATGATGTAATAACCTACCAAGTATTTTTTGGGGAAGTTTCTGCCCTTTTCCAAACAATTTCCAACGACAGTCAGGTTAGAAAAGAAGCAATAACTGAGACAGTCCAAGAAATGGATCTGTATTTGAGACACAATTTCATCATGTGTCATAAAACCCACATAACATAAACTCAGATGGCAAACACAAACTAAACCAAAATGAACCTCACAGAGTTCAAAAGGGCAGGAAGTGGAGATCATGTGAACCCAGGTTTGACTTGTTCGTCTCCACGCTCGCAGCTTTTCTGAGGGCTAAAAAAAAAGTATGAAAAGAAAAGCGTGACGGATATCAACCGATGCAACTGACTTCCTTAGAATAACACCGGGTTATTCTTCAGATAAAACAATCCTGCATATCGTGATGTTAAGTGAGCAACAGAAACAGACAAAGCATGAATTGATGAGGAATGTTTATGTTTTAGACTGGGAAATCCCAGAGGGTAAATGTTCAGTACTGTTTCAGACTACAGTCATGAAATTAGTCTTAATTGTATTCCAATTGGCACTGAAACTATTTTAGAGTCATTCATTTTATTTACTGAAGCCTGTAATCCAGTATTTGCTCTAGCAGTCGTTCACACCCAGCCCCTGAACATGGATACGTAAGCAGAATAAACAATCTGAACAATACTGAGGACACCTGTTTGTTCATATGGTGTCTAGTGGGTTGTAAGGATCTAATGTTATTTATGCTATGTACTGTAAATCTGTCAGTCCCTGCTTTTAAATCTATTTTTAACCGCCATGTTGTTATGCCAGAGACAGAGTTCCATGTGTTGTCGTTGTAATGAACAATAAAGTTGTCAGATTTGCAGAATGGATCAGTGAATGTTGGAGGAGATGGATGTGGGATGGATAGGATATGTGGTGTAGGAGAGAGGGTTGACTGTAAACATGTGTGAGGGTTACCAAAGTAGATTCTGATCAAAAGGCTGTTTTTAAAAAGGAATTAAGTTCATTTTAACTAATTTAAATAATTCCTAGCAACTATTTTTACTTGACGGACATTCAGAAGAAGATTTGCTCTTACTTTACTATCTGTGTCTTCGGTGCCATTCTTTGGCCCCATTGGAGCTGATGAGAATTTGATGAGAGAGAATAGTCACGTAATCTTTGACCAACGGCCTAACTGTGCACTGACTTTCCTTGAAATATAGAAACTCATGTTAGACTACATGGAGATGAGCTGGTGAAATTCACAGGATTGTTTCACATCCGGATTCGGCAAAGCAAACTTTAAGTTCCTGCCAAAAATGCAGCCAACCCTCTGCCACATTCCATGGCTGCCTCATTTAATCCTGACTGAAGGAAGAGAGTAATTGTGCATTCAAGATGTTTAATTACATGACATAAACACAATTAGCCGCCAGCTTTCAGCTACTAAGAGTCTGAATTGCCTGAAATTAGTCTGATCAATGTCATGTGTCCTCATGACAGACTCACAAAGGATTCAAAGCAGCAAAGATCTTTTAAAAAGGACAGGAAGCATCCAGCTAATGTTAATCCTGTGTTAGGAAGTGTTTTATTGATCCCCAGAGTAACTGTCTCCAGCAGCCACAGACTCTTGCTCCAGAGTGCTTCAGCAGTGCAGGAACTTCTTGTGCTTTATCGTCCTGCCTCATGGATTCTTGAGCACTCCTGCCATGGTCCTGCTAGACTTGCCCATTGCTAAATATCAACTGATATTATCGTTATTATTATTAGTTGTTTTGAGTATTGTTGTTGCTGCGGTGTGCCTGTTGTCGCTGCTCACATGTCCCGTCCGTTGCTTGGCTGTCGTCGGTCGTCACCGGTCTTTTTCCATGATCCGTCCAATCGATTCATGTACTGTTTAAGTAGTTTGTGGCTTCTGTTTGTTGCTGTAACCATTCTGTTTTTGTCTCTCTCTCCTCTCTGTCTCTCTCCTGTCTCTTCCTCATCTCTCTCTCTCCTCCTCTTTCCTCCCCCCAACTGGTCAAGGCAGATGACCCACCACCTAGAAGGCCGAAGGTCTGTCCGAGTTTCTTGCCTGTTAAAGGCAGTTTTTTCCTGTGCCCCCGTTCCGCCAAGTGCTTGCTCCATGGTGGTAACTGTTTGGGTCTCTGTAAATGTTATAAGGAGTTTCGGTTCTAGACCTGCTCTATTTGAAAAGTGTCCTGAGATAACTTCTGTTTTTATGAATTGGCGCTATACAAAATAAAATTGAAATTGGAATTA
>NW_023339873.1:1955280-1974373 GCF_004916995.1 Morone saxatilis
ATTGGCGCTATACAAATAATAATAATTCATTTATCAATTAATAATTAATAATAATTAATTGAATTGAATTGAATTGAACATCTTGTCCCCACTGCCATGCTGCTAACTACTACACAGGTCCAGAGGACAGTGGATGTGTGTCACCTCTCTGGAGGGTGATTTTGGGAGGGTGGGGTCTGGTGGTTTGCTGATGTGCTGTTGACAGTGTGTTCGGGAGAGAGGCAGCTGGGAATGCAGAGCCAGCGCTCCTCTGTGTCTCGCTAATCAGGCCTGTCCTGTTGTTAGCTGCTACCAGCCACAACCACCTCTTTTCTCTCACACAGCTGTAGTTCAGAGAGATGAATGTTAACGGTTTGTACATAGGTTATAGGAAAAACGGCAGAATTCTTTTAACCCAAGATCTGTAGATTTAATTTTATATTCTTTGCTGTTGGTTTGTTATTCCTTGCAGATTTCCACTTCATCTCAGTTGCTTTGCTGTGGATTTTCCCACAGACCACCAAAATGTCTGCTGAGAAAAAGGCCTAAAAATAAAAAAAGGGATTAAAGAAACCAGATTTCAAAGTCTTGATTTCTTTGGCTGAAAGCTGATTTCTGATGTGTAAGCAAGTTTCTAATCAGCAGAGCTTGTTAATGTTCTTTTTCACATGCCCGATTGGGCAAGTGGGCCAGAAATCCACTCAGTCTTAGTCAATTTTTAACCTTGATCTGCAAAATGCACAATACATAGTTGGAGTTGTGCCCACATCCTCTAATGCCACCAATGTTTTAAGTTACATAACGTTATATAGGTGACGTTAGGTGCTAACCAAGTTTTGGTGCCAAGTATTTAATGTCATGTGACTTACTTAAAATGTAATTTATATAATAATATATATGTAATTTTGAGAGTCATTGGCGAACAACCTATTCTGTCGCTTAGGTATGAGGACGTGTGGGAAAATGTTACTATTTGTCTGTTCTGTCACTCTACCGTCAGCTCTGTGACACACAGAAAAAGCCTACATTTATATAAAATAGACGCTGTGTGGGTGTGGTATGATCATATTTGATTGTCAGTGACCAAACAACCCACCAAATATCGACAGATTCTGATTCAAATGTTACTAAATCCTGATTGGTGCACAGAAGTAGGTGACTTCACCTTTTTGCGAATACCTTCCTGCCCACCTCAAACCAGTGAGAAGAGTATAGAGGGAAAAAAAGAAATACAGAAATCTTGCATGTGAAATAACAAAAGCTGTTCTAATTATGGTAGAAAATATTGTGTGCATTTACAATCGTTATCACTGATAGTAAGAAACTGATATGAAAACTGAAGAAAAGAAAAGATATTTTCAGGCCCTTGCTTCCGAAGTAAAGTTTACAGTAACTAAGCTCCACTAGTTGCCTGTGTAACCTGGTTTATCTGAGTGACCTGATTTCAGGAGTGCATGTAAACATACTGTACTTGATACATTATATAGTATAGTCTGTACCAGATCATTTTGCACAAACTATATTAGAAATGGCAACAATGCACAAACAATCTAACCCTCAGTGACTTTGAACACAAAACCTGCACCACCACAGTGCAGCTGAACATGTGACCAGCTCCTCCAGTGGAGGTCTTCCATGGTAATTAGTTTGGCTTACAAAAGATCTTTACTAATGTACCAGGCAGACACTGCAGCGATTGTTGTACCCGAGAGGCACAACACAACACAACACAGGTGAACAAACAGGGCTCAACCTCTCCAAAGCACCTTGGAGTGCAAAGATATTTTTTGTTTCGTTCTAAGCCGCCGTCAAACATGATCTCGGTGCTTGGAGACCAAACCAAACACAGCAGATTCAGAGAGGAACAGAGAGAGAGAGAGGAGCTCACACACAGAGCCATTTGTCTTCATTAATGCATTATACAGTTTAAAGAGTTATTTAACTTGGCAGTTTGAGAAGGAACCATTCTCACTTACAGAAATGGCCTGTAGGAGTGGCTGTAGATGAGGCAGGAGATTAAACTTTATTGGTCCCTATGGAGAAAAAACAAGTCAATGCAGCAACCAAAAAAATAGCTTTGATAGAATGCAGCAATAAAGAAAACCCTAGTATAAACACTAGAATTAAATATTACAAGCTATAAAACCACTTGTAGGGGTTCTATAACACACACACTTAAAATCTCCAAAACACAGACTGGATTGTATAAAGTAAAATAAATGTAATGTTTAGAGTTATGGCAATCCACGCACAAGGTGCTTGTATGATGTTAAAAAACATAAAACTATATGCATTTATACATGAGACAGGTTCTAGGGCTGTCACTTTTTAGTCAAAATTGGAACATTTGTTCGATTGCGATTACTTTTTAAATTGACTTTAAAACTGCTGACAAGTGTCTGTAAAAGCTGGCAGACCAAATGACAACTGTAGTCAGGGAAATTGGATTGAATCATTATCATTGTGTGTGAGTGATTGTCGGTTTCAAGCCTATTTTTGACATTCATTCTCCTGCAAAGAATAACCTTATGAGTCTTTGAGTCATTGTAATTGAACACATCCTGTAAAGCTCCAGTGCAAGGGTCACTTTCCCCTTATGAGGGATGCCCCCATCATAGTCAACTCAACCGTTAGTTACTGAGGAGAGTCTTAGTCCACCCACTTTTCATCAGTCTGATAGTCACGGAAAAACAAAAACAATGTCAAACTCTGTTCAGAAGCAGTGCCTTGTCACCAGGATGAATGTATCAGAGGATTGTTGCAACACAGGTGCACTGTTGCATATTGTCACCCTGTTAAAATAATGCTAACTAAAAAATTTTGTTCAGTTTTTTCAGAACCAAAAATTGACATAGGCCATTTATCTTAAGGGTAAATCCATGATCTATAAACTGAGGTGTAGGCGATTTTACATAGGTCGGCTCATGAGAGATGAAATTTTGAAAAAACCAAAAAATGACTTAGGCGATTATTTTAACAGTGTGACAATATGCTAACTGTCCCATGAGCTGAAGTTACTTTTGGGAGGACAGGGGGAGTCCCCCAAACAAACTACTGTCAAGGAGCACATTTCTGAAAGGGGCTCAACAGAGGCCGGCTGATTCCAAGTGGCTCCGACCAGGACTATGACTCTGGGAATGAAGACACTGTGGGTTCAGGCAGCGACAGGGGAGGAATGAAACAGAGGAAGACAGTTTGTAGCAAGCTCATTTATAAAAACAGCTCATTCTAAGGTAACAAAAACATAACACATTGTATTGTATTGCATATGTACTAGTTTTTGCCAATAGATCTTAATAACTGTTACACATTGGACCGTTCAAAGTGGGACCTGTGGGAAACAATATAATCTAAAAATATAAAGGATGATTTCCTTTATATTTTATTAGAGAACGAAATATTAAGTGTAACAATAGTAAATGCATCAAACCCACAACACTCAAGAGTTCGCCCACGTGTTGACATGGACTATGATCGAATAGAAAATAGAGTAAGTGGCACTGGGAGGAACCTCCTTCTGATGTGTATTTCCTGGTTTATATAAGGGTCCTCCATGTCTCATAAATCTATTAATACCCCGCCACCAATATGAATGCAGCGGGGCCTTCAAATGCACCGTTCTCCCTCACAATTCAACACAACCCAGTCTGTGGTGCACGTACACACACGGGGGCTTTGTGCAGTTGTTTGTTATCAGCAGGAACCTGGGTCTACATGAGGGAGGAAATGTTACTGGTTCCCACCATAACTCAGCACGGGCCTAATCAGTAATGGTAGCTTGATGAATGGAGAGCTACGGTACATACAGGCCTTTGTCGCGAGCCGTAAACAATGAGTCAGACTGGTATATCTGACAATTATAACCACCCTTCAAGGACTTCTTAACATATCCAAATGTGGTCTTAACCCCCCCCTGCCCACACATCCCCCTCCTCCTCCTCTTTTTAGCGCCAGTCATGTGGTTTTGTGAAATGACAGGCTCCACGTTCTCACACACAGTAAATCAGATACACATACAACACTATATCACTGTTGGCGTTTACACTGTTTGACCTCCACCGGGCTGTTCGCAAATGTCAGAATATAGAAAGCAGCAATGTGAAGAAAAAAACTACAAAGCAGCAGATCTGAGAACGATAACCGACGTGTTCTCACGCTCTGTACTCACACACAGAACGGTGAATATCTGTCAGGCCTGTCTGACCTACACACTGTTTTATAAAACTCTCACAGAGATACAGTCCAGTCTCAGTGCAGGTTAGAGACTTTTATAGAGAAACAGTACTACAGCTGTAAAACCTAGCTAACAACTGGCCATGGCAGAATTATCATCAGTGACCATGGTATCAGAATTGTGAAGGTCCCATATTTTAACACTTACATCTGTACTGTTTATGTGTGTCTAACACTTCTGTAATGGTGTCAGAAAATTTGTTGATTTGATTTTCTCACCACTTTTCTGATGGCCTCGGAAAAACTCGACCTGGGATCAGATTTTGATGGAAGGATACGGTAAACATGGCTGCAGGATTGGTAAGATCTTTCCAGTTTGAGAGCCTGATTCAGACTCTGCTAGTTTACCGCCATCTTGATGAACATTGGTTATTCCAGTTTTGACATAGAAACCAGATCAAATTCTTACTGGCTTGTAAATCTGGGCAGCCATGTTGTTGTAGGGGGGCTAATGGCAGCAGTAGGGCTTTTATTTTATACCTCTGAGTTCAAGATATGAGACCTTTAAAGTGGGCCAGAAAAACCTGCTAGCTTGAATAACTTACTAGTTGAAAGCATTTTTTAGCAACACTAAACACACTTTGGCTCAGTTGGTTTGAAATCTGGCACAGACAAGGTCATCAGAGAATAAATCCCAATAGATTTGTTGTGACCCTGACTTGTCAACTCTCACCAACAACTGACTGAAAAACATTCAGTACTGTAACATGTATGTCACTAACTGCAAAAACATTATGTTAACATGTAGATAGGACCTTGGAACGGGAGGGTGAGTGGAGGGGTTATTAGTTTGTTGCAATCTGCAAACCATTAAATGCCAATAAATCTTACACACTGGTCTTTTAAGTCTTGTTTAATTCGTTAGCATGAGCGCTAGGCTTCATAATATCCAATACAAATCTACAAACCCATTATAATGGGAACCAGATGTGTGTGTTTTTAAATATACAGTTCTTGGTTATCCATCAACTAAAGGAAAGCCATCATCACTCGCTACATCTCATAAAATCTTGAAATTTTGTCTGACAGTTTAAGCCTAGTGGTCGACATAAAATGATAAAATTACAGAGTGCTGGGGAAACTGCAAGTGCCAGGGAAAGCGCAAAAAAATAGGTCTCAGCGTTTCAAAATTCTGTCTATTGTATTTATAATTTTAAAACATAAAGCTACTAATTGCAGAGAAATCTTTTACAGTTAATATCTGCAACATCCTGAATGTCAGAGATAAGAGTATGGTTTACCTAATTATGAGCTCATGGTACAAACACGAAGAGAACACCAGAAAAATGTGTCTGTGGAAAGAACATCGCTTCTTTTGTTCCTCAGTGTGAAAAGTTGAAATTTTGCGCCTCATGCAACCTGCTAAAGTTACTTAAATTAAACTTAAAATAAATCTGTGGGATGCACCTGATTGTTGTTAGTCAGGATATGAAAATCAGTAAAGGTTGAAGTAAATTAATGGTCAGCTTAGCGTTTAGCTCCACATCAACTCTTGCATGTACTCCTTCAGACACATTAGCAGTTCGACTTTGTGCCTGAACACAATAGAGCTCACTCAGAGTCTGCGAGAAAATGAGCCCTCAGGGGCGAATATTTGAAATGGGTAGTTTTGGTTCTCCCAGCATAAAAGAAATTAAAATATTTCACTACCGGGAACAATAATGATGTATAATAATTAGTTATTGAAAACACACCTTAGATCAAATTATGTGAACAACAGCCCTTTGACTGCAGCAGTCATGCCACAAATCAAACGCTGACATTTCCACATAATCTGTGACTCCAGTTAATTGTTAGTTTGAACCTTAGTTATGCTCATCAAGCACAAATTGCATTCTCATTGTGTATGAAATTATCATAATATCAACCATTTTCACCTCCCAATCCAGACATGTACACAATATGCTGAAACTGCACATTTTTATTTTACAATTCAATTTGTTTTGTGATGTTACAACGACCTGTAAAATAAAGCATCTAAAACCAAAAGCACCATGGCAGAGTTTTTATCACGACCACAGATCCAAATATATGAAGCCTCTAATTTCACAGCTTTGGAAGTAACAAGCCGCAACAAGTTTCAGTTGCTGGATGTGTCCTGGTAGCTGGAATTTATTACTTCTGAAGAATGTGTCATTTTGTGAAATCTCAAAAACTTCTCCACCTCTTGAATTACATTAACAAAATGTCTAGTGTTATGATAAAAAAAAATATATATTTGATATAATTTGATTGTTTCATCCGCCCATATAGATGTGTTCACATCTTGAAATGCATTAGCTGATAAAGCTTTTTCTAATACAAAGCACACATTTTAAAGGACCAGTGTGTAGGATTTAGTGACATCTTGTGTTGTTGTTGCAGACTGCAACCCCCTCGTCTCACCCTCCAGTTCCAAGCATTTGGGAGAAACTATGGTAGCTGATATGTGGCCCTATTTAGAGCTGTAGAAACTGTAGAAACATGGCAGTTCAACATGGCTGCTAATTCTAAGGTAACAAAAACATGACAACTCTTATTTTCAGTCGATTATACACTAATGAAAACATACCTAATGTTATTATGCAATTTCTGCCAATAGAACTTCCTAAATGTTCACACTGGACCTATAAGCCAGCCTCTGTTGCTTTTGCTTCAGCCAGATATGTTCTACACTGCAAAAAAAGGAATCTCAAGAAAGTAAAAGTGCCTTGTTACTGGGAAATGAGTCTTATTTTTTGTCTGAAAAGAAAAATGTGCTTAAATGCTTAAATGTTTGGCATTGTTTCTAGTTTTAAGGCCCATTACAGTTTTTCAGTGGTTAGATTTTTATGCTAGTTTTAAAAATGCTCGCCAGGTAAAATCCTCTTACCCCGTTGGCAGGTTTTTGGCTCAATAGAAGTAAATGTGATTATATTAAAGTCAATTTGGCTTGTTTCCAGAAGGGCTGTTTGTGCAGTGTGCAGTCTTTTGAAAACGCTGACACTTGATAAAATTTTCTTATTCTAAGTTAACAAAATAAAACATGATTATTTTTGTTAGCATTAAACAACACACTCAGACACATGGGAGCTCTCTTGTTGGTAGCTAACAAAATAATTGTGTCTTAGTTAGAATAACTAGGCACTCAATTTTTAATAGAGTGCTCATTAATCTTGCGGACTCCAGGAACATAAAGACCAAAAGGAGGACTCCTTTTATGGAAAAACACGACAAGAACGTATAGCGAGTGGGAAAGACTCAAAGTCAGGACATGTCATTTAAGAACGAACTTCGAATCTCAGCTTTTAGGCCAACTCCTGCCATTTACTCCTACCTCATTGGAAATTACAGAATGAATATGCAAAATTTGTTAATTTCTAAAGTTTTCCTGCTGGACACAAGATGTCTACGCCCACTGTAAAGTCAATTCTTAGTGTCTGTGCACTGGCCGCTTCATGTTTCTACATCACACTTGAATAAGTTGCATAACTCAGAAGACTCTGGGAATGCAGCGCGATGATGAAAAGTTACAACCAAAATACTGGATTGCTAAATATTACTTTGGGTGTAATTTTGGTTGTTTGGAAAGGAAATGGGAAGCTCATTCCCTAAACTGAAACTTACTGCCTGTAAGTGCACTTCTTAAATCGAAATAATTTTCCTGGCAGGGTGGAGACAATAATACGGTCTGACTGTTGTGTGGATTTGGAGAGACTGTACTTTTCTTTTCTCATCTAAATAATTTGATTTAGACGACGTGGTGAGACAAAAAGTCTGATTGTCCGGCCACTCGTATTGCACGTCCTGCAAGACCCTGCTACAGTGTTGGAACGTTATTAGGAAAAAATACTACAAGTACTACAAGTACTGCATAAAAGTGAAATATAACTTCTGATAATAACTTTCAGGGTGGAGTCAGTAGTTAGACTGCGCTGAGCTCGGGACAGAGACTTAGAGAGACAAAGGGGACATACGTGGTAGTTATTGTATTAGGCTCAGATAGTAATAGAGGTGCTTTGCTTTGGTCTTCTCTGACGTGGAATTTGGTGCCAGAGAGCATTGATAATGAGAGGGAGGAAAGGGTGTGTGTGAGTGGGCGCTGTAATGACAGTGAGGTGTGTATTCATGTGTGTCTGCGTGCGAGGCAGTGATGGTGCAGACTGGCGAGGTCGATACATGTGTTAGGGTTAACGTACACCTGCGTATGTATGGAGTGTGTGATGGGAAAAGCATTAAGGAGGACAGTCTGCGGTCTGATCCCACAAACAGTCTGGAGCAGTTTTTCTGGCAGGTTGTAAAAACAACCAAAAAAAAAAACAGAGTTTATCTGCAGGGCATTGCAGGCATGTGGATCAAATACTAATGAGTTTGTTTTGAAGTAAAAATCTAACCACTTATTGAAATTTGCTCCACACCCACCATGACGGAGTTCGGTGCTACCAACAAGAAACCTGCGTCACAAGATCTTCCCTTTCTGTTCCACAACATAGCAACGCTATGTTTATTGTAATGCACCGTTTTACAGAGGAGAATTTATTGTATGTGAAAACCTACATGGAGATAAACCTGATTCTGATTCAGTAAATTAACTCATGTCTCTGTCATCCATGCTCTAATTTGCTGTGGTGAAGGCGCTGTGCCAAAAGTTGTCTCATTTCAAAACCATTCCACCTTTCAGTTTATATTATGTATCAATTACTCAACTATGTACTAAACACACACAGTTATCACAGTGTATGAGTTTGTCCAGTTCACCTTGAGATTACTCACACACTGTGCTTTTGTTTAGTGATGTATTCCCCCTCCCTCTAACCCTACCCTAAACCTTTTATAACCTTATTCCACTTTACAAAATATAATAATAATAGTAATAACGCTATTTTTATAGCTGTTAAAAATAAAACTTTTATATAATAGTTCATCTTCATTTCAATCTGAAAACGCTCACTTTCAATTTGTTTTCCAAAATATACTTTTGTCCTTAAAATGTCCTCACTTTTTAAAAATGTCCCCATGTCCTATATGTTCACTTTCCCACATTGTCTTTGTTTTCCAACATTTGTTTTGTCCCAAAGTGTTCTCACTTCCCTAAAATATCCCAAAATGTCCTCAATTTCAAAAATGTAATCACTTACCCAAACTGTTTTCCTTTTGTCTTTCCAAATATCCCAACTTCCCAAAAACATGCTCACTTTCCAGCATGTCATATCTTTCCAACAAGCCCCCACATTTAAAATACGTCCCTTTGTCTCAGAATGTCCTCACTCTCAAGGTCTATAATTTAAATCGGTCCCCACAAAGACAGGAGTACAGTATATGAACACAGACACACATACTGAGTCATTTAGGGCCTTTCCAAGCAGAGCTACTGTATAATAATCTGGATGACATAAGAACAACCTCTGCACTAACACTTGCACACTTTTGCTCACACACACACACACACACACACACACACTAATACGTAGTGTGCACAAACGTGTCAACACACAGACTCCGAGTTGCTGAAACATACTGTTCATATGGATAACAGAGTACGCAGGATTTCTGACATGATGTGACACCCACACACACACCCACACACACGTTTTACTTCCACCCCCTCTAGTTCTGCGCCCGCTCTCCATCTTTACCAGATTTAAAATCTGACAGACAGTCTGAATAAATGATGCAGTAAGTGGTTTTCAAACACGACGCTTAACAAATCTTCAGAAACTGAGAGGTGATGATTACCAAACCGCCGGAAAAAGCAGACACGCTGCTCTCCACTTTATGTCGAAGGAAGTGCCCATTCATTTTCCAAGCCAAACCAAAGAGAACATGTGAGAACAAGCGGAAGAGGCCATTACAGAGCAGCCGAGGCGGAGCGAGGCCTGTGGATCCCCACAGCACAAAGGTGGGAACTTCTTCCTCTGAACCACACGACAGATTTACTTTATCCTCAGAGAAAAATCCTCTTCCTCTGGGAACTGCTGCTCTGGATTGAATGACAAGGAGACGGAAACAATGGTGGTACTGACAGCGTGAAGTTAAGCTATTCAACTGCAATATATATCACCTCCACATTTACTGTGAAAGTATAATTAAACTGTGGTATAGAGGCCAGTTTAATTATACTGCATTGGATCTTGTGGGGAAATCTGTGTGTTTGACACAAAGAGCCTTTTTGCCAGACTTACAATATAAAAATGTTTTTTTCTAATCTGTCTCATTTAGACAAATGGCTGATTGTCAAATCAATTCCTTAATCTCTTTGTATTTTCTTCAGTAAAACCACAAAGAAAAAAAATGACAAGGAAACACAATCAGATAACAGGGTTTATAAGGCTTTCTTAATTTTAATGAAATACATCACTGATACCACAGGTATGTGATAAAGGCTAGTAGCCACCGAAACTATTCGTTTACTGTAATTACACTAGGGTAGCACAATCAATTTGATTTACTGACATTTCAAAGTATGCAAATCTTTGCACACACGTCTCTGCAAGGCATGGCGATCTCAACATGGAACTGAATGTTCTTTTCAACCTTAGGTGTTAAGATCTGCCAATAGAAAGAGATAATAACATGTGTGACATAATACTCCTGATATGAAAGGAGCTGAGATTACACCACAAATAAAAAAAGGTGAGAAAACTTCCAACTGTGTGGAAAAAGATGAAATTCTGGCCACCAATTCTTTCTCTTATAGACAACCTCGGCCATATTTCCACTCTAATGCTTTGGTTCCTTAGAGCCTCCACTTGTATGGTCTGTTATAAATTACAAAGACACTTTGAAGATGGTCTAAAGATGTCTCTGATAAACAATGTACCATGTACACATTATGCCACTTCAATGCTTGTTGGGCAGATTGTTATCTGATATTAAAAAAGTGTATTAGATAAAGCTGCACGGAATCCTTTTACGTTGTAAAACATCACTACCTACACGTTTATTCAAAGGGAACATTTAAAGACACGTTTTCTGTTTAAGCAACTTGCAGTTGCTAACATAACATCGGTTCAACGGTACATAATATTGTTGGAGCCAGCGGAGGTGAGGTACTGCGAGTTGAGCTGCTCTCATTGGCTGCTCAGTTTCAACTCGTCCGTAACAGGAAACAATGGCGGCTCGCCTGGTCACACACGATCTGGTATTTTAGATAAATAGTAAAATATGTTTGTGAACAGATTTGAGGAGAGAAATAGTCACTCACTGAGAATGACCTGTCAATCACAAAGTATCTTATTTTACTCTAAATGGGACCATAATATACTAAATTAACATCATGCTGTATGGAGGAAGACTGAAACTATTACTTCTAGCAGGCCATTACACAGAATGCAGGTTTAAGACACTTCCACGTCGGCTTCACAGACCCTGAAGCTCTGTCCGTTATATATACTGTCGATGGAAATCAATGCTGACTTTCGGACACTAACCGACTTTGTCGCTGTTTATACTACGTCACCTTATGCGGAGCACAGTAGAGTTAGTTGAAAGTCTGGTGCTAAAGAGTACTTTGTGCATCCATAAAACACAGCATGACAAAATGTAGGTATCCAACGACCAGGGGAAAACAGGAAATCTCACTCTTTTTGCCTTTGTGCAGATCTCAGCATGACTTGCTAACCTTTTCTCAGTTATCTTCACCATCAGATAATCTCTCTATCTTGAAAGAGGGAAAATGCCACTGGTTTCACTTGCACATCCACAAATGCTAGACATTTGTACAACGTTTTGACACCATTCATCATTTAGGAAGATAACATCTGAGACTGAATTAGAGGATTAAGTGATCTTTTAAAGAGAAAATGTGTGTAAAGGCAAATGAAAGGTCAAAGCATTTAGAAAATTGCTCTTCTCCTCTGTGGCGTCTCAATTCTTGCAGGATCTTTATAGGAAGTTGCCAGTGAAACCTTCATATAGGGGCGTGCCTCCGGTAGCCTCTCCTTTCCATCAAAGCCAATTCGCCCACTCATACAGGCTCTCTTGTTGAGTCACTCGAACACTGCATGGGCCCCTGCGGCTATGTGTAAAAGATGTTTATTCTATGCCAAAGTATTTCACCCATCACTGTTAACACACTCGGTCTCAACGTGCTCACCTGCTGTTTGCCCAGACAAGCACAGGTAGGCACGGCGAAGGTGGCGTGTTTAGGCAGGGAAGAAAGTTTAGCTCGCTGACAGTAATGTTTCAAAAGAAGAACAAAGAAGCACACCTCAGAGTATTAATCACTCGTAAGTCTCTGTCACACTGAGTTGTCCTTCTCTTTCATTGAGGATCAGCTACTAAGAGTCAGTGCTGGAGTCCATGGGTTGCAGCGGTTTGTGTTAGCAGGTTTTCATGAGGATAATCACCAGATTAATACAGACTCCATAATAATATCAGAGTATGCTGCGCCTCCCACGCATGCCTCAGTTGTTGACATTCTGGTCTATGGATGCTGACAGAAAGTATGTGACTGGTGGATTTCCAAAGTGCTTTATAGCCCATTGACAAGCGTTTTCTTTTCCTCTTTGACTTTCTCTTCAACTCGCACTTACATTGGCTCTGCCTGTAACCATAGGGTTTGTTTAGGTTAAATCTGCTCAGGCACAGTGCATTTAAGCAACGTCACACGCAACCAGAAGCATCTTCATTGAAGTTTTACTAACCTTTCTTTCCCTCGGGTTGTTCCGAATGCAATTATTTCCTTGTAATTGCAGTAAACATAAAAAAAAAACCCCAGCTGAGTGTGAATATCGGCCCAGATGTCATGTTGCTCCACTTGGCCTTTGGAGTATGAGGAACAGTCTATGCTTTCATTTAATTCAGAAAAAAGAACTAGAAAATGTGGAATTAAATATTAAGCAACTGCACAGAATGGTGGCAACTTGGAAGGTACTTATTATAAGGAGAAATATAAATCACAGTCTCATTCGTTTCTAACCGTAAAGTTAACAGTGCAGCAACGGCAGCCATGATCTATCTATGTTTTAGTTACAATTTATGGCAACTCTCATTCTAATCACTCATTTCATTGCATACCTTCTTCTGCTTTAGAAAATAACAAACAAGACCATCAGTGAGAAGATTGGCTATTTCTATATAGTTATAATTAATTCCTGCTACCTTGTCGGATTCCCCCTGAAATCATTTAGAAGAGGCAATGGAAAAACTACCGCTTTTGTCCACAGGAGCCGCCAGAATCAACACAAAACGAAAAGTCCTTGTTGCTGCTTTAATATAAAAGATTGGTTCAGTGTGTAATATTTAGTGACATCTAGCGGACCTTTCTAAGCACAAGGGAGAAACTACGGTGCCCACAAAACTTGAATGGCCCTATCTAAAGCCATCTTGTCACAGCAGAATTATGAGAACAATTTAGTAATATACAAATGTAATTTCTAGGAGACAATCCTGATATCTATCACGTTCCTTCATTTAAAAACGTCATGGGCATCAGAAACAGATCACAGCAACGTGGCCTGCAGACAGAAAAAAGCTAAAGGCAAGTAAGGTCTAACAGAATGACAGGATGTTTTTGTTTCAGAATCAGTGATGAATTCTATATATGATAATCATTAGATCAAGAAAGAGAATCCATGGTAAAATACAGAAATACATCTCCCACGCAGCGGATCATCCTGAAGTATTTGAGCTGTTGATGTTCCGGTCTGAGGCCATCTGTGAAGAAAGAGTAATTGGTATGTAACGAGTTATTTTGGAGACACCAAACTCTTGTTCTCTCGTCTAAAGATTAAAACATGACTAATAGGGCTTTGTCTGCTGTACAATCAAGAAAGGCAATTAAGCGGTTTTGGTGAATTCCTTGAGAAAGTTTGTGATGGTTTCACCAGATTTACCACTGCAAACATCAAATTACTGTTGTCTTACTACTGAATAAAGAAAAAAAGGCTGGTTCCCACACAAACGATTGCCAAACTGTGCTTATTTCACTTATATTGGATGCATCATGATGCAGATTTGTTAAGACAAGACTAATGAGGAATTAGTAGATAAATAAACAAGGATTTGTTTGAGCAATGACTGGATGAAACATATTTCCCATGAAGAATTATAACTCTGCAATACAAATAATAATATTGAGTGTTTTGTTAAAACAGTGGTTCCCAAGCTTTCTGGCTTGTGAACTCTCGACAGGAATCAGTGTAACCGTCACAAGTTGCACGAGTTCTGCACAGTTTTTCCTCTTATCTCAGTTTTATTTGCCTGACTGACACAGGCCTGACAACTGTCCGATATCTCTTAAAGGTCCAGTGTGTAACATTTAGGAGGATATATTGGCCGAAACTGAATATAATATTCACAGGTATGTTTTCATTAGTGTATAATCTAGTTTAGTCGTTTATTTTGACAACAAAGCTCAGACAAAAAAAAGAGAGCAAAATTTAGAAAAAAAACCCAATAACTGATAAGTATCTTTTTAAAATGTCTTGTCTTTTACCAATAATAATCTTGTGACCCTCAAATTTATTTTGTGACTTCGAGGTGTTGGGAACCACTTATGCTTAAACCTGTAAAATGCATATTTATTAAGTTATTAAGTAAAAGCAACGTTCAATACAGACATGAAGTTCATATATGAAAACCAGACAACTGCATTTACTTTATAAAACGGATATTAAAGCCACTATGTGTAGATTTTTGAAAATGTCACATTTTGACAAAAACAAGCAAAAACCTAATAACAAAAATAAACCAATTTTGTAAGGGCACATAACACATACCTGAACTTATAAAGCATAATTGATAAAGTTATCTTTATATACACAATAAGGTCTAACAAATAAAAGTCTACTATGAATTATAAATGTCAGACTTTATAAAATATTTTAAAGACACTATGATAAGAAGTTAATATTAAGTTTAAAAAAGTAATTCCAGATTTAGTAGTCTGTGGTAGTTGCACATAGATGCTATGGTAGACAGAAATGAGTGTGACATGTAGAACAAAAGAAAACTGTGACATCACCTGATTCATTTGTTGGTGTCTCACTTTAAAAACTTCACACAGGTGATTGGCAGATCTGGAGAATCAGTGGAAATCAGTTCCGTCATGTTTCCAGGTTACAGATCCAAACAGAACGGACTAATCCGCTCTTTTGGGAAGCGTGATGTGAGATGGGATTAGTGGTGATACAGCGTTTTGGCCGTTAGTCTTGGTTTATTGTTTTGTGTACAAAGGTCACGACACCAAGGTAACATCATAGTAAAGCTTATTTACACTCAATGTCATATTTTAGCCTTTGATTGCACTTTGTATCCATGATCATACATTTTCATTTAATTGCAAATTCATGATAACTGTAGCTTTTATTTTGCTCTTAAATCCCCAATGTTAGACCCTGCTTGAATGCACCATGCAACGATAGAGCAATGTTTACAGCTGAATATATAAATGCAACAGAGTTTTTACTTTAATTCTTGCATCCATTTTTCCATCACAGCAGACTGTTCCTATATAAATATCAAGAGGTCATATTCTGAAATAAAAAGTTCACCTTTCAGGAGACGTTTCTGATGATGAGTTGTGTCTAGTCAGTTTGTGAGTCAGACTTCAATACGGTATGTTCTTAAAGATCACCTCAACTGTAATGATGACTTTGTTCTGAGACACACACACACACACACACACACACACACACACACACACAGAACAGCTGCTGCAGACCACAAGCCGAGCCACTGTCTTAAAAGCATGAATAATCAGGTATGGTATGTCCTCAACACTCACACTTACTGTCTCTTCTTTGACTGGCATTCATGCTCTCATGTTGTGGTCTCAGCTTTGAGTTTGAGTGAAATTCTCACACATACAAATGACCAAGAACGTTTAACTGAAAGGAGAGATGGGAAGTAACTAAGTACATTTTCTCTGGTCGGCTAATAAAGTACACTTTTAACATAATTGTGTATTGTAAATCAGTATTATACCCTGGATGACCACTGGAGCTCCTAATTTTTAGTCCAATTTTAGACACATTTTCAAACTAAACTGACTATAATGGATCACCATCATCACATCTCCAAATCAGTAGCTGTTACTTAAAGTCCCAGTCAAAAATGTGATGCACTGTGTGTTCTGACCCCTTTCTATCAGAACCAGCATTAACTGTTTCAGCAGTTTGAGCTACAGTAGCTCGTCTGTTGGATCGGACCACACGGGCTAGCCTTCACTCCCCATGTACAGTATATCAATAAACCTCGGCCCCCCATGACCCTGTCTCTGGTTCTTTTCCTTCCTTGGACCACTTTTGATAGGTACTGACCTCTGCAGACCGGGAACACCCCACAAGAGCTGCAGGTTTGGAGATGCTCTGACCCAGTCGTCTAGCCATCACAATGTGGCCATGTCACGCTGCCCTTTTGCTGCTCATTTTTCCTGCTTCTAACACATCAACTTGAGGACAAAATGTTAATTTGCTGCCTAACTAATATCCCACCCACTGACAGGTGCCATGTCAACCAGATAATCACTGACTTCACCTGTCAGTGCTCATAATGTTATAGCTGATCGGTGTATATTTAACTGTATAGTTGGTTGTATTGCTAATTAATAAACTAATTAGATCATTGGCTCTGAACTCTTTAAAGGGAGTCACATCAGCTGTGTTTGGGTAGCGGTGAGAGGTCAGAGGGCAGCGCAGAGCCACATAGTACAGGGGATTGGATGGGATTAACCTTGGCCTGCCCCTTTGGCCCCGGGCCCAGACAGCCCAGGAAGAGTGGAATTAGCTAAGCCAGGCAGGGCCATCTGATTCCAAGCCCTCATCCAATTACTGCCTTATCTCCTAGCCAAATGAGATCAATGCATGGAGGGCAGGGAGACCTGGCAGGCTGGCGAAGGTGCGATAATCAGCAATAGGGAGCACGGCACTTAACTCCCCTGTGTCCCTGAAAGAGCCAGAGCATGTGTTAGGAGCACCACTCACTGCCATTAGCTCTCAGTGCCTGTTGGAGCCTGACCTGCACTTTGCATGAGGACAACCTGGTGTAGTGCATTTAGGCATCTTAGCTTTTTGTGTTCAAGTGCTGCACTTAGAAAGGTGAATAATGTGCATAATTACAGTTTTACCTCTTATCCTTGGTGAATCTACCAAGCAGATTACACTGGCTAAAAGGTAGTAGAGAGAGAAAAAAAAAGTGTAATTGCTTTTTATATGTATTGCATATGAAAGGCACTTTTAAGCATTTTACAGTGGTTAAGAACAACCCTGCACAGCTAATATAGTCTGCTGTTAATTCTCTTGTCAATTAGGGGGGAAAACAAATGTTTGACGTTTGGAGGTGTAATTATGAAAATAATTAACCTCTGTGTGTGCCATAAAAGCGGACAATTTTGCTCTCTACCTGCACTTCTTGAAATCGAGTCACATTTGGCTGAATGAGATTCTGGTGTTTAAAAGGAGGACATCAGTTAAATAGAATATTGTTTCTTCATGTAAAATTATGTTTTATCCCGTTCTTATTTATGTTCTCCTATTGAATAACTAATTTACTATTTGGAAAAACGTAGTACTGTAGACACTGAATATATATAGACTTTAAACCTCACAGAAATAATGATAAAATTCTAACCTACTTTACTCTCTTTTCAGACTAGTAACTAATTTATGACAGACAGCTGCCATTGACCTTGCAATAAGAAGCAGTTATACCTGGAAATAGTGGATTGATTTTAAAATGTGTCATCAAAATGGAAGTTTTGATACAAAAAGTCTTTGCTGGCTGAGCCTTTTATATGATATAAAGCTCTTCATATTTATTCCTGATACTTCTGCCATACCAGTGATTGTATTGCACCACTGGTGTGTCCCTTAGCCATCTGGAGGACCGTTCTGTGCCCACAATATGGCCGGAGAGGGACCCATTCTGCTAAATTTATGTTCGGCTATTTCTTCTCATGCTTGTGTTCTGGGCACGAGTATCCATTGGAGAGCAATAGGTAGCCCTGAAAGAGTGTCTGTCCTCAGCTGTGGCCCTGCGATTGTACATCCACTACTTCCCAACAGTCCTCCTCCTCCTCCCACATGTCCCTGGCTGCTCCTCCTCTCCTCAGCCCAGTTAGATTAAAGTCCTCTTAAATTCACCACAGCAGGCCGGCCGCACAGGGAAAGCAGGCATCACAGGGGCCCTCTGACAATCAGCACCCGGCTAGAAAGCACTAATGAGCACTGGGAGGGGAGAAGAGGGCGTTGGCGAATTGCACGCAGACAGCAGCAGTGGTGGGTATGATTGGAGAGGGTTGTTACGAAGGGAGGCAGTGGGCTGGCAAGTTGCTGGGCTGGGTCCGGCGCAGCGCTGACGAGATTCCAGGGGGCAGAGCTGCAGTCAGTTTGGGAAAATATCACAGCCCATTAGTTAGGAGCAATGAAATGAAGTCAACTTCTGGGACTCCATTAGGCACGCTGCGCTTAGGCAGACAGCGTCCCTTGGTGTGATGTTGCTATTCTGGAAGGATTGAGCACAGAGATATAATTGGACTGGGGAAATCAAGCAAGTTTCAGTGGTCCTGGTGGAGCTCTCAGACTGAAAATGAGAACACAGGCCTTTGTATTTTCTCTCCCTCTCCCTGTTAGCTTTACAGCTTTTTGAAAAACAGGAGTGAAAAAGGCAGCCAGTGTGCTTGGGTTTTTCTTTTCATTTTTATTTCTTCTCTCTCTCCCTCTGTCTGTCCTCTATTCTTTAGCTCTGTCTCTCTGTCTGCCCCCCTCTTTCTGTTTTTCTTATTGGATTTTACCATCTGCTTTAAATTCATTTTTTTCATTTGTGGCTCCAGCTCTGGCTAACCCTAAGCTAAACAATATGCATTTATTCATCCGTGCCTTTCTCTAAGCATTGATGAGACTGAGATTGTGCTTGATAATAAACATGGCTTAGTCTAACACAGGCTGCTTGCTAAGCCTCGCAAGGCTGTTTACTGCAGATC
>NW_023339873.1:1974473-1983781 GCF_004916995.1 Morone saxatilis
GCAGTCTCGGCTGATAGAACGGCTATTCCGGAATATGTCAAGAAGGTGAACAAACCCATTGAGATCAACACGTCAAGAAGATCGTGAAGGGTCGATATCAAAAATCTTTGTCACAGAGTGGGGTCACTGTAGTTATATTATATAGGGCCGTGCTTTTAGAGATTTTTTCTCTGCTCTGGGGATTGATGGGGGGAGTTTGGTCTCCAAATCCACTGTCAACGTAGTACAGCCGGCTTTGAAATTTTGGGCCGTTTATTCATGAGACTTGGGGGTCGCACTAGGACGCACAGCTTGGTATATTGAGCGGCTATTTTGCTCTTTCACGAACGGCACACCGCGCATGTATTTGGTAATCGTATGGACTTCTTTGGTCTGCCGCTTTCGCGACTTATTTTATAGTCATTATTATTGTGGCACTTTGTCTTTTGGAAAGAGTTTTGCACACATTTGCAGGGGTTATTAGGGTAGTGTGGTCACTCAGCAATTACTGATATCTAGGGCGTGGGCCTAATGTAATAGCCGCGTTCACTGAAAATTAAGTTTTCTGGTAGCAAATTCTTGACCACGACAGTTTCAATGCCTAGAGCGCAGAGGGTGCACAAAACAGAGCAGCAAAACCTGGCGCGCAACTGACAAGGCACAAAGCTCAGAGTCCGATTTCGGCGTTCACTCTAAAGAGCCTAGATCCTGACGAAATCAACATTAGCCCAGGTGTAACCACGACTATGAATGAATGTTTTTGTTAGCTAAGTTATTTTTCTCGCTTTTTTTCCTGTATTTGTGGGGCTGGCGATTGCATGAGAGTGTATATGACATTCAGAGCCAAGAGATGTGTACTTCAACCCTTTGAATATTTATTTTTTCCAATTTGTATAATTTCTGTGCTCGTGCTTGGCAATGCGTTTCCAACATGTAGGCGAGATCATGAAATACCAATCTGCACACTGACGCGACTGACGTTTCTGGCTTTATTTAGACGTGGGAGAGCAACGCGTGCATTTTGTTTCGCCTTTCGAGTTGTGACTCTGATATTCGTCCCATTAGGCAACCACGACGCATTAAACTAAAATATACAATTTATCTCCACATGGTCTGGCTCGAGTCGCACATCATTCGATAACTGCAGTCTTCAGGATTTTATACCACAGGTGCTTATGATATATAAACTATATATATATATCTATATATAACTCACTATGGCCAATTTTGCACGTAAATACTCTACCAGAAGCTTCGCAATCATAGAGGGTCATCACATGAGTTCGGCCCACGAGCTAGCGGTCTTCATTGGATGTCCACATGCCCAGTACACATTATAACATTCGATTTTCATTTGCGCGTCAATGTTTGGGTATATCTCTACAGACTCCATGAATATAAAACTCAAACCTAAGACGCTGTTATATATACGATGAAACTAGTCTTCTTCAATCCAACAACATGTTGATTAATTACATAATAATAGAAGATGCTCACTGGAAGGACTTTTACGATGTCACATTATGTATTCCAATCACATTGTAAAGCAATATATTGTATACGCATAAAGAATATTTTCACACAATCATTTTCTTGGGGGATGGCGGTGGGTGCATTTAGGGGTATCTATGTTATCCGGGTGTGGGTGGAAAGCTTATGCCCAGCTAACCGACTCGCTGGGTCTATTATCTATTATATGACTTCTAACTCCGCCTGGCCCGCCCTGCCTACTTTAGTGTTCCATATATATTGCTAAGATACACCGTGTGGCCAATGGTAAGCATTACAGTTGTCTCTACAGTGCACTTCCCAGAATTAAGCATGCTACATCTTCGAGAAGAGAGAGAGAGGTGCACACTCGTCAAACTTAGTGCGTTTAAAACGAACTGAGAGGAGCGCAGGAGTGCGTAATTCTCATACATAGGTCTGAATTTGTCTTTCCATTTAGACCAGGTCTACCTGGGAGAGAAGAGAATACTTCAGCAATCCACTCTACATGTACCCGGCGACAGATGCGCTTTTACTCACAAATCAGCTCTGGTGAGAAGAGAGAGAGAGGGAGGGTCGGACGACGACTCAACTCTCTCTCTGGAATTGTCATGAGACTTATCTTTTTGAGTCACTCCTTGTGTTTTCAAAAGATTGTAGTGAGTAGTTGCATCGTTTGGTGGTCTTTGGAGGTGAGAATTTATTTGGGCGGTGTGTTACACCCACCTTTTATCCGTTTCATTCTCCAAGCCATCATCTACAACTTCGAACCGGATGTGTTAATAACGGAGCGAAAACGAAGGAGAGAATATTAGGGGTGTTTGACCCCCCAAGCGCTGCGTGTATAAAGAGGAGAAATATGTTCTCACTCAGGGCGCGCACCACAGCCCACAGCTCCCCACTCGCTCGAAACAAATGACTCGCCCGAAGAGACCCACTCAACATTCAGATGAACTTTGTGCTCTGGGCCGTGGGGATGGTTTCAGCACCCATGGGCCGGTCTGGCAATAAGCTTTTTCACCCTGATAGGGGTTCTAAAAAAACATTCTGTTAACAACTCCACTTATGCGACAGCACAGGATGGTACGCAACCGTGGTAAATTCGCCTGAGCACCTCTCTTCGACCCCACACTTTACTACTTCACATGATGATCGCTAATTCCCCCCAGTCTAATCTCACAGTCTCATCCTTTGAGGGGGTTCATACATCACTCCGTTACCATTTTTGTGTCACCAGTAGCGTCTCGTTTTTATAACACGAGCACGCCCAGGCCTGAGAAGCATAGAGCGTAGGGGCTGGAGGGCTCAGCTCCACCACTTGAGCACTCATATCATGCCGTCTCTGCCGCACCACACCACCGGGACTCCGGGCTGCATGGCGGCCATGGAGCGAGCTCACGACGCCCATCGCCCACTCGACAACATCTGTGAAATTGCTCTGTGATCGTTTTTTATGTCTCTATGATTCCATTACATGTTTGAATAAGTCTAGTTTTCATGTTGTTTTAAAAATGGAAATTAAAAATAATGCACTACTAAAAACAAATATCATACTTACTCAGTCTAAAAAAACCATGAGGCGGCAAACAGGTGATCTTGCTTTGGCCAATGAGCTGTTATGTTTGTGTCTTCGTGAACCTTGTGACTAACGGATTGGCAGCTTGTTTTGATAGCAAGTTTGGAAATTTAGGCCAGAGTAAAATACACCAAATGGGATTTTTGATTTTTGCTGCCGCCTACAACGTCAAGAAAGTCCACAACCTGAAGGGAAACAAGACTGTGAAAGTTCTATGGTCAGTCATGATTCCCCTCTGTTGGCTATTACAAATTTAATTATTTGGTGGTTGAAGCACAAATCCTTGGCTCTTCCATAGTACATCTATGCATGCACTCCACAAACTAGGAATACTGGTGATCTCATGTCACAATGTTGGTAAACTGGCTATGTGGCATTTGCTGATCTCGCAGCCATATTTCAGGCCGAAATCCGTGCAACAGAGTTTGTTCTTGTGTTGCCTGCGGTTCGCTGTCTGTTGTCGCAAAACCTTACGCGGGGGGGCTTGACTGTGGGCAGATTGTGTGAAACTCCATTATGTCTCTCAGAGGATTTTAACATTGGCAGGCTTATCGTACCTGTCTCGTCCATCCTATCACGACGCACCCCCCTTTGTGGTGAATACTTTATTATATCATGACCCCGCTTATAGTCGCGGACGAGTATCAGTTATTGGCGTCGGTACGCGTGTATATACAAGCGTGTCCGGTCGATGCGAAACCTCCATTGAATAAAGGCCCCAAAACTTCAAGTAGCAGCCTTCTCTTACAGTCGTTGAGCATCCATAGCACAGCCAAAAGCAACAGAAATCTCTAAAGCCCGCATGATTTTAACTCAAAGTGAAACTATAATTTTTGTAATCTGCCATCGCTTAATGGATCTGTTTCTTGGCCAACCTTGCCTAGCCCCAACATGCTTTTCGTGAAAATCGGGCCAGTAGTTTTTCCGTAATCCTGCTGACAGACAAACTAGCTGGTGAACATGAGTTTGTGATCTAGCGGATACAAACAAAACCTCAAATGAATGATAATGTTACTTTGTCTCTGCTGGTAGAGTAATTAGGCAACTTGTTTGTTAACTCGTTTGCAACATTGACTTTACAGGTTTATTTGTAAATGCTGTGTTCACAGCTTGCTACACTTCCCCCAAGTGGCCAAACAAAAAACGCCTAAATGTTGTGGGATGTGATTTTGCCATCTTCTTGGAGCCATTAGACCATGACAGTGCTGTTGTCATGAATCAAAGCACAATATTTTCGTTGCCAGAGGGGTGTGGTGCACCTGGGGCACACTTGGATGCTAGTGGGATTAGTTAGAACATATGATCATACATTATGTGTAGGTGTGTCCACAGCATAGTGGGCTATCACATGTCTCCCTTGATTTCTATTAAAAGCTTAACTTCTTGCTCCATGATGCACTGACAATTTGCCTTTAAGATCTGGTAATTAAAAACTTAAAAAGCTCCACTGTGTAACATTTAGAAGGATCTCTTGGCAGAAATTGAGATATTTATTGGTATGTTTTTATTAGTGTATAATCACCTGATAAGAATTGTTGTGTTTTTGTTACTTAAGAATGAAATGTTTCTATAGTAACTTGTTTCTGCCAACCGCCATGTTTCTATAGTAGCCCATTTCCTAGTTGCACATCCAGCGTTGTTTGTCCTATATGCTTAGAAAGTGAGCAGTATTCGGTTGACTGCGATCTACAACCTCACCGCTAGATGCCACTGAATCCTACACATTGGTCCTTTTAAAGTTTTCCCTAAAGGGACCTAATATAATAATGTCCAGGACAAGACAATGTTCCAAGTGTTTCATGTTAAAAAAAAAAAAAAGACTTTCAGTTTGCATGGAAGGAAGCTTTGTTCCAAAACGTACACTAAAACCTTGCAAACCACCAACATGAGAATCACATTCAATTTAAAGTATGAGAGTTACCATTCGCCAACCAAATACTAACATTTTTTAAGGATTCACTCATCTGTGTCTTTAAATCGTTGACTGACGAACTCCTGAAAATGGATCAGACTTTGAAATGAAAGCCTTCATTTTTCCTCATGAGTGGATCCAGCCCTCCTCCGCTGTGGACGTTTCTGAGAGAGGATGAGCAAACCGACTTGCCAGTGATCATCACCGATACAGCATGTGTGCGTGAATCAGAAGCAGGTGTGTGTTAGCCTGGTAAAAAATACTGCAGAGCTCGTGTCCAGCTGAATCTGAAAAAAGGTGACAGTCTGGAAACCTGAGCTGCAGCTGAACAATGTGCTCATATCAGATGGTGCTCAACAGGTTTTCTTGGTTGCCAGAGATGTCACTGAAACTAGGGTAGGCAGCATTATTAAGGCGCTAATCACCCAGAATATTGATGACAATCCTTTGGAGCAAGAAATGGAGGCAGCTGTTTATATTGGCCATGAAACCCAAGCTGCTTTTCTTCACACAGAACAATGGTTTTTAAGCCCTGTTGCTTTTTTGACAGTTTAAGGACACAATTGTAAATTGGCATTACAATGTATCATACCTGCTTGTCAAGAACATTCAAATATACTCATTATAAAGCGCCCTGAACAATGTACAAAAGTGCAGGGGGATATCTAAGGGTCGAAATATTTAAAGATCTGAAGATGAGGGGTGTTATGGAAGCAACAATTCACCACTACAGTCAGTGTTCCAGGTGAAAAAATGCACGAGTGGGCGTTCAGAACAGCCCAAAAAAATGCGATGATGTGGGGGGGAATGTTGTTTCAGGTATCTGTGAGATGATGAAATACAATTAAGGACGGCAGCTTGAGCAACAGATCCACAATTTTGTGGGCTTATCTGATGCCAAAACTCTGTTCAGTGGTTTATAATATCATGAGGAAGGATTCTCTGGAAAGTTATCACAGCTGCAGTGATTTTATACTCTGCCACACAGATCTCGAGGTAAACAGCAGAAATACAGCGTTCACATTACAGAGTAGTCTACCAGTACTGCCAGATGGCGTCACGTTGCACATTTCGGCAAAAGTTGCTAATGTCTGTATCAGTGCTTTATAATGGTTATACCAATGATATGTAGAAACAGATTTTAAATGTTAGTGTAAAACTTTTTGTGTCTGTGTACACACAGACAGAAAAATGCATATGTGGAAGAGATCCCATCTGTAACCATTGACAGTTTATATAATGGACAGAGCTTCCGGTTCTGTGAAGTGTCTTAAACTTCATACTTGCATTCTGTGTAATGGCCAGCAGGGGGCAGCTCCATTGGCTGCAATAACACACTGATGTAGTCTTATGGAGAAATGAGTCGACCTTCTCGCAGTTGATTTATGAGTCCTCCCAGTAACCAGTTTCCCTGATGACTTTTATGGTCTCAGTCTCTAGTTTCAGTCCCTTCTTCCGCATACAGCATGAATGTTCATTTTAGTAACTGATGTCCCCATTTAGACGAGTAAAAACAGCACCATAAAGTAGGGTATGCTTTAGGGCGGGAAAGCTAAGCTTCCGGATTGACAGCTGCATTCCTCACAGTGAGTCCCATCCAGTCAAACAAACCAAAACTCCGATCTCAACATCCTGTCAAGACTAAGGCAGTGGCTGCGAATCAGAATTCTGTTATCTGTGTTGAACATTTCTCCACCCTTAAAATCTTTTCAACAAAAAATTTCAATGAACTGTTTTAGCTGCCAATAAGAAGATTGTGTGTGTGACCAGGTGATGACTTCATTGTTCCTGGCTACGGAGCTAGCTCAAGACTGTGGCAGCCCAAACTCGAGGCTTATAAAAACGGTACTCCACCAACGACTGGGTGAAATCAACAATACGGTTCGACACCACCTTGGTCTAGACCCTCTCTGACTTGCAGTGTTTTCTCCTGCTGCCTATATCATGCGTATTCCGGGCAGTTTGGGACGGAATTAACAAGTGCTTTGACAACCTGCCAGTTTGGTTCAGCTCACCCTCCCGCTTCCAAACCCGTGACTCTGTTAGAGTCACCTAGTCTCCATTTCTTGGAAGGCCGTCCAAAAGTCCACATACTGGAGGTGATGGAAGTGGAAAAGAATTTAACCCCCCAGGAGCACTGTCAGCCTAAACTTAAATGTACGTAATGTACTTAAGTTACATCAGGTTACACTTTTTCAATCTTCCAGCCAAAGTAGCTTCTTCGTGGCCTAACAAGCCAACCCAAACCCTGCAAAGCCGTTTCAGCCAGCGTTGAGACAATGCAACCGCATCGACTATCTCCACCTCCTTTCCACCAACCCACCCTCTCTAGAACCTGTATAGCATGACAGACAATGAAACGAAAGCAGCGCAAAACTTTCCCCATGATTGTATATAAATGCGAGCCAAGAAAATCCAAAAGGCATCTAGCTGTCATCAAAAATCAATGCTTACTGAGTGAACAACAATGTCTGGGTGTTGATTCTGTTCAACAAACACAGCCATCCCGCCAACCCAACCCTCCAGAAACGACTTTCCATGGTCCCATGTCCATGTGTGTGTTTTCCATTCATTCCTGTGGCCCCCATAAATGGCGGACCAAAGTAATCCCTTTTTGGCGCAACCCCACAACTAAACTTTTTTCCAACTAATAAACCCACTGTTGAACCTTAAAGTGAAATCTCAATAATCACATTTGCTTTGCGGAAACAAAATCAGTCAAATCTGAAAAATATACTGTTCAGCGCCAAAAATTAACCATCTGCATACCTCTGCAGTGAGTGTTTGCCCTTCCTCATCGTTTACGCAGCTACTACATGGCGATCAAATGGCTGTTACAATAAGAGCTCCGCTGGTTTGAAGCTGAGGCTGAGAAGCAAGTGTCCGGCCCAGCTTGGCAGAGCCAGAACCACCCAGGATCTGTGCGGCACTGTCCGTCCTCTCCGTCTGTTCCGTCTTATCTCAGAATCCATCTCACTGGCAACTCCTGCTCGGACTTCCACAAGAATGCATCTGGGAACAAAAATTCTCCTCTCCTGGCAGCGTCTGCTTAAAAGGCAACGAGCTTGCAAGAGCTTTGAAGGCGCGGGCCCAAGCGTGCCCGACCTGCCTGCACCTGGCCAGGCCCGAGGTGTAGGATGGCTTCGGGGGGGGGGCGGCCTGGCGGAATCACAAGCCAGGAAGTAGAGAGAAAATATCCGCCCCTGATTTACATACGCAACCTCCATGTGGTTTTTCTCCCGATTTTTGTCCCATGTTCTGTCCATTGTCCTCCCCTGCAATGTCGAAAACTGTGAATGTTCCCAGCTTCAAAAAACAAAATGTTCCTCTTGGGTTTGGAGCAGTAATGGTAATGAATGATTATGTCACATGATCCATTTTACAAAAAGGCATTTAACAATTCCCATTTGCAGTTAGAAAGATGGCCAATGATAGTCATTGTGGGCCAAAAGCAAGCCAGTGACTGTGTTCAATAATCGGATGTAACATGCACAGAAAACGGAAAGAAACTGAAATGTCCCACCCTAACAGAACAGGAAGCATGAAAAAGTACAAGTTGTGTTAAAAATGTTTCAATTCTCAAAATTTTCCAGCTTTTGCGCGTGACAGCCAGTGACACGGAAAGTGACTTAATAAATAACCGTGCTAAAGGCAAACAACAAAAGGCAACATTCAAAAAGTAAATGGAATCCACGTGAAAGGAGGCGGCGCAAGAAATCACCAGCAATCCCAGGCCAACAGATGAGGCGATCATTTCTAGATTATCTTTCTAAATTACGCGCGCGAAAACGTCCCTGAACAAAACTACAAGCTACTTCTTTATTCCCGAAAGATGACACTTTCTATTAAAAATATCCTAACAATTACACAAAAAGTCATATATAGCTATCCCATTTATCATCAATTACCTGGAAAACATTTGATTCCAAACCTTTAAGCATTATTCCGCCTAACACAAACCCTACCTCCGATTGAATAACCTGAATGGATCGGGCAGATTAAATCCCTGCAACGCTGCTCCGCTCACTCATCTCAATAATATAAGAAAAATAGCTATGACCCCTTACTCTTGACACCTTAATTAATTTCAACATGGGCCATCGCGCCTGAACAGAAAATCAGGTTAGAAAGGCATCCAAACGAGCAACCCGTGTTAGCACGCTGGCATCTTAAATATAGAAAAGATTCAATTATTATCGTACATACTATCCGACTCTCTCTAACCTCCAAAACCTGCAATTACTTCAAAGGAGGACCAAGGTGTGAAGGAGGCAAACCCTGAACTACCGCCTCACCTTCCCCAACCAGCCTGACCCGGAGAAAAATACGGTGCGGCTGCAAACCACTAGCTAA
>NW_023339873.1:1983881-2008359 GCF_004916995.1 Morone saxatilis
AAACATACCTATGAATATTATATTCCATTTCCACCAATAGATCCTCCTAAATGTTACACACTGGACCTTTAAAAATAAGGGCTGGTTTATTTTAAAAGTAAAGATTCAAGCGTCCTTAGTTATATTTTTGTCAGAGAATCTGGACTGGTGTTTCACTGTGGCAACTAACTTATTTAGACTTAATTAATGTGTATTATTTAGGCCAATATTCTTTATTTATTGTCAATTTCGGTTTAAGTTGGACCTATTTAGTTTAATACAAATAAATGTGTTTTCTTTCAACCTTCCCCATTGCTGTTGAGGCTTTCCATCTGTTGCACATGTGCTCCTATAGAAACCCCCTTCAGGAACCTGCTTATGCAACCATACAGGGCAAGAAAACATGAATCTATCTGTTCTACTTGAGTTTTATGAGGTTCTATGGATTTTGCCTTTAGCAATTCTATCTAATATTATCTAACTGCTGTTGAAACAAAGCAGGTGTGTGATGTGTGAATCGCTCCATTCAAGCAAGATATTTTGAACATGATATTCATGGTCTAAAATTTCTGATTTACAGGTTCATGTATTGCTTAGTATGGTATTTAATGGACTGTAAATGGAGGGGCCACATAGACATATAGTAGTTAAACCAATCGATCTTGAAAATGGTTAAACACCTCTTTTTTAATAGACGTTTACAGTACGTGAATAAATGCATAAATAGGTATTATACAAGAACGTTTAACATTGTTGTCTTCAAGAGGAGGGCAGCATCTCCCTTCTTCTTGTCTGAGCTGAGGGTGGTCGGGTGGGTTGCGGTTTGCTCACACGGAGCTGATGTCTATCTTGTGATCTGACCTGGAAACTCAGGGGTGAAGTGGCCCATTAACCTCCGTCTGGACGTCTGTAGGCCTCTTCACAGGAGCCACTTAGCGCTGCTGCTGTCGTCTCAGCTCAGCTACCTCTGAAGAGCAGTGAACCTCTCTTTTTAGGAGAAGTCATCCATCCCAGCCTTCACCTATCCATCCATCCATCCATGCAGGACCAGCATTAGGACAACAAGCCTGCTAAGAGGTGTTCAGTTCAAAGGCTTCCTCTGAGTCGAGGTCAGCAGAAAAAAAAGTGCCTCGACCACCTCCTCAAAATCCACTGAGGTCTTTGGTTTCACTTGCAGCGTGGAAAAACACAGGTCCGTTCTTGTTGTCAGACATCAAAGCCGAGGCCCAGAGAGGATTGGATTGAGGAAGATTTATATGCTGGTCGTGTTCCCCTGTCAGGTTGATCCATGTTTACACATGACTCTGTCTCTACTTTGACAGCTGCTGTGGTCAGAGTTATAGATTATACAATAGTTTGGCAAACCTACAGTAGAAGTGCGGATGCCACAGTAGTCAATCCCTGAGTAAAAAAACAACAAATAGTCGAAGTCCATCTCCATGCTCACCATTCAGCGCTGGTATCAAGAGTCCAATGAGTCATTGATTATGCATTCCGGATGAGGTGAACTTGAAAACTTTCCTTCGGTGGAGATTGCAGACGGTCTGACAAATTCAGAAATGACGTGTTCAGGACAGAATTTTGTAGAACATTCAAGGGTTTGCAAGACTGATCACTGATGACACCACGCTCATACCTGAGTGTCTGCTTCATCAGATATGATTCACAAAAAAGATTTCATCACAATTTGTGATTTGTAAGAGCACACTCACTGCACTACACAGATATTACAACACAAAGTGGGGCTGCCTGTAACATCACACTATTCTGGAGGGGCCAAAGGACAGGTATCTACAGCTGACCTTGGGAGTAACGCACTGCATGTAACTAAGTTACATAATCACGATACAAAACAAAGTAAAGTTACATTTGGTTACAATGGGGATTATTAGCTGGATTACAATTTAAAAAACACCAGGTTTCTTAAAAAATACACAAGCTAAGGTTTCAAATTTTCTTTTTTAAGGTTACAATGTTCTGTTGTTTCATTAAATGCACTTATATCAATATTTCTTATTGATATTTCTTTTCTCTTGTCTTTATCTGCATTATTGGTGTTGAGGTAATCCAAAGGTGATATAATTAAGTTGAGTTACTTTAACATTGTGATACTTGGATTAAGTTACTACCTTTCTTAACAGGTAATTAGTAATTGTACATTTTTAAATTAACCCTCCCGACCCTGCCTGTATGAAAACACACCTTTAAGAACTGATGATTCAAAGGACTAAAACAAACGTGTCCCTCAAGTAGCAATAGAATAATCCCATCAATTTCTCATCAATGAGCGTGCTGAGTAGGGACAGTACACTTCATGATCATTTCTGGGGTATTTCAGGTCATATTTCGAATATCCGCTTTAAGTAGCAGCAGTTGGAAGCCTCGGAGTCCAAAAGAATTTGAATTTATGTATTCTGGGCTCCTGTTTCTGTAATTTGCAGCATTTCCTTTTGAAAGGTGCAGCTGGGAAATACTGTTCTCAAAAGTAAACTTGTGAAAGAAAAGAACTGAAGCATTCTCCTGAGTGAAGCTGATGAAGCTGATGAAGCTTTTTTTATATTACAGGACAAAATACATCTTAACTCCTGGATGTCTATATTCAATCCACTATGATTGGAAACAATTCCAGGTGTCATTGAAGAAAATAACCGTTTTTACCTCTGTACCACATCGCCAGTTTGAAAGTTTTGATCATAATTCGAGATCTTGAACGAATTTCTGGCTCTGAAAAAAGAATTCAATGTGAAAATGCCTTGAACCCTCCACATGGTGGCCCACATGGGACATGAGAACAGTATTCAAATGGAGGGCGCTCTTACTGATTGAGCGTTTTAAGCTCTGGTTGTCTTAAGTACATCCTGACTCTGACCTGTGTTTGTACCTTTGGTTGTACTATAGGTACTTGTAGTACGGTTTGTACTGTTTCACCGGGTCTGTCTCTGAATGTTTGCAGTGTGTCGCAGATGGACAGCAGAGGGATACTGATGACAGATGTTAATCATCATAAAACGTCATGTTTATCATAACCCTAAGTGTTTGTGTATGTGTTGTATGAGTGTAGAAAAGTCACATCATGCATGAATATGGATTTGGCCTTCGTTGTGACGCTCCGAAGGCTCAAGTCCAGAAGGATCCGGGAACAAACCTAAACAGATATAAACATGTGCTGGTGATCAGACGAGGCCTCTTATAGCGATCTGGACAAGATCCTCATGTCTGTGGTCTAATGTCGTCCTGCTGATGGATGAATATACAATATTGCAATGCAATATGCTATTTTGGGTTCTACAGCAGTGGTTTCCAACCTGGGGGTCCTGACCCCCACTAGGGCTCACGTGCCCTAGCTTCACGTGGGGTCGCAAGGCCTTTTTGCTGGTTTTACACAAACTTCCTGCAGTTCTTGTGTTCACTATTTGGGTTCATTGTACAGTTTATCAACTGTTCTGTTATTGTTATACATTGAATATAATGTGAACTATCCATAAAATATATAACTTATTCAGCGGAAAAAGAGTCCACATTAGACTTAAATCACAGTGCTTCCTTCCTATGTCACGATATTATTGGTTGAAATCAGTTAGTTCATGCTTACGTAAGCACACGTCACATTTTGTTTTACAGAAAGACAAATAATTGGATTTTCATATAAAATAGTTTTTTGCATACATTGTTAAATGGGCTACAGTATAAATGAGGATGCAATCTTAAAGGGTTAAAATGACATTTTTTATGCTATATCATTATGCTGTTGGGTGAAAGCCCTCTTTCTGTCACTGCATAGTCAGGACATTGGAAAAACGACATTCATTTTGGACAGCCATAAATCTGCTAAATGTACAGTGGCTCACAGTGTTCAAAGGACTTCTTCAGCCCAAGGGTCCTAACACTTCCTCGACCCAAAGACAAAACCCAGTAATCCTTTAGTTCAAGCAGAAGTACGCCAAAACCTATCAAAACTGCAGTACAGTGTTCTCATCTGTCAGCAGCAATAAGGTAACTTTCCTCTCCACCAAACTCTCTTTCGTTTCTCTCTGCCCTCTGAAACAGGCAGATCTCAACATGTTTGATTTAAAACGCCAATTCAGCTCTTCCAAATCCTGAGGGTAGTGGAGGAGGTTTCTAATGATTAGCCTGCATGTGCTAATGCAGGTTGGTTTATCATTCCACTAGCCTTTGATCATATCGCACTATGGCACTGCAACTAGCGCCTGTGGTGAAGCCCTGACAGACAGGTAGCACAAAGTGGTAAAAGTGAAATGTGCCTAGGGAGGCGAGGGCAGAGATATACAGTCCTTCACATAAGACGGGATTTAACAAGAGAAAGGAGGCAGATTTAGTGTTGCAGAGTTCCACCAAATCTGGGAGTGTGTTGTGGAGGGAGATGGAAGGTTGGAGGCTGATGAAAGCGGGAGCAAGCCGAGAGGAGGGAGAGAAAGTGTGAGACACATCATAGAAAAGCTGGTGCTGCGTCAGTGACTTGTGCCCAAACGCAGCAATAATACGCAGATCAGCGTGGATGATCCTTCACTTTAGGGGAGTTCGGAGGTGATGAATGTCAAAGAAGAATAAAAGATGAGGAGACAAGCAGACACTAATTTTGTGTGTTTGTAGTTTTTGTGTCATTTTGTAACTGTTCACATCTCTTTGTAGTTGCATTGTGTCTCTTCGGTGTTGTTTTCTGTCTCTTTATTGTAAATTTGCATCTCTTCTTTGTGGTCCACTTGCAACCAACGTGCAACAGCTAACATTAGCTTATAAATGGAGTCCATTAATGTTTACAACCGGCACCCACCAAACGTCCAAGCTCACAGCTCCAAAGCTTGTGAAATATATTTGATATTGTGGTTTTGTCTGGCTAACATTAGTTTTCTTGCTAATGTGGAGAAATTGCTAGCTGGCGTTTCAAGCCGGGGCTGGTTAATAGCTGGATGGCTAACCATAGCTTGCTTGTTCGTTAATATTATCACTAACAAAACACTATCTGAGTGCACATATTTGTTGACTAACACAAAATTTACTTCCCAAGCTAACTTGATCCATAACTTATGCATTATGTGCTGATTTTAGTCAACAATAAATTATGTAACGGTCCTAAGCTAACGGTTGCTTTCTACTAGCCAAGAGCGCAGCAAGGCAGGGGCATTGTAGCCTAAGCTAAGCTGTGGTTGGCCATGCGGTGTGGGGTTAGTTTTCTGAAAGGGAGCCAAGTCGCACTCACAGTTAATCATCACTCATAATGAGAGCTGAAAGCAAAAATCTGTCAAATTGGTAAAAAGCACAAACAGACCACACCCACTTCAAAATTCATCCTCAGGGTTTCATTTTAACATATCAAGACTTGGAACATTTTCAATCTGTATCTTAATTACCTGTGAAGGATTGTGGGATGGCGCTTACCTCGGCCTCAGGCTGGATGATTTAGACAGCTGAATGACAAGCGCTGGTGCGAGAAGCTAAAGGCAACCATATGTGCTGACTCATGTTGTAAGGTCGCGTGTTGCCGCTTTAAAATAAAAGTATTAAAAGACAGACGCTGGCTAATGACGACAACGTCAAAGATGCAGAGACTAAAACAGCAGAAACTCATGGAGCCACAGAGTTCACTGGGGGGGGTTAAGGGCAGATTTGGATGCAGCGTTCAGTTTTCTGAAAGGGAGCCACGCTGCACTCACGGCTGACGTGCTCACTCATAATGAGAGCTGATTTGGGACTTAATCACGCATTAAAGCCTTATTGTTGCACCTCCGGCCAACTGATGACACAGTGGTCCGTCCATCACGCTGTCTCAACCCAAAAGGCCCCGGGGCTCGACCTCACAGCGTGCAAATGGCATGACGTAAGTCCGGCTCGCCCCGCATTGCGTTTGTGTGTGTGTGTGTGAGAGGGAGTGTGTGTGTGTTGTGCTGGCTAAATGAGAGGGGAGTAAAAGGTCAGAAAGTCTGTGGACCAGCTTCACACTGCTGTACTTACAGGACAGTCAGATGCATTTTCATTATTATCCTCATAAGAACTTCTGTATACACTATATACTGCTATATAATGTTTAATGTCTGTATGTACATATGTTTACTTGCATATTTGTTATATTCTAAATATAAGTCTATATACATTATATTACATGTCTGTAAAGCACTTTGTAAACTTGCTTTTGAAAAGTGCTACATAAATAAAAGTTTATTATTCTTATTGTTATATATTATGCCTATTTGTATTATTATAAATATATACTTAATAACCATTAATATATCTATTATAGATAATAATACAGAATATAAATTATAACATTATAATGTAAAAATGTCCTGTAAAATATTTACTTTACTTTATTTCATGTAATTTTATTATGGCTAATAATATACTCAGAATATATAATTTAATTAATAATGCCTTTGTGTACATATATAAATGTGTATATGTTTATACTCAACATATATTATTTTAAATATATAATTACAATACATACCAAGTTTTACATTTTAACCATTGCCATTTATTCCTGCATATATTTTCTATAATTTTAACTGATTGACTAAATATAATAAATACATATTTTATTTATTTAACTAATATTTACTCAAAGCAGTACTTTATATTACTTTACTACATTATTACTTTAATGTTTTTGTTCTGTAATATCTGTATGTATGTTAGTTCAATACATATTTGTATATATGGACACATTTAGCAACATCTTAGTTGTAAAAATATTGAACTTTTGTTTTAATTAGTTTCAAATAGCTCTGTTGAAATAATCATGCATTTAAAATACGTGCTGTGAACTTTGGCGAGTGTACGTGCGTCTGCAGTAACCACACTTTATGTTTTATGATCAACCTCAGCTGAACTTTTCCTTTCACCTTCAGGCTTTTTGTGTTTGCTTTCTAAAACCCACAGACACGTCACCTGACAATTTCAGTGTGCAGCACGCACAACTATGTAAGCGTATCAGGATAATGCGTTTTACAGTAACACAATGAGAACTCGCTTTCCCCTCCCTGTGCCTGCGTCTCCTCGACTTTCATTATGTGCGAGCTGTAAAACTCCAGCATGAAACAGATCCAGTCGATTTGTTGTGATGAATAGGTGGATGATATTGGGAGTTACAGCGTTCCTCTCTAAGTTCAGGCTTGTCTATAAAATGTGTAGCCTTGGGTGGTGTGCATCATGTAAGCCAGGCGTGCCGCATCAAACCATTCGGGTTTCAAAAGGCAACGACATAACTCAAATACTGCACTGAACACTGAGTGTGCATTTTAATTTATTACCTCCTCTCACTGCTTGCTAAGACTAATGTTTTGTGCCTACTGTTTCGATGTTTTGATGAAATACAGTAGATGGTAATCAAGGTCAAAGCCATCTAATTTGTAAATGGCTCCTGTTGGAAAACTTTTATCATCTTTTTAATCAGGTAAAGAGCTGAGGTGTGTTTGCGTTTATGACACCTCTACTTACACATACCTCTACTTCACTAATTATAATTACTTCGCAGATTATGATTTTACAAACAAAACACATGAGCGGCTTATAAAATATCAGATTATTTAAATAATAGTAATTTTTGATCCTGGAAGTAGAAGTTTGACAGCTGACTGACTAGCTTTTTCAGGGCTTTCACTGGATCACAAAGTCTTCTTCAGATGTTGTTTGCTCAGTTGTCATGGAGATGGATCTGTTGACATGCGAGCTCAGTAGCTGATGATTTGTTTCTGTGGCATTTTTAGGACTTCTCGTTTGTGTTCAGTGCCTGAAATGGGCCAATACTCACCAGTACTGAGTACCAGCACTTCTGATGAGTATGGTTGTGTGCACTGTATTATCTAAAAAAAGAAACAGCCTGAGGATGTCAGAGGGAAAAACAGAAAGTATTTTTCAATAAAATGTGATCCAGTTTCACCAGAAACAGCTAATAAAGTTGTTGAAGTGAGTTTTTTTTTTATGAAGTTTTTGTGTGCTTGTTGGACTCGTATTTTGACTTTATCTTGTGGTGGTTGCCAGTCGTGTGTTGACGTTAGCGGACTCTAAGCTAACATTAGCTAGTGTTGCAGAGTTTTGGAGCTGTAGAGGAACTAAAGAGGCACTCTGGAGCGCACTTAAACACCGAACCCAAACGTCAAGATGTATTTTTTCAAGTTACGTTACAATCGTTCACTCATCGGCAATACAAAGCCATTCATATGGTAAGTGGTTTTACATAGTATCTGTAAGTATTCTGTATTTTAAAAACGTAAAATTGTGTTTTTACATGGTCGTATTATTACTTTTACTGAACAATATGAATACTTCTAACACCACTGTCACACTGTGAAGCAGATGTTGCCGTGAACAGGGAGTCTGCGTGTGGATACAGCGCAGTGTATGGATTAAGCTAAAGGGTCCCGGCGTGGGCTAAAAGTATGTGTTGGCCAATTCTATGCTTTCTGAATACATACCCACAGGACATAAACGTAAATGTCAGCTATTCTGACGAGGGGCCCAACCCACTTCTTACCCTCCTAAATCATTGATTCACTCTCTCTGCGCACACACACACACACACATACACACACACACACACACCACACTTTCACTCCTTCCTTTTCTGGAAGTGCTCATTGTTTTGAGTCCTCCTCCACACTTTGATGTGAAGGGGTCAAGCGGAGGCTCCCTCCTCGTCCCTGGGGAGAGGCGAAGAGCAGAATATTCAGTGTCGGGAACATCTGGGAGAGCGCCGCTAAGCAGGGCCTACTTGGCAGGCGGTTGGTATTGGCACCGACAACCTTCCTACCGGGGGCCTTTCATCTCCGTTTGAACATGTGGACTCGGCCCTAACCCTGGGAGGAGTCAGAGGGCTCACCGCCAGCTAAGAGGCTGAGGCGTGGTCGCTCCGAGGAGGAATCCGGCTCTCCTGCTGTCCTCAGGAGCTCCGCCGAGCATTCCTGCTTCCCTGCCCGTCTCCCTGTTCATGTGCAGCTTTTCCGCCCCTATCTGACTTCTAACACATCCCATTGATACATTACAGTTCCACTGATAACCTCACGTTTATCTCCAAACGTTGTATTCCTGTCAGGGTCGCAAATCATCTTCCAGCTTCAGGAGATATTAAATTCTTTAAGGTTGAGCAGCTCCTTAAGACAGGGTGACTCAATGTCTGAATGTAGAATTGATCGATGTGATGCTATGTGGAGCCCAGCAGGTATCAGGTTTAAAGATAATTAATTCATGCTCTTGAAAATCGTGTATGGGCAAATTAACAGAACAGAACCAGTTCTTCTGTAAAATGTCAAATTTCAAACACTGAAATGGCTAATGTACACATCACACAGATGTAACTAGCAACCAGTGCTAGCACAGTAGGAGTTGAAACCTTGAATTACAAATACTCTGTTGATCAGACAAGGAGAATGAATGCGATAATATTAATTTGAGGGAATTCATTCAGTGGGATATGCTACTAGTAGATCGCTAGCAGCTATCTTGCCGGCTAGTCCGCAACAACTTCTTACTACTTTTCCTACTGTTAAAATACAAATTTGGCACTGTAACTCAAAAAACTTGTTGAACTGAACTTTTAAGCTATAAACTCAGTTTTCAATCAGCAATGAAATCTAGAGATGTATCAGAGTTACTGGAGCTATTTAATCTCGTCACATCCTCTTTAAACCTACAGTAGGTAACTTTTATAAAAAATAACTATAAGAACTATAAAATATAGATTATTATTTAAGGTCAACGATTTTAAGACCTGTATCCACAGAGCCTCTTGGATAAACAGCCTCGTCCTGCATTAGAAAAGCTCAAACAACCAAAGAGCAGATAGAACAAGGAGAAGAAAACACTGAATTTGTCAAAGAAAATAAAGCCTTATCATAAGATAATACAGACAGAGTTATATAAAATGTTGCAAAAATATCAAGAAAACTCAACTCTAATGTTATATTCACAGAAAATAATCTGCTCATAATTCATAAAACTCCATAAAACATATCACAGTCAGAGGCAATGATAAAAAAAAAACTTGCCCATCTTTTTAATGGTAACACAAGGAGCACCATCCTGTGTGTCTCTTATTAGACTGCTGTGGCCTGAGCAGCTTTCGGACGTGAGCTGGATACTGACACAGAGACTCATGGGGACCTGGTCCAGCAGCAGCGGTTGTGGCAGTATTTCATCATCACTTGAGTGTGTGCGAGACTAAAGCGAGCTGCTGGTGATCCCAGTGAAAACAGGTGTGTGTGGACTGAAGTTTGTGTGGAAACAGGGTGTGTGTGAGAAGCAGGAGGAGGCTGGGGGAAAGTCATTGAGCCTCCCGGCTTCATTATATCTGGGTCATTGTGTTTAGAAGCTGAGTGGCGCCAGACCAGCAGGTCGGGGGAATACCTCAGATTTTACTGTGACACCCCAACGAGGCCTGCCTGCACCGCTCGGATACCTCACCCACTTGAGCCATTTAATGTATATTGAAGGGGTGATTATGATCATATTTTGGAATTTACGTTTACTCTGCAGCTAGCTTGTCAGTTTTAAAACATTAGTTTAGAATAATAAATAGTTAATTCACAATTCAATGATCTGTTATGGTCATATTTAAGTGATTAAGTTCAATGAAATAACACATGTATCTGGAAAATGTCTGAAGATTTACAAATAAAACAGTTTATTTCTAATGCCGCCCATAAATATTTCTATTCAACACACATGCCCACAGTAATGTAATGTTTTGGAGGTTTGTTGTCTTGATTTGGGGGCTTTTCCAAGCAAATACTGAAAGTCTCCATGACACCCTCTTGCCACCCTATGAATATTTCTCTACAGACCTGCCTGTGTTTTTTTATTTATTACTATTTATTGACATGCAGCAAAGAGCCAGCTGTTGGGATCAAACCCAGGCTGCTTTGGGCATGAGCTCTACTAGGTAAACTACCATTGCTAATTTTAGCTAGTGTTGCACTTCTCAGACACCCATATTGACCTCACCCACGTGAGCCATTTCAAAGTAATATTTATGTGTAATCCGGATCATATTTTGGTGGTTATGTTCACTCTGCAGCTCAGAGATTCACAGTGCAGCTGGTAAAATGCTGACTGGACATTCTGAAAGTAAAACTGAATAGAATCCTCACATTTTGATACACTACAAACTAAACTAAACTATCCTTTTGTATTGTAACAACATTTGATTTAATTGTATCCACTTTTTCTTCATAAATACACTGCAACCTCCTCGATATGCAGTGTTTTCCAGCTCGTCTGTTCTCTGTTAAAAGGGGTTCATGCCAAAGATAATGTTTGCCTTGGAGAGTGTGTGCATGCCGCTGGTACAGTAAGTAAACCTTTGTTTTACCTGTTACATTACAGCATTGACTCAAACTGAGATGCCACAATGAAGAGATTAAATGGGACAAACGAAAAGGAATTTTCTGGACATTTCTGGTCTACTTTGATCTGGATCTACTTGGTGAGACAATGCAGAACTACTGGGTTGAGCCTCGTGTGTCTGTTTTCAATTCATCCTCATTTTGATGGTTTTATCTATGAAATGTGACAGCAAATAATATGATATCATCAGATTTTATATGCAGCAGCCTGAATGTCGACACAAACAAGGGTTTGTTAGTTGGAGAAGAACAGCTCACTTGTTGTCTTTGCTCCGGTGAACCAGACTACTTACCTGAGACGAGATGGCTCCACTGTTCCTGCACGCCTAGTGATTGTGGTATGGCAGCCGTCCATCTTCCCAGCAGATTATCCGCCACGGTGAGCTGTCTGTCTGGATGCAGAAGATGCAAGACCTTCAGTTAAACATCAAGCCGAGCCTTCATCGAGTCACTGTGGAAACCGCTTTGTGTTGGTCGTATAAATGATCCACGAGGACGAGCATCAAGTGGAGCGTGAAACCGTGATGTTCTGTCATAAAGACTTTAGTTAGTGTTGTCTGAGCATGTAGATGGGTTTAGGATGGTTTGCCATCCACACGGCAAGAAACTGTATTGGACAGATGCTAATCCAGCAATATATGATATGTAACTGTAGCAGGTATGGTCAGTCAGTATTGTTTTCAATGACTGAAGACACTAATTTAAATGTATGTATTAGCACAAAGAAAAGTAAATAATAAACTTACATTTTATAACTACAGTCATTTTCTCATGAGCGTGTTCATGTCATGTTGTTCATGTAAGGTAACACTAAATAAATATTTCATCAACTGACTTTTTTTGTTTTTAGGTGCATAAATAGTTCCCTCTTCATGGGAAACAAACAAAAAAAACACACACATTTGAATCAAAATAGCATTGTGTGTCCATAAGTTTCATGTTCCACCACATTGCACATACTGTACTGTTGCTTTAAGTGATATCAGAATATGTTTTGGTACATTTTTCTTTTTAAAACCTTCTCTGTCACTCAAAAAACACAAGGCTGCATGCTAAGTATGCTGTTAGCTTTGACCACAGAGGGAATTTAGCCCATAACTTTGAATATTTCCACCCCGTCACAGGGGTGCAATGCGACAAAATACAGGGGTGCCGTGGTAGCTCACCTGCTGCCGCCCCATGTACCAGGGCTGAGTCCAAACTGTGGTCCATTTCCTGTTTATCTTCAGCTGTCCCGTCAAATAAAAAGGCAAAAGCCACCAAAAATATATTTAAAAATAGACAAATGGGCCTGAGCTTGCAAAATATCTTTCACTGCATGTCTAACATATTCTTCAGGCTGTGAAATACATTCAATTCTACAGTCGTTACATCTTGGATGTGCCTTCCCAGTATTTCGCTTGTGGTGCTAAACCAAAGTTTTAAGTTGAACCCATGATAAATAAAAAGGTAGTGCACACACAGATTTCCGGGAAAAAGTTGACTAATCTCAATTACACCAATTTATTTTGGCCATGTCAGAAAAACATGCTAATGTTTCGGCCTCATGGCTTTCATCAGAGCATGCAGATTAGATTAGTCAACTTTTACTTGGAAATCTGAATGTGCAACCATTTTCTGCCTATAGGTGTTCATCCTGGGTTCAACATTGGACATTCAATTCTACGTTTAGTTAAAAATCATCCTCCATAGCAGGAAACACAAGGTGGAAAAATGTCTTTACAGACAAAGAAGTTTCCAAATTTAGCAGCAACAACAACAAACAATGTAACAAAGAAACTCCAGAAACTCACCGAACTTCCGCCTCTTCCAGCTTTCGTTCACTGGGACGCTCTGCTCTCTTCCTCACACATTTCTTCTTGCTAAAGAAATATCGCTCACTTAGCTACTTCCTGAAATCTTCTCATGGCCATCACCAGTTTGTTAATTTGTTTTTAGCCCAGGATGGCAGAGTCATTCATGACCCCCCCTACTCTCCCTCTCATTGGTTAGTACTCATTGCCTTTGTTGGTTGGGTTGGTTAGGTTAAGGCATGAGGAGTGAGATTGGTTAGGGTCAGATTGTCAGGGTTAGCCAATCAGATGCTATGTGGCCCTATTGATAGCCAATGAATGACCACACATGAGACAACCAATTAGTGACTCTCATATTGCAAACACAAGCTAAATGCTACCTTCAAATGTAACTTTTGAGGTTGTATTTCTAAAGTCTTAAAAGCAAAAATATTAATAATAATATTAAATATTAAAATAATATTTCCACTTAGGTCTACCATAGTCTTAAAAAAAACACATCTATAGGTTATTAAAATTGTTGAATAAACATGGTAAACACAAAACTACTTTACTTAAGTGTAAAAAGGCAAATAAAATATGATACGTATTCTTTAAGTCACATTTTTACATTCTCATGCCCAATTGTACATTATAAGAGTTATTGGCTGCAGGGGCATGTCAAGACTTTTTATTGACTGGGGTGGCACAAGTGTGGCACAAGTGTGGCACTAACATATGCAGGGGTGGCACGAAGTATGTTTGTGAGCTTTCCAGTCATTCCCAATTTATGCAATTCAAATAGGGACCCCAGTATGCAGAAATATTCAAGTAAACCAGACAGAAATAACATATATTTCTACCAAAAACTACATGAGATTATCATAAAGTGGGCATGTCTGCAAAGAGGAGACTTGTAAGTATCCAAAGAACCCATTTTCATTCATATATCTTGAGGTCAGAGGTCAGGAAATCCCTTTGAAAATGGCCATGCGCACACTCCTGATTGGCTGTTGTAATTATAAATGTTAAGGAGCAAAATTGTTGCACATCTGTAAGTTGACAGGTGCGTAGGAGAAGACCATGGATCAACAGTACGGAACAAAAGACTGAGTGTGTTTCGGTACGCAGACCTTCAACAGGTAATGATGAAGGTCTGTGTACCGAAGCGCTGTTATCATTAAATATCAAACACAAACAAATAATGTGGACTTTGGAAAACACTCTTATGATTTCAAGTTTAGATAGCTGACACCTCATATTAGCTTCATTTGAGCATTAAAATGCATTTCTGAACAGATCAAAGCCTGTGTGCATTTTGACACCCACATTACACTGGACGCGTTCAAATGTTCATTCTTGACACTTGAAGGACTTCCTGTCCCTGTGGGCTTAAAAGTTTATCTTGAAAACAAACAATCTCACTACAATGTCCATTTAGAAGCTGGCTTGGAAAAATGGAACCCGTGTGGACCGATGGCCTTCACTATAACCAGCTCCTGTAGGAATCTGGTATCAGTTTACATGCGGCATTGTATGATGACACGTGATCCCAATGCCACTGCTGGCCCGTCCTCCTTCTAACTACACCAACATCTCCACTTCTCCTCCATTGTACTCCCCTCCAAGTAGGTCAGCAACCATGCCCCCGTACACGCGTGTGACCTGAGCGCCGTGGCATCCAGGATTCCAGACACGTTTCCCATTCTTCCCAAAACAACTGCCGGGTTAATGAACACACACAGCACGGCACATAACGTCCTACCAAGCATTATGGATATCCAACACAGCTGCTAGGAGGCTTTCATGCAGAGCCGGCTAATGTTAATCATTTCCCACAGTGTCATTAAAGGGGCAGATGGAGGCATGTGAAGGACTCACCTCATTGGTCTGGCGCTAAATGAGGCGGGAGGCCGAGAGATGGATTATTGGCTACCTGGAGGCTGTATGGGGGAGCAAGACTTCAATGTACGAATTGATGAATTTCTATCGTAGAAACAAAAACATCAAGTGTAAAATCTTTACAAAATTTCGAAAAACTAGATATTAGTAGTGTGTATCTCTTCCTTCAAAGACGATCTGATACGTAACTGGATACATAGGCTACAATACGATTCAGTACGATTGATCTGCTTATTCAACATTTGTTTAATGTAGATGATTATTTTTCTAAATTATAATAAGCCAATTCTATAAAAGTGACATTGCTTACCTTCAGATAACTATATCTAATAAAAGACTTTATGAAGTGATACTTTAGACCTCACCCAGTTGGAGCTGGAAAGTGTTTAATATCTTCTTGCTTGTGCTAGCATCCACACCTGCTGTCTGACAGATCTTACAGACTTTTGTCCAACTTTCCTTACTTCTTATAGAATCCAAACGTCTTCCGAACTTTACATTTAATGGTGGATGGGTCTGTTTATGTTCTGACCTCTTCTAGTCGGCTCCAAGCCAGTTTGAGACCCCTGGCCTTTAATCTTTTTTACTATGATATATTATGTATGTGCTGTAGCCATGAAATCACATTTTCTGCCTGGGTTTTCAACCAACTCGTGGAGTTAATAGTAAATATCTAGCTTGCTACTAGCTACAAGGAATAGTGATTAGCTAAATAGCTACAAGTGATAAAATCTGCCAGTGACAATCACTCCAGCTGGATAAAAATGAGCACTCTATTCTTTAAAAATGATCACGCATTAAGAAATACAATAAGAAACCTTTAATATCTCGGCATAAAAAAATGACAAAACGAAATAACCTTTGGTATAAAATACTTTAATAAATAATAGGATTGTTCTAAGAACAAACAAAAAAATTCCACTAACAAACCAAGACTTTTACCAAATTTTGTACAAAATAATTACAATGTTCTGCACATTCAGCCCCTCCTGTGGGACTAACACAATGTAAAATTTACTGACAGAATATGAATTTGGGTTTTACATGATTTGCATTATTAACAAAAAAATAAAATATTGAAAACATAATGTTCATCCACAAATAGTGACAATATTTGACTGTTTTTTTGTATTTTCACTACCGCTGTGGAGGTAATGCTCAATGTTTCTTTTCTCCTTCTTAGTGCAGAAACAGACTCATTACAAACACTGGACAACAACCACAACATCAACAACAACACAACTTGTTCCCTTCATTAGACCAGAATAGATACAGGAGGTGAGGCGGGGCTAAACGGGGGAAACAATGTAGGATACACACTTATCCACCGCGAATGGACTCCCATTCAATCCGCACACCTTTTGATTTGTCTATGACGGGGGTTCGGTGTCTTGCAATAGTGCGCACAAGAAGGGTTTTCATACTCACTAAACACCCTGCTGTCAACAGACTGTAGAGTGGTGCATAACTAAAGTACGAGCAGGGTAAAGGGAGACTGGCAGTGGTGCTTTTAAGTAGTTTGGACCCTGCGACATGTAAGCGTGGATTAAAAATAGCGCAGGTTTAAGACGCAGGCACAGGGCTAGTTTATTTTGGGCCATTTGGAGTCCCTAAGTTAGACCAAGTAATGTGTTAGGCCTGAGAACTTCTGGTGCCCTGAAAATTTGAGAGGGATATAAAAGGATTTTAAAAAACTGGACGCTGTGAAATGTTCCTTTTGTAGACGTCTAAATTTGGTTTATGTGACACTACAACTGTCAGAGGGGCACAAATTGAGGTTACTAATGTGTCATAAATCTCAGTATATGACTCACTATAGTAGCTGACTGGTTCTTGTGTTAAAAGGACTAAATAAGCAAATGAGGGAGCAATTTTGGACACAGCTTAAGTCATTTTCCGTGATGCTGTTGGACAGAAAAGTACACCTACTCGAGCATCATTTCAAAGAAAAAGTGAACTCGATGAGGAGAGATTCATGAAATGTTCAGGCAAACGACTGAATGTCTCTGCTGGAGGCCTGAAGGCTGCTGCCAGGTCGCCCAGTATCACCCGCCCGTGCTGTGCACTGAAACTCTTTCGACCAGGATGCTAACAGGGTGTTTTTATTACTTATATACGTGCATACAGCCAGTAGGATGTGAAACACCTGCCTGAAATGAGACAGTAGAAAAGACCTACAGTATTTACTGAGTTTAAAACATAATTTAGAAGCTGTCTTACTAAAAAGCAGCACTGAAAGCACAGCACTTTTTGGAGAGTTGGCCCTCATTAATTGAATTTGTGGGTGCAAAAGGTCTCTTGAAACCTAATTTGCACACTGGGGAAACTAGACGGTTGATTTTTGCAAGAATTGAATTTGAGGAAGGGCTAGATACGTAGAAGTTAAACAACTGTTATAGAAAGGTGACTCTTGCAGGCAGGGTGGCCCTCAGAATCTGTTTTTTAGGGGCCCAAAAGTCCCTCAAACACAGTGAAATGAGCAGGACTGTCGCACAGGAGGTTCTTGTATTCAATGCTGCTCAGAGCCAAACAAGCTCTCACAATGACCGGCAGCCGAACTCTCCAAAAAACAGCCGTAACAAATAATCATAACACATAAAGACAATCAATCATGATCTTTTTTCTTTTTTAAACCAATGCTCATGACTCAGTGGGACCCTGGACAGTCTGAAAAATCTGTATAAAACCTGTCAAAGTGTCAACAGACACTTTAAAACGGAATGACATCATTTAAAAAACAACCACAAAAACGTATTCTTTAGAATAACTATGATACAAAGCATCACTTAAGTTACTAAATTCAAATATACACAGCCATTTGTTTCCATATTTACATATGTACATCACAAAGAAAATAACCTTTAGTGTGGTATGAAGAGTTGTTACTAGGACATCGTTCCCTTTATATGTTTTTAAATTCTGCATAAACTCTATGGGAGAAGAGAAGAGGAGAAATAAAAGAAAGGGCTGAAGGCACTTTTCTACAAAAGCAAATACTGAAAAATCATCATGTAGACTCGCAGGAAGCAGACACAATTACCTTAAAAGGATATACGTAAGAACCTTTAAGCATTAACACAAAATGGGAAAGATGTTTATGAATGTAAACAAAAAATGCTCATGCCAGGTATCATACAGTGGATTCTCTGTGCCAACCTTCCAGGACTTAAATGCATATAAAATCTTAATCATTATTTTTTTTTTTAAGTTTTCTATCTTTTTTTTAAATATAAAAAGACATCATATCAAGACGGTGTAGAAAAGGCCCGCAGGTTTGGGCTAAGGCAGACAGGAACCGAATGCACCAAACAGTAGAAACATTGTTAACAGCTGCCAGCCGATGACGTTCAGTTAGATCCAAAAGAAATAAAAAGGGAAGCTAGTTAGCGAAGTTAGCTCTGTCGAGGCGAAATGGAAAACAGCAACAGTCTGTAAACAGAAAACAAATCAGGAGCCAAGAAAATTAAATTCTTCTTGATTGCAACAGTGTGGCCATTAAACTGAAATCCAGAAATCCAGAAGCGGTGATGTTTATTTATTTTGTTTGTTTTTCTGCTTTTTTTTTTGTTGGTTTTTGGTAAAATAAGCCTCCGTGCTGCAGGCCAAAGACGTTAAATAAGGTGTGACAAACAAAAGAAAATAGAAAATTAAAGCATTTGTAATCTTCACTTTTGGTGCTTTTAAGAGTCGAAGAGTCAGTGACGTTGAAGACATCGCAGTTTGTTTTTGATTCAGGAAGTTCCCTCCTCCTCTCGTGTGTTCATACATAGTGGTCTTTAATGTCCTCGCTCAGCTTGGCGGCGTTCAGGTTTTTACACCGGTTGTCTTTGGGGCTGTACGTCCGGTGCGGCCCCTTGACCGGACCGCTGCGCGACGTGCAGATGACCCCTCCCTTACCCATCACCCCCCTGTCCTGTGCCCCCGCTATGGAGCACTTTTGTGGCGGACACTTCTCCCCCATGCCCAGCTCCCTCTCCTCGTCTTCCTCCTGCCCCCCCTCCTGCTCCCCTTCCTCCTCGGCCCCGTCGCACGTCCTGTCCGAGGAGCCCATCAGTTTCTGTCGGAGGGGGCCGTCGTACTGAATGTCTTTGTCACGGTTGTCCTTGAGGGCGATGCGGTTGTTAACTGTGGTTTCCTCGGATCGGAGCGCTCTCTCGCGCTCTTTCTTCCTCTTGCGGGTCCACCAAACGCAGACAACGATGCAGAAGATCCAGAGGACGCTGAAGACGACGCACAGCACCGGGACCAGGTAACCTGAGGGAGGAGGTCGGAGGAGACGTTAGGAGAAAATAGAAAGCATATTTGCTTCAACATGCCCCATTCACATACTGCAATAGCCTCCAAAAACCCCACCCACCAAAAGATGAGAGAATTGACCTTTTTCACAGCAGCCATTTCAGCATGAAATAGCCGGTTAAACACAGGTGTTACCAATGATACTAATTAAGGTTCTGTTCCATTCAGGTCAAACATGGAACCTAAATTAGTATTGGTAACACTTTACCCTACTATTCCATGTCAAAATGGCTGCTGTGAAAAAGGTCTATTAGGATAAATGTGTTCAGTTTTGTAGAGCAGCGGTTCCCAACTTGGGTCCCAAGGCCTTTGAAAATACACGCATGAGAAGAAGCGACTCACCAACAGGCGGCGACTCCACCTGCGTCTCCACTCTGAACTCCACCACAGCTAGCATGACGGTGCTGTTGGGGCGTTTGGACAGGTCGCCGATGATGGCATTGGCCGCCTTCTGGATCTGCCCGTGATCGCTGTCCTTCGACCGCCCGTCCTGCTCAAAGGACTGCACATGTGTGGAGAAAGAGAGACGGAGGACAGGCATCAATTCGTGTTTCATTTCACATACTGAAAAATTAAAATATGTGTTTTCACATTTGAGATTTGAGGACGCACAACTTGACAGGCAAGACTTCACATATGTAATATGCATAATCATACTTATTATACATTTTCTTAGGTTCTAGGGAGACATTTGCTGCATTTAATTTCATTTATGGTATAAAAATCAACTTGCAGAAACTAGTTGAGCTTGGTAATACCCAGAGAGCTTTTCATTGCCTCTATTTTTTGGTTGAAGTTACGTTATCATTGTGTGGTAATGAAGCTGCCATAGAGTGGTTTGTTACTTTGAAGCTGCAGTGGGTAACTTTTATAAAAATTACTTTTAGCCATGATTATTGAAACCTTCAGTAGTACATGAGACAGACAATCTGTGAAAAAAATCTGGTTCTTCTGGCTCGTTTTAGTGCTCCTAATGGTATTTGTAAGAATATACTGGGCCTGAAAGAAAGCAACCAATCAGAGCCAAGAAAGACTGCTGATTTTTGAGTCTCACTCACAGGTTGACAAATATCGATTGGAATGAGACTCAACAATCAACTATCTTTACGCTACAAGCCCTTCAGTGTCTTTCCATCTTTCTCGATTATCTGTCCCGTGATACCTTTAAAAGGTCAACTCTGCAAGGACATCTAGAAGTTGATTGCAAGGAACCCAAATGCTCCCTACAAAAATGTAAACATACAAAAGCACCACAGGTTCAGTGGTGAAGAACCTGACAGCACAGATTCAGTCAGTACAGTAGAGAAAGAAAATGAAGCCCATTTGCCAAATGGTCTGAGTCTTGCTTGAGGCTAAGCAGGACAACAATAAGAGAGAAAGAAAGAAAAAAACACACACATTCATCCGTCAGAATAAAAGAGATTCTCATCCTAACATCTGGCAGGCTGCGGACCCCCCCCCGCTGAGACCACAGAGGGTGGAGTTAATTGCCTAATAAGGTGCTGCGGGTGAGAGCAGGGAGGTGGTGGGGGGAGGTTAGAGGGGGGATTAGCTGTATGCTGTGCAGTTCAATTAGGACAAACAATAGAGAACAGGCCAGCTGTGCTCCCTGCTCGGCCGGGGACAAACACTCCTCTTTTCTTCTCCTGAGGAAATCAGCGGCTCATTCACACACCTCTAACCCCGCCCCCCCAAAGTGACTGACAGATCACATCACAGTGACACAAAGCTCAGTATCCACCCTCAGTACTGTAGACTGTCTGTGGGGTCAAAATGATCATCTGCTGAGAGCTGGCAGTGTCTTAGTTGTGTTTACTTCATTATATATCTTTATTATTTGATAGTTGGTGGTTGAGAGACAGACAGGGAGAGTTAATGGGAAGTAACATGCACCAAAATCTATTTGACCTGCAGAAACAGAGTTTCTATATAGTTATTCTTAATGACTGCCAGTGACCCGGATTCCCATTGACGTCAATGAAATGAAGCGGTGGAAACACTACCAATTTGTCCACAGGGGACGCCAGAATCAACACAATCTGAAAGTTCCTTGTACGTAATTAAATCTGTATCGTCTCGTCCACTTTAAAGGACTTTGTGACAATCTGACTTTTCACCAAACAGAACGTCTGAATGTCGCTTCCAAATATTTAGCTAGAACTCCTTGGCGATCACTCGATTTCCGTTCTAGCACACTTGACGCAGCCTCAACATGTCAAGATAAAGCGGGTGTGGGGGGGACGCCTCTCGCTCTCCCACGCACTGAAACATGTTGAACCACTTGTTTCTTGCTCAGGTTTGAGGCAGAGCGGCAGAGCTGATCAGGTTCAGGGGTTTACAAACACACCCAGAGCCTTTGGAAGAGGATAAACGGACACGATTCGGCAGGCCGCACTCCGCCAGGCGCGCTGACATTATAAAGATTTCACCCACACTTGGAAATGAGCGCTGACATTTTGCTGCAACACGAGTCGGCAGTGAGTGGGAGTTTTTTTTTTATGAAAGTCTTGTTGTGGGGTTTGGGTGGATGTCAGGTCCGCCACTCCTTTTCCTGTATCTGTCGCTCAAAACAGGCTTGCAAACATCAGAGGAACAAGAACTAATCCCCTCCATTAAGAGCTTAGTGCCCCGAAGTGACTGATTTCCCCCGAGTCTGGGTGGCCGAGAGAGAAAGAAGGAGGGAAGAGAGAGAAAAGAGGAGAGAAAGATGGACAATAAAAGAGGAGGGTTAGAAAATACAGTGATAAAGAAAGAGAAATAGCAAAGAAAAGCAAAAGACGAGAAAGAAGAAGATGGAGGAGGACGAAAAGAGCAAAAATGGATAGCAGAAAAAAGAAGAAGAGGGAGAGCAGAGACAAAGATCAGCAAGGTGTTCCAACAGAAAAGCTAAATCTCATCCAGATGTGGTTAAAAGCTTCAAATGCCTCTCCCTCTTCTTTCTTTTCCTTTTCTCTTTCTTGTTTCTTTTTTTTAACTCAAAGAGGGAAGAAACAGAAAATAGAAAAAGGTTCAGATTTTACTGGACTCCTCTGGAAACCATTTGCAGTGACAAATTAAGTGTGATTTAATAAAGTGGGAGAGGAAAAGAGGGAGAAGTGAGGTGTGGAGAGGGAGAGAAGGCAGTAGCTTCTAAATCTGTAGGTGTTGGTTGCTTCGTATTTGTCTGTATACCTGCATATCTTTAAATAACGTGGTTTAGATTTCATAGAAAACTGCAAAAGGGGAGAAGAATATGAAAAAAAAACACAATTATCTTTCAATAAGACGCGGCGGCGGTGAGCGTTGAAGTTAACACGAGGAGCATTCAACCAGAGCGGTTAAGCTAGCATTAGCTACTAGTCTCCGTTGTGGTTCAGGTGTCAGAAGCGGTGCGTCTTCAAGCAGTCTGCGGGGGCGGTTTGGGGTTAGGTGCCTGGCTTAAGGGAGCTTCGACAGTGCCCAGGAGGTGGAACAGGCACTTCTACAGCTACCAGTCCACCCTACTGTGGTCTCGACTTGAACCAGCCTTCGAAATGAGCTACTGTGTTCAAGCACACAGCACAGAAAATGGTATATATAAGTGTGTGTGTGGGCATGTATGTGTATGTGTGTGTAATAATCACCATGGCGACCTCCACGGCGTCACTGTTGGAGTAGGACAGGTCACAGAGGATGAGCAGCGCTCGCTCCTCGGCCAGCGTCTGAGTCACTGGGAGGTACCTCAGCTCGGAGCAGATGTTCTCTACAGTGGTGCCCTGTGACACACACACACACACACACAGATAAGAAAGATTAGTATCGGCACTGCTGGCGAGGAACAGTCAGCTTCTAATTCCTCCTAAGTCTGTTTCAGATGCAGCCAATCAGAAAGCCTCGGCCCAGCGGGGGAGACTGTGGCTCAGATCTCAGATCAGTATCTGTGTTGGAGGAATAGATTTGTTTCCATTCATAAAACTTTATTCAGACCTGCCGCAGGGGGCCAGTTAAGGTTTCATGACACAGTAGTAAACAACAAAAATACCATCTGGACGGACAAGAGAGTGAAGACTGAAGGTTCATTAAGGACCGAACACGTCTGTCACTTTAATTAGAAGTTTATGGTCTCGCTGTCAGCTTTTGTCTTCACCACGTACAAAGTTTTTTCTGGATTTTGGAGATTTTTAAGACATCTAAATCTGATTTAAAAAAACACTACTTTGCTGACTCTTCTTCACAAAATGATTTACTTTTACTATCTGGGAAAACACAAGAACAGCCTCCAAATGTATACTGATGGATAAATTACACAATTCATGGTAGGGCTGGACAGCATATTATACCATACCAAACACTGACTCTCATCTGTATACACTGAAGCATGATGTGTGTTTGCCGCTCTAGATTGAAGATAATAGACATCTGAAGTCACTTTTCACCCATAAATTTCATGAAATTAATTTCCCCTTTTTTTATTACCCAAGGAGAAGGAAGAATAAAAGCTGTCAAACTGCTGTGTAAAGCCACAGATTTTCACTCTGGGCCATTGAGAAGCTTAAACACACATTTCAGGTTAAGGTGCCTTGCTCAAAGGTGACAAAAGTGGCAGTTAAAGTATAGGAAAGCCTAACTGAATCTGTTCAAGATTCTTAAATGTTGCGATTAATCGCTTTTTGTATGAAATCTCAGAAAATATCATCCAAAGTAACATCTTCAAATCAGCTGTTAGTCCAAGTTACAATGACGTAAAGCAAAGAATTGTTGGTATTTTTGCTTAATAAGTTACTTTTAACTACTCTAAATGATTAATCACTTATTCAAACACAAACCATAAACTATAACACCACATTATTGACATACAGGGAGACCCTCACCTGTGGCACTCTGTCTTTCTTGAAGATGAGAGTGATGTGAGCACAGCTGTTGTCAAGGTAACCACTGTTAGGCTCACACTGGGTGTGCAGGGGTGTTGGGGGGTCGGGCGTCGAACACACGCCCCACTGGTGGCAGGGTGGCGAGAAGCAGGTGAGGAACTGATGCTCCACGCACTCATGACCTCCGGGGCATGACGGAGGGTTTGCTACCGGAGGAGGAGGCAGAGCCTTGGGGAGGAGGCAGGGCAGCCGACCGCACCTCACCTGGAAGAACATGGGTTCAGTAAATTATAGGTTTTAACTTTATAAACTGCCCTTGTTGTTTGTTTGATGGACTTTGCCATCG
>NW_023339873.1:2008409-2009794 GCF_004916995.1 Morone saxatilis
GTAGTGTAAAAGCGCTTCGAGTGGTCGGAAGACTAGAAAGGTGCTATACAAGTACAGGTCCATTTACCATTATCCTTGCAGATACTTTGCTGTTAAGTCATTATACAACATTATTTTGGTAAAATCACAGTTTTCTCTGCGAGCCTGACCTTGGAGCAGCGAACGTTTCCGTTGACACACTGGCAGGCATTACAGTCCTCTTCCCACCGGCTGCCATGAGGAAACTGCAAGCCAGCATGACGACACAGCTTCCCAAGTCCGATAACTGGAGGGAATAATAGAGAGAGAGTGGTTCAGTTTCCAGCAATCTTCCAATTTACGTAACCGATCATGCAGGAAACCCACCAAACCTTCTACAAACTGATTATTATTGGTGCCTCCAAGTAAGCTTGTGTTACCGTCTCCACAACAAGACCCATTGTTGTCAACTCATATCAAACTTAAATGCTAGCCAAAATCTGTTTATGCTGTATGAACTTAAACCACCAAAAATGTTCTGTACTCATATTAACACATTGAAAACACTTACTTTTAACTTTACTACACTCATTTGAAGGCAGCATCAGATTTACAGAAAACACCAGCTGCAGACCAGTTGCCATTAAATGGGATTTATGTTCTAATGAGGTATTTTTTATTTTGCTCCCATAACTTTGACCTGACAGCAGAGATAAAGTAACTGTAACACAAACATCGCAGCAAATCCACATCCATAAAACAAACCGTCGTGTTGGAGATTTATGTACTCACACTCTTGACAGCGAGGTCCAGCGTGTCCCGGTGGACAAACACAGCGGTAGCCGTTGATTTCGTCCATGCAGGTTGAACCTTCGGCGCAAGGAGACGACTGACACTCATCTATGTCTGTAAAAAAACACAGCTGTTTTAACACATTGGGAATTATTAACTCCTGGGACCTTAAACCACTCATGCTCACAGTGGAAGTTTATCATTTCCTTTACATGTGCTTAAAGTACTTGCTGAGCTAGAGCACAAATATAGGGGTTGTTTTTTTATTTTGCAGAACACCTGGAACAATAGGTTAGGAATTTTAGATCTCCACAGTGCATCATAGTATGGATAATATAGATTAAAAAAGAAAATGATAATAAGTTTTTAGTCCAGTGTTGCCTTTTCTTCAGACCTTAGAGACATTTTATGATGTATTTGGCTGTATATCAAAGCCTACGAGGAGTTGTGTCAAAGCTTGGTAACACTGGAATCAGAACAACATCACCTTCAATAATATGTGCTTTCAATCTGATATTTAACATGCAAAATCAACGTTAATATGTGGCATCAAACATTTAGATTTTGTCATGTGTCGCCACATGTCTTGTCAGTTACCACAGCAGATTTTGTGTTTCCACCTCTAACAGAAATAC
>NW_023339873.1:2009840-2024373 GCF_004916995.1 Morone saxatilis
AAATCATACAGAGAAAAGACAAGACTGATCCACAGAGTGAGAGAAATAGATTTGTTTAGGTATCTTCCACAAAATAAATAAAATGTTTCACACTTATTGTGCATCTAAAATCCTAAGTCATAAAAAAAGAGCTGCAGTACCTTCTCGGTAGCAGAAGAATACGTTTTTTCATCTTAATTTATACATTTCACACAATTCTTTCTCACATTGTTGATTTCTTTCTGAAGCTTAACCTCAGCTGAGAAAAAACGGAGCTTTGAGAGATCTGAATGTTACATTCAAATATCTTCAATGAGCGATGGAATTCAGAGAATCGCCCTTTGCACAAAGGCTTTATAGCAGTTTGGTTTGAAACGCTTCAATTGGATAACACTCCGGTTCTGAAAAGGCTTTTCTGAAGAGATTTCTCCCAGAAGGCCGCGGGAGAGCGCACTGACCCGTCTGACGAACCTCAGCTCTGACCTCGGCTCAGCACCGAGGGGAGAGGTTAAGACCGTCTTCCTAAAAGGCTTCCTAATCTGTCGCCCTGAAACAATCAACTCACGCTCCCCCTGCCACGGCCTTTCACCTCTGACCCCCCGCCCACCTGACCCCTCCACACGCCCCCTCCGGTTCCCAGGGACTCACTGATGCGGCAGTCCGGTCCGGCGAACCCTGGAGCGCATTCGCAACGGAACCAGTTCACGCCGTCCACGCAGATGCCGCCGTTGTAGCTGCAGAAAGGAAACAGAAAGAAACAGAGTTAGCTGCTGCTGAAGAGCTGATAGAGGATTGGATTTGTGAAATGTATCCTTTGGGGGGATAAAAGGTCTGCTTCTCCTTGCAGGTGGGCTTGTAGAAAACTAAACAAAACGCAGAGTCGACTACTTTGAGTGGGGAAACTGGCTGGAATACACTGCTCTGGAAAAGCCTGTCACATATGATTCACTCAGTCATTCATTTAGTGCATTCTTTAACCCAAAATCCTGCAGAAATTCAGTGGAAATTTGACTGCCTCATCTTACTCACTGAGCTGCAGGATGTACGCTAAACATACAGTTGGTTGTAAGGATTTAATTTCCCCCATTTTCTAATAATTCCTCAAAAGTACAAAAGATTTCATACGAGTTTTGCTTCCCCAAGAAGCTTCATGTGAAAACCAACGTCACAACTTCCCCAACCTAACTTCCTTTTTCTGTCTTATTTTTAGACAAACTCATATTTTAGGAGATAAAAAAATCTGTCATCATCATCTGTGCCAACTGTTCTGAACAATAACTGCAACATTACACGGCCCTTTCAAGAAAACTTCTCAAGAAATGACCAGTTAGACAACTTCGCAGGGGAAAGAGAAGGAAACTAAAATAGTTCCTTCCTGCAGCCGGTCCACTTGAGGTCAGTAACTGTTTGTCTCACTAACCCTCCGAGCTACAGACAGAGTTTTTTTTTCTCCATAGACTGTGAGTGTCAGCAGGATGAAGCTGATCCCTGATCAGTGTCCAGACTTCATATGTAAATCCCTGCTGACCACATACTGAGCCACCAACCCCCCCCCCCCCAACACCTCCACTTCTCACAACTACCCCCAGGACGAGACCGGTGAATGGTGAGAGGGGCGTCTCTTCACACTCTCCTGCCTCCCTCTCTCTACCACCCCCTCCTCCCAAAACCCCTACCACCACTAATCCACCTGTCAGTCATTGTAGAGGAGGGGGAGGAGGAGGGGGAGGCTTTTGTCTAGGGTAGCGTCTCTGATCCAGAGAAGCTGTCAGGAGTCGCTGGTTTTTCTCCACCACAAATTTGGTCAATAAAATTTAAAAAAATTTAGCAAAAAACACATTTCAATTCACTAAAATGTAAGTTGATGCCTTTAAATGTCCTGTTTTCAGTACAAAATCCCAAAATTTAAAGTTATATAAATCAGATAAAAGCAGCAAATCCTCACATCTTAAAGAGCATATTTTTTATACAAACACACACAAAACACAGAAAAAAGAGGCATGTGCACAGATTCAAACATACAGTCACAATTTCAGACTACTGCCCTCACACGTCCACACATCCATAATCTTTAAGGGGAAAATCCGGAGCATAAAATCAGATTTGCAGGATCAGAGCAAACAGTGAGAATCATTGGGAAACCCTATAGCTGCTCCAGTTTCATATTATCAGGTGAAAACAATGCATCCCCGGTTTCTGGAGTTTATACACTGAAGGTGAGGATCATAGGTGCAGCACCCAGCAGCCATTAATAGTTAGTAGAGTTTAGGGCTGCAGTCCAGACAACCTCAGTTGAATCAATTCACAAGATCAATTGAGGTCAAGATTAACTTACAATACAGGAAATGAATTCATATTCAACTCCAGAACAGGCTGTAAACAGTGTGAAAATGCAGAGAAAAACAGGTGAAGATCTGTCTGCAGGGCTTCTTTACTTCAAACTGGACAGTCTGACACCATAAAGAAAGCATTTCTTAGCATCAGTTAAAAATACTCAAATTTGCCAGAAAACTGCAGCTAACAGCCTTTGATAACTGCATGTTGAACCAGCACTAAACTCTACACAGCCATGAAAACAATCCACAGTTTTCACAGTAGTGGCAAAAAAGGTGAAAACAATGTCTTTATTCTAAAATCTTCCAGTATAATATGAAAAAAAGTCTTACCAGGGATGGGGATTGCAGTCATCGACATCTGCAAGAGAGAAAAAAAGACTTGTCAATTCCCACCAAACCTGGTTGGATAATTTTCCTTGTGTGTGACAATGAATGACTTGGAAACGTAATTATTAAGATGTGACTATGTATATGTCACTTTTATCTTTTAACCATCTTCAAAATGTGGTTGTCTATTCAACATAGATTAGCTTAGCACATAGCATATCTAAGTACAGGAAAGGAGAAAGTTGCCTGAGGTTGTCACTGAGGCTTGCTCAACTGTTAATGCCGCACAGAGCAAAGAGCCTAAAACCTATTTTTAACGTTCATAAAATTATTGTTCATTAAACAGTGATGTACTCTGTGCACAGGTGGGTCCCTCCCAGCCGTCCTTGCAGATGCAGGTGAAGGCGTCTCCCCCTCCGACACATGTCCCTCCATTCTCACATGGACCCGAGTCACATGTGCTGTTCTTGGCTAAAAACACAAAAAACAAGAAGATTCCCTTTTATGAAATGTTTTTATTCTGAGAGAGCTGCTCCTTGGCCTGTGATCAGAGCCGCAACAACGTAATATATATCCTTGTATCATTACACTGTTATTAGCTGAGCTTTAACAGTGTAATTAGAGTGCAGCAAGAGCCTGACCTGTGTTGCAGGTGCTGCCACCCCAGCCTGAGGGGCAGCTACACAGGAAGGAGTCTCCGTGGTCATAACATGTCCCCCCATTACTGCAGGTAGTGGAGTCACACTGGCTCTCACCTGAACAGAGGAAACATTGGAAAAAGATTTTGACTCTGTGCCAGTGTTCAGTAGTCATTAATTCAGCTTCAAAATCACAGTTCAGAGACACCGTCAGAAGGTAAAACAAGCCTGCACAGTAGCCAGTTAGGGCACCATGCCTCAGAGAGAAGATTAAGAGGCTGAGGTAGTTAAAGAATATAAGACCCGACATGTAGGAGAACATGGAAACCAAAGACAAAGACACCATTCATAAGAGCTGCTCTACTAGAACAATTAAAATAATCAGAATTTTAAGTATCACAAACTAATAACTAAACTGCTTCAAATTCATCTTACGGCATGGGGCTGGAATGCCCATTTAAACTTCACACATATAGATATTTCCTTCTTTTTTTTCCTTCAAAATCTCTAACAGAGATACATATTAACTTACGTGAATGGCAGGTCTTTCCTTTCCAGCTGTCGACACAGTTGCAATAGAAGTCGTTCAGCAGATCGACACACTGGCCTCCGTTCTGACAGGGGTTCCTGTTGCACTCATTCACATCTGGAAAGTCAAACAATGGGTCAGTGCCAAGCGGCAACTTCTGTGGTTGAAAAAGTGCCAAAAACAGTTTCTGCAGTTCCTCAAACGGCCACTTGAGGCTGGCTCCAAAAGCGAGTCAATCTCTATAAGGCCCAACATTAAAATGCCAAACTGTACAGCAGAAATAAACAGTTTTGGCGTCTATACTAATTTCTAACATTATATTAAGGCTTAAAGTTCTGCATAATTAAGGGCATGGCCACTCTCAGGCGTCCGTTTTCTGTAACCAGGCTTCATTCAGTCTGCCTCAGCTCCAGAAGAAGATGATTAGATGGGAGGAGTCAGGACTGCTAAGATGGTGGTGTCCAAATATGACCACAATGAGCTTCAAAGGGGCTGTTCAGAAAGCTGTGGGTGACGTCACAAAGACTACACCTATTTTTAATTACACAGTCTATGGTCAGTTCAGTTATTTTAGTTATAATTTTCTGATAACGTAGATCTACATTCCTGAAATGTCTGGAAGCACAAAAATAACTTTAAGATTAAGATTTAAGATTATGACCTTGCATGTGGCTGTTTGATATACAGGAGATTTATGAGATTGCTATATTATTATCTGTATCATTTTTGTATAGTCAGTTGAGAGCTTCACACTCTAAAAAGTGGTTGATGTTTATTTGTTTCTGCTTTTGTACGTCTTATTTCTCTCAATATTAATATAAGTAATAGTGTCATCTGAAAATGTGAACACTGACCAATGCAAGTAACTGGCTAGTTACAAAACAAATTGCTCTTATCTCCAAAACAAATCCTCCATTGTTGTGTCTTCCATAAGATTCTCAGACTGCTGATCATTCCTCAGTTGCTGGAGGCCAGTGATGGATTTTTCCAAGATATGTGACTCACAGGCAGTATGACTTAGCAGGGCTCTTCCCTAAAACTTGTATACCTGTCCTGTTGCTCACGCTGACCCCCACAAAAGACAGCAGCAAAGTTACACACACATACTCACCAACATCACACAGACTGCCCTCCCAGCCGTCTGGGCAGAAACACTGGAAGGAGTTAATCCCATCGATGCAAGTGCCTCCGTTCTTACAGGGGGATGACGCACAGTCATTAATGTCTGCAGGCAGAGAGAGGAGAGATTACAGAAGTACATTTTATTTTTTGGACTTGGTTATTTCATTCAAAAAAACTTAAAATCCAAAGAATTCCAAATATTTATCCCCAAAATTTTAATTCATACATTTTCATCGGCAACTTTAACATCGCAGCTCAGTCTTTCGGTATGATTATAGCATCTGATGAACTCTTAACTGTGCTCATGCTGTAGGAGCATCGGCTTTGTGTCTAATATGTGAATATATATCAAATTACAACCATTATGTTTTGGTCTTTTTCACATTTCAGAGGTAAACGTCTTGCGAAGCTAGTTCTTCCTGTTCCTTTCAGCGTTTAAGAATTAGAGAACATGGGTGATTTTGAAAAGCATCCTGTGCGAGTACAAAAACTGCAAAGTAATCGGATGTGAAAGAATTTTTCTGCACAGATAACAAGCTCTCTTCCTGCTCATTTTTGGCTCCAGATTTCCTTTTTGTGTTTTTTTTCCTTCTGCTGTAAACTAAACTAAGAGACTGATGATTAGTGACACTGAGTCTGAATTACCGTAAGAATCATGTGGTTCCCAGTGAGGGTAACTGATGATAAATATAGTCTGTGTGTTGAGCTAATAATGACTCACTCTCGTGGCAGTAGGTGCCAGTGAATCCCGGCTCACAGGAGCAGCTGAAGTTCCCGGCAGGCAGGCTGATGCAGCGGCCATGGGGGCCGCACACATTGGATGAGATGTGCCATACCCGCTTTTGGGTGTCATTGGTTGCCACAGCAACGGTGCAACTGTCAATCACTTGTTGACGTGGAGAAAAAAATTAAAGAGATAATCAGCAGGGCAGTAAGTCAGAATGGAAAGTCTCTTATTTCCAGCTTTGTAATTTGAAATCAGAGGTAGAAGGATTCTCCTGGTACCTTGACACTGGTTGGTCTTGCAGTGGTCCTTGAGCTCTGAGCAGGTTTTGCCCTCGTAATCGTCTGGGCAGCTGCAGTAGAAGTCTCCCATCAGACTGTGGCACTTGGCTTTATTGTGACATGGGTTCGGGCTGCATGGGTCATTCTGCACCTACAGATGGAAAACAGGGAGGTAGAGGTGTGTTCTCAGTAAAGACTGAAAGCACCAAACTGTTCTTACAGTGAATCGCTGGATCTAGTCCTCACCTCACAGGTTGTACCAGTAAACCCTTGCGGGCATTCACACATGAAACCATCCAGCAGGGCGTGGCAGCGGCCACCGTTCCTGCATGGACTGCTGGCACAGCGGTTTCTCTGAACCTCACAGTGCCGACCCACGAATCCCGGCTGGCAAACGCACTGGTAGCCTCTCGCCACCTCCTGGAACAAAAGTGAGACGTTATCAAGAGCTCTGCTGTCACATTTGACTCAGATGCAGATGATCAAGGTGTATTTTATAATGAAAGAAAACTGGTTTTGTTCAAGCACCCAACAGCACATGCAAATCCCTACATTCTCCCAGCTCAGTGCCGTGATATTTTCTCTTTTATGGACTATGTTGAGCTTCAGAACACTTAGCTAGACAAAGATTTGCGGATATTAGCATATTTAACTACATGAAATTATATAAAATCAATAAATACTTTTCAGCCAAGCACTCCCTACAAGACAGTACCTTTATTTTGTACTTATTCACTAGCTTTCAGGCAGTTCAAGCTGGCAATCAATGAGTCAAAACCAGTATACCCCTGAGCATTTTCTTTTATGTTCTGACAGGTACTCTGATCAGCGATATTCTTGTTCCAACCCCATTACTGCAGCATGTTACATTAAAAGAACATACAAATTCAACAAAGACCTCTGTGTTTTTGAAAGCTATAAATACTCCACATCTGACATTTATGTATCTCACCTTGCAGGTCCCTCCGTTCTGACACTGACCATGGCAGCTGTTCACATCTGTGAAGGAGACAAACACAGAAAAAAAGATCATCTTTGTGTCTGACACATCGGGAAGGGGAACATGCATTGGTGCTGGAAAATGCAGCTACTACAGAAAAGCAAAGCGATCCATGCCTAGATGAAATGTCAGATGCAGATTCAGAAGTGGGTGCAGTAAGAACATGCAACAAAACCAAACTGCAGAAGTCAGAACAAGAGTCAAAATTTTCTATTAATGATTTACAACAGTTGAGGGAAAAAGTCAGTTTTAGTCGTAGAGTTTAGAAGAATATACTATAGAGGAATTAGGCCAGGGTGTGGCAGGTATAAACAGCCATCTGTGAGGCAAGAGAAAGGAGAATGAATAAAAGTTCAGACCCCTCAGCTAACCAATTTTTTTTCATCACTCTTTCTGAAAAGCCAAAACATGTTTGCTGTCGATATTCCAAAGAGTATTTACCACTGTACTAGAGAGTACAGTAGGTCTTATCCATTAGCATGTTATCCAAGCCCCCCAAAAAAAAGAGTAGGCTACAGATTATTTGTTAGCATTCAACTACATCATAGGCTATGCCTTGAGTAGCCATTAGCATGCCTTCAAGGACTCATGGGAGCAGCTAGTAAATGCTAATCTATTCTGTCCAAATCCTAAAATATATTAGCATTTAGTACTGTACTAGATAGTATATTAATTTATTAAAACTAAGGCTAGGATTATTTTTCTAGCATTGCCAGCAACTACTGGCCATTAGTGTGCTCTGAAATGGAAGCTGAAGCTGTTCAATGCTAACAAATTAAGGGTTTTCTTGAAGTGTACAAATTGGACTGTCCAGTATATTAATTCATCCGATTATTATTTTAACCTTTCAGAAAGACTGATAAATTAACAAGAAGTGAGTTTTACAGAGAAAGAAGCCAGTGAAACCGAAGCTAGCTAGCAAAGAGGACTTCGGGTCTAACAGTGCTACAGGAAGGTGGAAAGAGGCTGAAGACTAATGATTTGCTGGGTTGATACTAACTGATGTCACAGTTCTGGCCCACCCATCCACGAAAGCAGACACAGTGATATCCACCAATCAAGTTTTTGCAAGAGTAAGCATTGAGGCAAGGCTTCCCCGCACACTCATAAACGTCTGCAAAATGGAGACGAGAGACACAGAGAGAATGAATGAGAGAGCCAAGAGCCTGCTCAGAAGCCCCATCACCAAGCGTAGCTTCTCGTTGTACAACACAACAAAATTACACCAATCATCCTGATTTACAACTTTTTTCTGCTTCTGTTGACAACTAAAACCCCTTACAGATATCTAACATTTCCAGCTTTATCCCAATGTCACAAAAATGGGGTTTAGGTGAGAGAGTTTCAATGCTAATTTTTTAATGTCTTGATTGATGGCCGTCAGGACTATGGGGGGCACTCGCTCCTGTTTCTCACTGGTAGTAGATCCCTATATACAGTTTCAGAAGTAGATATGAGAAGTAGATCTCAGTTGTATATTTCACACAGTCCAACAGTGTCCAAGCACAGGTAAAACTGTCAAAATGTTTTATTTAATCTCCATATTTGTTCCACATTGTCCAGGAAAAACTCTTAAAGATGGCTCATCTGATGTCAAAAAACATCTCTACAGATTAAAATAGGCTAATATATTAATTATTTTCTTTCTTAATTGCATTAAATCTCAATTAAATACAACCTTTTACGCATATAATGAGAATATTTGACCCTGTGTGTGAAGCCTTTCTGTTAATGTGACAGTATTCAGTTACGTTATTAGGTACCATGTCGTCAAAGCTTTTATGACTTTTATGGGAAAACGACGTGGGGTCTTTTTCAAACATGTAAAATTGCCAGAACATTTACAGGGTGAAGTTCATGTCTGACAGGGTTTAATTTCGCCCCACTGCTTTACCCTCACCCCCCTCTCCCTTTAGGGTTAATGTCTCTCTATTGCGTTCCCTGAAAGCCAACCTGCGGCATTCCAAGTGGTCAGTTTCAGAGGCAGCTAACGCCGCCCCCGTCGCGCCGCCTTGCTCACTATAAACCGACACAGTGCATTAATACGACTCCCAGGAGGTAAGCGGCACCTGTTGGCCTGCTGAAACTAAACTCCCAGCCCCTTCCCAAAAACCCAACCTCCCCCACCACCACCACTACCCTTCCTCCTCATCTCGCTCGCTCTCAGGTACCACCCAGCTCCCTGGAAAGGGGAAGCGCTCTGAGAATAATAATAACATGAGAATCCATAACCCTTCCCGCACGTGTTTACAGGTTATAAAGTGTTTCCTGGCTGAAGTCGAAGGGGTGAGGGCTCCACTATGCCGGGGCACCGCCTCTCCGTAGCGTACATACTCCCCTGTTACGCCCAGTCTGGAGCCAAAGATAACCCCTCAGTGGAGTATATTTGGTCTCAAGGCTAGCAGTTGCCAGGCGGGAGGTTATTTTTAGCTTTACTCAAGTCACCTGGCTCGAGTTGCAGATGATACCCAGCGAGTGTCTCTATTATACACAAACACACATATACACTCAGTAGAAATTGGTGGCCCTCCTGCAGAAATACTACTGGTTAAACAACACGGCGGGATAAACAGCTAGATATCCTATAACTCCTCAAGCAAATTAGATTCCTGCAATGAATTTGCACACATGGCATTCACCGTAGGTGCAACACACAGAAACACATCACCGCAAAATATCATCCAACATGCAACTGTTGTTTTATCCTCCAAAAACGATGACTCGTGTGATTTAACCACAATCAGATATACACCAATGAGCCAATTCTTGTGTTCATCAATCATTCAGTGAGGCGTACCTATCTGGCAGGTCTTGCCCGTCCACTGTGGAGGGCAGAGGCATTCAAAGCTGTTCTCCATGTCGATGCAGGTTCCACCCTGAGCGCAGGGGCTGGAGGCACATTCATCTGTGTCTGAAATATAAAGGAGAGGAAACTCAGTCACTCTCACTACATAGTCTTCTAATGGTCTGATTTCACACCACTAGTACCACTGGTGACACCAAGTATCAGCTACTTTGGAAGCTGGTCTTCTTTAAACCTGAAAGTTAAGCTGGTAAATTACCCCGTTTAGTTCTGTTCCTGACTTAACTGGGACCTGTAGTGGGTAAAATCTACAAATTGTCTAGAAAGAAACTTCTGAGGACATAACCTTGGTGTCCTCAGTGTGAGCTATGACCCTGAGACATTAAAAGGATAAGACACCTGGGTACAAATGGTACAGCAAAATCTTGACTGGTTGATTGAATAATGAAAAATAATCCTAACTCTTAACATTAGATACCAAGAGTCAATGGTTGATCAACCAGTAATTGGAGAGAAGGAAAAAAGACATTTATAGTTCTATGTGACCCAACAGACCAAATGGTTGATCCCATTGCTTTGTCTCATCTGCGGAGAGTTATTATCACCTTTAGCGCAGGTCAGCCCGGACCAGCCTGCTGGACAGTGACACTCAAAGCCTGATGGGACCTCGTGGCACGTCCCTCCGTTGGCACATGGGTTGGACACACAGGCGTGCTCCGCTAGAGGAAAAAAAGATTGGCAAAAGCAGGATTAATTATACATCGTTCATCAGATTTCTCTTTTGAACATAGGAGTGGCACAGAAATCTGGATTTTAGATTTAGAGACTTACCGATCTCGCAGTTCTTGCCAGAGTAGCCGTCTGGACAGGCACAGTTATACTCATCTGGCTCCGTGTTCATACACGTCCCTCCGTTCTTACAGGGCCGGTTGGTCCCACAGTAGTTCAGATCTGCACAGCAAAGAACACTGATGTGACCTACACTGTCTAAAATACAGCAGCCATACACAATAACTTGTTGTTACAGGCTTTTCTTTCTTACAAAAGCATTGATTGTGGGTTACGAGGAGCACAATGTAGGAACATATTTACCAAAAATGTAATTTCTACTTTAGTTTCCTGCATCTTGACCAATCATGTCCTCATGCGACTCTTGTGGCGCAATGCAGTCATGCTTCAAAGGACCATGACAGTGATTTTGCATGTTTTAGCCCATATACTGGAAATCAAAAATACTTCACAATGACTCCTGACTGTTTCGCAAGTCATACTGTAGTGTACTTTCCTTCTAGGCCACCGTTGGTTTCCATTTATTTCGAAACAGTGAGTGATTTTGTCAGTTATTTTTCATATCAGTACAAGCAATGTAAACCACTTCCTGGCTGAAAAGTAATAAAAACAGTATGTTTTAGAAAAGTACTGGAAAATATAATATGAATGATCAAAAGTTAAGGAGCTAAACTTGCAAAAATATACAAAAGAAATAATCTTTATACCAAAATTAACTCATAAATGTCATCAAAAATCTGAAGCCAATCCAGTTGCCTTTGACTTATAAATATGTATAGATGCAGTTTTGCTTTGTCATGTAAACACTGTGCAGAGGAACATCTGACCTTTGTCACAGAGCAGACCACCCCAGTTCTTCTCACAGGTGCACTGCCAGGGCTCGTTGCAGGTGCCATGAACACAGCCTGGATACGGCAGGCACTCGTCGCAGAGCGGACCCTGCCAGCCGTAGTTACACCTGCAACACACAGCGGGGAGGATTGTTAGTTCTTATACTCAAACAGTGACACATAACTACACACCTGGAAGGAATACTAGAAGAAGGAAGTATTTTCCCCTAACGGCAAACTAAACTGCGCATAAACATGTCTAATCACTTGTAATGGAGTCATTTTTCGAATGCTTTATTGTTGCTTTTATTTAGGTAAGATTGTTGAATACCACCGCTCAATATAATAATTATATATTATTATAATAATATTATATATTTATATAATTATATAATAATCAAAGAACAGCCCACAGAGAACAGAGTTCATCGGGTGCAACAGTAGATCTTTCGGTAAAATAAGTGCCTCTTATTTCACAAACACACTGAGAATGTGTTCTTATTTACAGCTCTGGCCTGAGGGAATATCAGGCACACAGATGCACTTAATAACAAAGGGGAAGTTGGCCACGGAAAAAACAGCGATATTTACTTATTGATAACAAACAAGTCATTTAATACTTTTACAATGTGTGAAAACACAGAGAAGCGCTTGATGTCGGGCAGCGTGCCAGTTGAACGTCCCCCGATAAACATGAAGAACGCTAGAGGTGCTAAAAACAAGGGGAAATGCTTTCTGATTTGTTAAATTTAGCTGCAGCTGAATGTCAAGTTAATTCGGTCCTAAATTGAACTTTTTTTATCAAAAAGGTAGTTTTTTTGTCAAAAGTGATCAATTTATCATGTTTTCAGTAGAATTTTCCAGAAATGAGTGTGTGTAGCTTGAAACTACGGAAGGCTGTGCTTGCAATTACACTTTTTTACTTTATTACAGTTCAATATTTTGATATTTCGAGTTTCCTCATATTACCTATAATGTTTACCAGAGATCAGGAGTGCGATGCTAGCATGCAGAGACTGTGTAATATAGATGCAGCAGTGGTTCAGTGCATGGAGGAATGACATGCAACGTGCCAGCTATTAATTTTTTGACCAAAATAAGCCATAAATTAATAAATCTAATTCTTATCCTGATATATTTAGTTAGTTCATCACATTGGCAGGAAATGAATAGGTTAAATTAACTCTCACTTCTCAGGTGTGATCAAAGGAACCAGACAATCATTTTCAAGTGATCCAGTGATCTAGAGAAAGATAAATTATCTCATTATCTCAGTGAATTGGCCTTTTGTTTTCTCTAGATTATCAGAAAAATCCACTCATTACAAAAACAACTGCAAGCACGGCCGTTCTCGGCTTCCGTATTAACAACAAAGAATAATCATATCGCTGCACTAGAATCAAAGCAAATTAAGCTTTTTTTAAAATACTTAAAACAAGTTGATTTGCAATGGAAAAAGGCTGCAGTGGCATATTCCTTTCATTTAAAACACAAAATAAGCCTGCAGCTCGTTGTTACTATTGATTATTATTTCAATTAATTTTCCCTTCTATAAATGTCAAAAAGTATGTGAAATGTGTTATTAAAACGACATAAAGCAGCAAATGTCCCACTGGAGAAGCTGGGACCAGAGAATGTTGTAATTAACAAATGACTCCAACGATTAATTGATTATCAACAATATTCTAATCTACTACTTGTTCTGGCACTATCGCAGCACTCGATTACAGAGATGAATGACTTTCTACGAAGGCGTTTTTTTGGCAGTTGCATGTCTTGTGTCATGTGTTGTGTGTCTTCTCTCAGCACTCTTCCTGCGTCGTGAGCTCGGTCGAGGTCAAACTTGGAATGAGCGGCGGGTTTGTGGAACGAGGGGTTTGTCGTCTCGAAGGGGGAGGCCAACGAAGGGTTAGCTAATCTGTTGGTTTATGGCAGCACTCTGTTATTCCAAGGCCAGTGGTAACCTTGCCCCACCTGTCCTGTCATTTCTCCCGGCGGGGGCTATTTTAGGGAGCAACCCACCCTCCACTCCGGCTCACACTTCAAAATGGATGCCGACCAAACACTACTCTTACCAGCAGTGATACAGTGCTGTGTAGTGAGCTGGGTGGGAGGACAGTGACAGAGTATTGCCAAAGTTGGCATAAAGTGTCTGATTTAATTCAAGTTTTAACCAGTTTTAGACTTTAAATATGTAACATTTGAGAACGTTGGCTTCTTCAGTTAAAGAAAAAAGCCACATATCACATCATAAAACGTAACCAAGACTCTGATATTGCATCTGCACACTCAGAAAACTCTACAGCCATACTCTGTGAGACTGTGCTCTAAACTAAATGCTAACACCTAACATGCTGATTTTTACACTTAGCAGGTTCACCATGTCAGTTTATCCTGTTAAGTGTTGCCCTTAAGACAAAGTGCAGCTGATGCTGATGGGGATGTCATTAATTTTGCAACCAAAGAACTGTGCAAACTGATATTGTGACCTGATGATGGCACTATGTTTAATGTCTTGTCCTTTGAATATCTGTAGCAAATTTTACGGCAATCCATCCAATAGTTGTTATCCGCCCTGAGTGCTGTGAGCTCTAAGGTTTAAGAGGATGCACGAACAACATCTTAATCCAAAACTTTTTTAACTTTTCAATTATCTCAACTGACTAAATAAGTTTTGGTTTTATTAGTCAGATATCTTTCTCTGCCTCCTCCTCAGACGATTGTACAGAAGCTGCACATTTAAATGTAATCTGGTTGTACTTGTGTTTAGTGACAATAAAGATATTCTATTCTGTGTAGGTGAGTGAATAACCACAGAACTCAATATCAACAGATAACATATGACAGTATCTTCAGTATAAAAGTAGTGGTTTGTGCCTCTAAAAAAGGCTCTCTAAATTATTTACATTTTTATAATTTGGCACCTTTACAGCACCTATCGTGAGCTAGGAATCATGTTTGGTTGATTTATCAGATATTGGTCATCAAAGATTCATATATCAATAAATAAAAAAAGCCACCAGGATCAAGTTCTGGTTATGTTAAAACATGCTTAAGTTTTACTTCATGCACAGTTTGTAAGATGAAACGCCTTTAACTGCAGGCACGACTGCAATGACTTTATAATCTGATCTCGTTCGGTGAGTGAAGCCCAATTTTGTGTGTGTGTGTGTGT
>NW_023339873.1:2024398-2028477 GCF_004916995.1 Morone saxatilis
GGATCAAGTTGCTGTTATGTTAAAACATGATTAGTTTTACTTCATGCACAGTTTGTAAGATGAACGCCTGTTAACTGCAGGGCACGGACTGCAGATGCTTTTATAATCTGATATCGTTCGGTATGAAGCCAGTTTTGTGTGTGTGTGTGTGTGTGTTGTGTGTCAGGTGTTGAGTAAAGTGTGAGACAGCGCCGTGTATTGTTTACTACAGTATGTGGTGTTGTCCGGCACTGCGGTCGGCGGCGGGGGCCCTGCACACTGTCAGCCGTGCAGCAGCGGTGGCAGCGTGGACAGTCTGTCTGGCTGCAGTGTGGGAGAGCAGGGGAAATGGTTTCAGGCAGCCACAGGCCAAGGGTGGCATTACCCACAAGCCCCGTCGCCGGGCTGCTTGCCGTCCCCATCAATGGAAGGGGGCCACAGGGGCCAGCCAGAGCCGAAAATATCCCAGCCTGCCCGCAACCCCCGCTCCAACCGCTGCCCCTCAGACAAACCACACCCAGAGGACGGGACGGTGGGCAGTGGTAGAGGTAGAGGGTGTTGTGTGTGTGTGGTGTTTGTGTGTGTGGTGGGGGGGGGGACCGCTGAATTATTTACAGGCAAGCCTCGCGCCCAAATCCAGCGGACGGACTTAGCCCGCTGTTGCCTAGCTACATGTTTAGTAGTGTCACATGAGGGAGCGTAGGTTGTGAATGCGCTGTGTGTAAGAAACAAGATACCAAACACACATTTTTAGTTTTGCTCTGCCAGGCTGAGACGCTTTTTTTTTTCCTGTTTCTTTTTCTCTGTGCTTTTCTCTGCCTTTAACCCTTCAGTCTCTGCTTCTTTCTTTCTTCCACTTTTTCTGACATCAAATGAACCCAAATGTTAGAACTGTTTAATAGTACTGTTGACCTGAAGGATAACTGAGGGTTATTGCAACTTGTTTGTTTTAACAGTTTTGGTCATCAGCTCTGACACTTTTTATATTACATTTAAATAAAAACAAGCCTTGTTGTTTGACATCTTAACTTAAAGGTCCACTTGCTAGCTTTTGGAGCTTTCAGCCGACGCCACAGACCAGGCGGAGGTGTTACAGTCTTGCCCCTTTCCGACTTTATGAGTTGGTTACTTAGCCATCTCCATGACAACTGAGCAAACTCCATCTGCTCCGGATGACTATGAAATGCACTTGAAAGCTGCAAAAAAGCTCGTAAGATTATTGTGTCAAAAGACATAAGAGTGAAATTTAATTTTCATGACTATGCAGTAGTTATATAACCCGTAACCTCTGATTCTGTGTCTCTTTGACCGATTAAAGTGATGCAGAAGTGACTCAGCCTGCGTTTAATTAATTTTAAGCCTTTCCATTTGCTATCCTTGAAGGAAAATTCCCATTTATTACAACTTTGGTTTTATTTTTGTCTGTTATCTAACAAAACACACTGGCTACACACTGTCTCTTCTTCAGACAGAGACATTATCTTTATCTGAGCCCGACATGAAACCCTTGTTTCTTTCTTTTTTTCTTGTGTTATTTCATTATGTCTGAGTGCTAACTAGCTTTAAAGCTAACAGCCGAACATTTACACTGATTATTTTAATGTGTCAGTTAAGACTAATGTAGACTTTACCCTTTAAATCACCAACAAAAAAGGCTTTTATTCTCTCCCGATGATGTTATCCATCGTCTTCCTCTTTCTCAGCAGTGTGTGTATATATGTGTGTGTGTGTGTGCCCCTGATTGCGATGAAGCTCCAAATCACATGTTGAGGCACATTCCAGGGTGTTTCTCTCTCTCCCAATCCTCCGGCCATTTCCAATGAGAAATGTCAGCATCGTTTTCTTCTTTTATGAGATCTTAACTCAATCAAACCTGCCTCAGTATAAAACCCCCGCAACTCTCCTCTCCTCCGCTGCCATTTCCAAATACTTGCCACTGTGTGTGTATATGTGTGTGTAGTTTGGCTTTTTAAAGCTCTAAATGTACAGTTAAGTTCCACATGTAATCAAATCTAAATTTCTCTGCGCTGCCTCATGCAACATAACTGCAACAACAAACGCCTGGTCAGCCTTTTTTTAAAATGCTCATAGTCGACTATGCAGCCATGTTACAGCTCTGTGTGTAACTGCTGTCCTACTTATAAGGTCACAGTCAGTCTTTTTGTAAAGAAACAGGAATAATGTCAATTAATGATTATCGGCTATAATATTCAAATTCTTTGTGATTTCAGTTTAGTTTAGTTTTAAAGATCACTGCCAGACACATATTAAGACATATATACAATTAATGTGTGTCTGCCAAAAAATAATAATTTCCACATTAAAATCCCTAAAAATCCCTTGAAATCCCCCAAAAAGGGATCTATAAGGAGTAGATACCTTAAAAAAAGTATAATTTCCACATTAAAATCCCTAAAAATATAATAAGAAAAATAATGTAAAAAAATATATAATAATTTACACTTTACAAGGAGTAAAAGCTTTTTACACAACATCTGATGAAAATAAAACATTCATCAGGTACTTGTTATAGGAAAGCACTCAAATATTAAAGTACCTGTACTTGTATTGGGCCTGGAAAGTCTCCAAAACTGTCCAATGAATGAGCTACCTGTCCACCTAACTAAAAGTCACCTTAAAGGTGTGATTTCTTATTTAATGTTTTTCATTTTTCTCTTCTTGGGTTTACCCCCCCCGGGCCACAACCCCGCTCTGTCTGTAGTCCGCAGCTCATTGGGTGGAATCCACACTTCCCAACAGGCAGCCATAACAAGGCCCGGGATAGGAAGAGGTGATGTGGGCTGCAGACATTAGATGGGGGGGCCAGGAGGGGAGAGGGAGACGGGAGCACAGTGCCTCTCGCGCTGCTGGAGGAGGACAAGGGAGGAAACATATCGCAAGAAAAAAAAAATCTCTATCTGTGTGTGTGTGTGCGGGCAGGAGCAGGCCAGCTTTAGAACAGGAAGCAGAACAATGGCTTCTGGATCAGAGTGGAGGTGGAGGGATGGAGGGGGGTACTTCACAGAACTAGGATGAGGCGGAGGGGTAGGGAGGGAGGTAAGGGGTTAGGCTGCTTGGTATGTTATCAACAACCCTCCCCCCCCTCCATCACTCTGTTGTGTCACCACTGTTATCCTCATTAAACTCTTTTCCATCCAAACAGGAGCATATTTTACACCAGTTGACAGCTGCACTGTAAGGTGAACTAAGAGGAACAAACAAACAAAAAAAATAGAAAATGACTCACTTGCATTCACCCGGCACGCTGCACGTCCCATGCTCGAGGCTGCATCCTTGTTTGCAGATGGCTTTTCGGGAAAAAGAAAAGTGACACGTTTGCGTTAGTTCCTGTTAAAAATCAAGCTTTTCTAAGTTGTTGCCAGGCACCTTGTTTCTGCAGGTGGTAAAATCATTAAAATCTCATTTCCGGTGTTTCCTTGTTTTGCAGAAAAAAAGGCACTTGCCGTTGGTAACAATGGATGGCAGAGTCCAGGTCGGAAAATTGAAGGTGTCTCCAGAAGAGAATTTCCAAACATTCTTTGAATTCTTGTAACTTGAACTTCAATGAACTTTAAAACTTTTTTTCCAAAAAGGGCAGTAAGGAGGTAAAACAAAAGAAAAATGAGAAAGCTCTAAAAAAGAGCACATACTTTAGTTTTTTGCTGTAAAATAAAGGTGAATTCATATTTTAAAAGCACTATTTGCAACACAAGTGCTCTGTAGTTTAACTGTTTATTGCTTTCCTACTTAATTAGAGAGATTATGTTTTGCATCTTATTTATATTTGTAGCTTAATGTTTTCATCTTTTGAAGCATTGTCTGAGCTGTCAATGTCACAAGTAACAAAGCCCTCAAACAAACAAATAAGGCAGTAAAAGGTTATCAGACACCCTAATAAATAGTACTGTTAATTAACTAAGTAACAAATGTAGCTATTTAAAGATAATATTTATTCATATTAGCGCCTTGGAGCGCAAGAAACATCTTGTTCCTGTGTGCTTTGTATGTGGAAATGACAATAAAGAAGCTTGAGGGTGCCCGGTTAGCTCAGTCGGTAGAGCTGGCGACCCATGTACGGAGTTGCTGCAGTGGCCCAGGGT
>NW_023339873.1:2028549-2031983 GCF_004916995.1 Morone saxatilis
AAAAAAATTTCAAAATAAAGAAGCTTGAACCTTAAATAGAAGAGCAAAAAATTCATTTTATCAAGTTATTGGAAATAAAGGAACAAATAAAAAGTTCAAAAAATTATATTTTTTACCAATCTTTTAACCTTTTATAGCTTTTTGTTAGCGTATGAGAATCCATGCATGAACAGATTTGCTGTTATGAGGAGCTTTATGAACACTATCATTAAACACATTGGCCTGTGTATTGTACCTGATTTGCAGCTCAACGTGTGATTCGTCCAGCCCTCCATGCATTCTCTGTTCCCGAACTGGTCGCACACGTAATGGCCAAAGTAGTCGTCGCGGGGACGGCAGACTTTGTTGCACTTGCTGCCGTAGTAGTGTTCGTCGCAGCGTACGCGGATGGTGTACTCCAAGCGGGCGATCGAGCTTTTGGAGTCCACCATCTGCTTCTCCTCACCGGGGTTGATCATCCCTTTGTGGATGCTGCGCTCAATCAGCAGCTCATCATCTGGACAAAGGACAAACAAATCAATACAGACATTAGGTAAGTCCTTCCATCATTAATATAAAAGGCCAAAAATGGTTGCGAAGAAATGGTTGTCTAAAGATTATGTTTGACGATTAATCGGTGGATAACTTTTTGGATTAACCAATCCCAACAAACATGTTCAAATGTTCATCAGTTTTGAAGCAAAGGATCTTTGAGTTTAAAACAGGAGGAAGACCAACACATAATCTTGTTTTTTAAACGATGACCATCAATTTTATCTACTGTCAAGGGCAGATTTGATCAGCTGTAGCTAGCTAGCTAATTTAGCTCCATGAGTTTGTTGAAAACGCTTTCTTCTGCTGCCTTTTTAGTGTTTAACAACTAGCTTACCGACATAACATATGAGTTTGGCAAACATAGTACTATTTTGGGTAACAAGTTTGTCTAGGGTACCTTGAACGGAAACTAAAAAGTCTAAATTCGGATATGTTAGCATGTAGCACCAGTGGGGGGACACCATACAGTGGTTCTTTTTCATAGCATTGCTCTAGGTGGAGAAATCCAAAGATTGACAGACCTGCTAGTGCTAGTTACGGTTGCTAAGCTATCGCCTATGGCAGAGGGGTTAAGCAAACAGTCAACAGTCAGTTGACTACAGAAAAAATTTAAAAACATTCAACAGGTTAAGTATTCGGGTCAGTGAGATAGGAAAGCCTAAACAACAAAAATTCTGAATGACATTCCAGGGGCTGATTCCGGTTATGGGATTTGACCCAACAACCCGGTGTTTAGGGAGATAAGACAGTCCATGAGGCTTCGAAGAATGCCTTATGGTTAACACACATCAGAGGGAAGGTGTAACCTCCGGTCGAACCTGACTCCGTCCCACCAAGAATGTGGAAGAAGAAAAAAAAAAAAAGAGGAAAACGGGGGAAAGAATAGGAAAATGAAGCAAGCACAAACAGAGGGTGTAGGAGCGAGGTCTGCGAGGGCTTGATAACCCAAATGCTTTTTCAGTTTTCCTGCTTGGTGAAATGCTTTTCAGTCCTCAACTCCCCCTCCTACCCCTACTCCTCCACCCCACCACCTCTCAGGATATCCAGCCCCAACTCCATCGGAGCCAGGCCGGAAATAATAAGAGACGGGGAACAGACAAGGAAGGGCGACATAGGAAAGGCCCTTTAGCTTGTTCTCAAGGAACAGAAGAACCGTGACCCAGCAGGCTTTACTGCTGTGGCTTGCAATGCTGAGCGTGACCTGGACAAGACAGAAGTGGAAGGAAGAGCTCATCGTCATTGCTCATAGTGTTGTTTTCTTAAAGTGGGTCGAGCAAGGCATCGACGTAAACCGGACGTAATGGTTCAAATCCACCAAAAATACCATGAGACCACTGCAGTAAATGCTACTGTTAACGTTTCCCTTCATGACTAAGATGATATTACGTAAGATATCATTGATAAACCATGTCTGCTTGTCATGAGCGAAGATAAACGTCTTTGAAATGGTTTATTTAGCTTAGCAATTAGGATGTTCTCAACCCATTGATAAATTGAAGAAGCCAAATCGCATCAAATACCAAATCTGATGTGGTAGATTAATTGTGGTGAAATTCATCCATTCATCCTGATTTTCTTTGGTTTTGTTTTGGTAAACTTTGTATCCTTTTTTTTAATAGTAGCCTAAAAGTAGAAAAGAGTCGCTACACTAGCAAACTGACTAACAGTGGCATCTATCTAAAGTTTGCTAAAGTTAGCTAACATTAGCCACCATGAACTACTGGCCATAGCAAACCAAGTCAGGCATCAAAACTTATCTGTGTAGGGTTAGGGTTCCTTTCATAAGAGGAGGAGAGGTCATTTCTTTTACACATTTATATATTATAGTCCCATTAAACTCTAAACATTGAATTCTGAACTACTGCTGGAACCTTTAAATCACTTTTTTCCTCCGTGTTTGAGGGGTTAAGCTTCATTTCAAAAGCTTTTATAATTTCACAATAAAGACACACACCCCCACTTGTATATTTTAATATCATCATCATAACTACAGAAGTTTGAGACTGTAGAAAAAGAGTAAAAACCCACTAAGAATCCATTTTCACGCTGTCCTGATTTACTGAGTCTCTCTGCGAGCTAACACACTGCCACAGATTTCAGTCCCACACCCACCACCTGAAACACCCAGGCACTCACTCACTGCTGTTCATCTCCAGCAATTAGATATAAAAATATAGACCAATCATGAGCTCTCTCTGTACTGGAGGAGAAGCGCTAAGAGAGGCCGTTGTTACTAGGGAGAGCAGCAGAGAGTGGGCCATATAAAACCAGCTCTTACATAAACAACGAGGGGCTTCAGATCTGAGCAGCTGATCGCGTCAAGAGCAACATGATTGTCTGCAGGAAGATTCATTTTAGAAACAAAATAGTTTTTGGTTTTTAGTTACATGCAACAAGCTGCTTGTAACTGGAGTGTTTTGTTAGGGGTCTGTGGCACTTCTGCTTTGACCTTTGACCTCCTTAAAGCTTGTCGCTTGTAACAGCGTTGATCTTTGAACTGAAGTTGGTTCATTGTCCTTCACCACTTTTTACATTTACTCACAAAGCTCTGATTTATTTACAAAAGTTCTAAAATGTTAAATGTCTGATCACAAGCAGCCATACCACAACTTTGCCAAATAAAATTATGTAAAACTGGCATCATTTTTTTTTTTAAATCAGGAACAATCTGATCAGAAAATAACCAAACAGGAGTAAAAAAAATCCAATCAGACATTTAATAGCAGCTTTAGGTACTTGCCAGTTGCCAAATCTTAGCCTGCACGAAAAAGATACTGAGTCTTAATTACCAATTTTTTGTCAGTCCATCTGTTCTCAGTTAATCAAATAATCATCAGATGGATAAAATTGTATAAAAGTGATGATAAAAGTCCACCTCACTGCTAAAACTCAACTAAAAA
>NW_023339873.1:2032016-2033020 GCF_004916995.1 Morone saxatilis
AATATAAATATTAAGTCTCATTAGAGGTTATGGCATTACTGTGAACAAGAACTATGAGCAGTTAAACCAAAAGGTTTTTCCTCCTCAGGTTGTCTTCTTGAAGGCGTTTTAAAGGACTTAAAGTGTCCATTTTATTACATTTTGTGTCCCCTCAGACTTTGTGGTATAGCTCATGAATGGAAATAAATAACAATAAAAGCACACCTGGAATGAGAAGCATCAGTCTCACATTACCAGCGATGATAACCTGGTTGTCAAGGAGTTTGTTTTGTTTTGGGAAGCCTCTGCCCTCCAGCCTCTGGTCACACTCTTTATTCCTTAAGGCAATTGTAATAAATCAATCATCTTATACATAAATTATAAGAATAGGTGCGAGTTAAACACATTTTAGATGGCGTAATGGAAATTACACAGCACAAAATACATAAAATGTACTTATCAACTTTTCAAACACTGTCCTGTGATTGCCAAAAGCTTTTGATGAATTTTTTTTATTGCTACATAAAGCTTGGCACACACTACCACTGCAGTAAAGATACAAATTACCTCATTTTCATTGCTCACAATAATATTTATCATTATATCAGCAGGCTACCACTTTACTTTTCCAATACTGTAAAGATTGAAGTTGTTAGTTTGAGGCGATAAGATATAAATCAGTGTCTGACTTAATGGGGGGGGGGGTACTTCTACAAGAAGTTTCTATACCTTTATTTAAGTAAAGATAAGGCTGGCAATATTTTACGTTTTGTTCTTGTTAGGAAAATGTATTAGTCTGTCTCTCAATACGTTCTCATTTCCCTACTCCGTCTAGGGCTATCATCCACAATCACACTGGCTCCAAGGAAGACCTAAAGCTTCAAAAATAACCCATGCATTTACATTTTAAAAGTTTCACTTTTAAAAGAGGCTAAATCATTTCCTAAACCAGCTGGTCACTGTAGTTTTTAGCTATTATCACTCAACCAGGAGGAAGTGGTGCCTTTGTTGGAGACTATTTTCAG
>NW_023339873.1:2033120-2039793 GCF_004916995.1 Morone saxatilis
TTATGTTAGTATAATTTCCTGTTTTTGCTGGATGGGGGAGGGGGGGGGGGGGCGTCTCCAAGTACAGGATGTTCCACAGCACAATAATTCAAACACATACACATACTTCCAGTTATCGGTGTATCTATTACCCCCCCCACCCCCCGGGGCAGCCAAACAATGCCACAGCCCACAGGAGTCAACAACAGCTCTGTCCTCTTTTCTCCTTTGGCCATTTCTGTTTTGGGTTTTTTAAAACAGGCCGGGCTTCCTGAAGCATAAACAGTCTTCACAAAGCCTTCTTTTTTCCTGGGGGCCTCTCCAAGCCTGGCTGCCCAGGACCTGGTTCACACAGACTCCAGCAGCACAGACTGTTTAAACACAAGGGGCAGGAAAACTCACTTCAGGTCACTCACCTTGAGGGCCACCTTTCCTGTAATCCCACTATGGATATTTATGATCCATTTATCATCATGGTTTGGTGTTTGGCTGGAACTATATTATTCCTCTTTTGTTATTGCGTTTACTGGGGCAACTAATGAATCATCAATTTAAGGATCAATGTCTTCCTTTTACTGCTAACCCATTGTACTGATACAGGATTTTTTGAAACCAATCCTGATTTTAGAAGGCGGAGAATTTTACAGACAGATTACCAATATGGCAGCTGATTAAGTGAATATTTGAGCTCGATTTAAAATAGACTTTGCTATTTGCATTATGAAGCAATTTTGCACCAAAAGCACTCAGAAGGCTGCTTTCTTAAATAACTTCACTGAAGAATATTAAAGTTAAGTGATTCTTTTACATATTAAATAATTTAACATTGTCAATCAAATCTAGTTGACATTCTTCTGTCTTTCTCTGTGCTGCTTGCTGCTGCACTTTGCACTGACACCAATTTATTACCACAACCATTATTTTCTGCATAATATACTGATATGACTGATATACTGATATACTGTCAGGCTCTAATCAACCCTAACGAGCGAGCAGAATTCCTGTCTGAGCTGTTTGATTAATCTTCCAATTTATTTATTAATCATTTAGTCTGGACCGAGTCACAAAAATGTGCCCACAGTCCAGGGTGACTTCTTCAGATTGCTTGATTTATCTGACTGCCAGTCCAAAACACCCAAAAATATTCAGTTCAAACTGTGCAGAGCTGAAACAATTAGTTAAATAATTGATTAGTTGATTGACAGTAAACCTTTATTTAGCTAATTAATGCTTAATGCAAAAATGCAAACCAGTTTCTAGTTCCAGCTTCTCAAATGTAAATATTTGCCATGTTTCTTAGTATTCTATGATTGAGATGAGCTTGAGATGAACATTTTTCCCCCACTGTGTAGCCGATTAATCAATTAATCTCAAAAAAGAGGCAAATTCTCACATTTGAGAAGGTGAAACCAGTGAAAGATCTGCATTTTTAAATTAAACGTAAACCTTTCTGCCACAGCAGAAACTTAGTAACAATCTCCCTATGGGAAACAATACAACATATTTTAGGAAACCACTTAAGAAATGTGTGTTAAAAGCTGTTTTATTCGGTTTTACTAACTTAAATTTACTGCAGGTTTACTTTAGATTAAAAGTTCAGTGTGCAACTGTACATATGTGTAAGTATGAATATACAGTACAGTCTGCTTGTGTTGGCAGACAATCAGAGGGCTCTCGTGCAAAACTGAACTTGATTGGGACATCCCTAGATTCTTATTCCTGTTCACACCTGGCCTGTAACAGATGGCAACTCTCTCTCTCTAATCATACTACAGTAACACTAATGCTCGCTCCACCTGCCCCTGACACCCACAGCTGGGTACAACAGGTTCATGCCTGCTTTCTGACGTGTCGAAAGTAATTCCTGAATATGAAGGAAACCCCAAACTGAGGCAGAAACAGACAAGTGAAAGTAGATACACCAAGAAGTAGATAATAACACTTAATCCGCAAGTATCTCATGAAACATACTGCCCCTCACCGATAAACATTCATGGTGGAATTCTGCTTTATTGCTTTATTCATATTTTTAGCTTATCCAGTATGAGTTATAATGGAAGCAAGCAGGTAAGGTTTCACTTTGACGGGACACTTGGCTGCTGACAGACCCACTGACAGATTCCGGGATCAAACTCCTGATCACGCAATGAGAAAATACACCAAGTCTACAAGACGAGACACGAGACGTCAGCACCTCCGGCCTGCCTGCCTGTCACTGCCTCCCAGCCTCGCCGCTCTAAAGGATTGATATGGCGTCCCTCCGGTCATCCCACCACCACATCTACAGGTGGTCGGGCACGCAAAGACTTAAGTGTCCCAGCGCCAATGCTGCCGTCCGGTCCGAGGCATGGCAGCATGGATGCCAGCCTGTCACAGTTTTGCAGGATAATGAAGTGGTGTGCAGTAGCTGGACAGCTGTCGGGACGCTAATTAGGAGACAGACATCAGAGGAACGAGAGCCGTGGCCCGTAATTAATGGCTTAACGATGCAATGCTCTCACAGGCTTAATATAGAGGAGGGCCGAAAACAGTCTAAGTGACCCTGAAGAGGGTGAGAAAAGGGGGGAGGATGGCGGTGGTGGAGCACAATTAGCTGCCTGTCAATCATTCATAAGACTGATCTCTATGGGAAAGTTCAAGGCTCAGCTCAAAGGTGTATTTTTTTTTTTGTCCGTTCATCTTCTAAGACGTCAGTATGAATGTGACAATCACAAAACATGGCACGCCTCTCCTGTTTAGGCCTCCAAATAAACACACATGTAAACACAGCGTGCAATAAGAATGTCACTGATGTGATGCCAGAATAGATAGCAGGGTTTTTCCTACATTATAAGACTTTGGCGAGCACCGGATCGTTTATTCACAACGCCTATAAGCTGAAATCTGTGCTGAGACAAGTTTTTTCTTAAAATGGCAGTAACATGGTTTATTGCAATTATTGGTGAACAAAAGTAGTTATCGTGACAGGCCTACAACAAGCCTTGTAGCTGTTCCGAGTAGCCACATTCGAAAGAGAGGTGAAAGTTTGACACATGGTGAATTGTATAATTGGTGGTGGCGGTGAACACTATTCATGATGCAGCACTCAGATCTGAAGGTATTTATGTGAAAGGGAAACAAGATGCAAATGGAGGTTGATAAATGAAATAAAGTTTTAGTAAAGGAATGTGTTTCTTCGTTGGCGGTAAAAAAAACAACAAAGCAGATATTGGCAGATAGTTGAAGTCACTTAACGATCTGAGACCTAAATCAAGTCATCGGTGAGCCAAAACCGAACAAAGCCAATTCTGCTATGTCTTATCACATAGATTACATCCATTCATTAACCCCTCTTCCTCCCAGCGGTGTTGGAGAACATAACCAAACAGTTTCAGGATAAGTGGAGCGTGTAAAAACAGGATATAGCTGGGAACTCAGCGTGCAGGCAGGTTAGGACCAAACTTATTGGCTTTGTAATTTCATCTAACAAGTCTGATTCACACGATCAACATTGATTTACTTGACTAGGAAAGGAAGGTTTTCATGCCATTTACAACTGAAATACCACCTGTGCTATGACATGCACTTCCATATGATGATCACATACTATCCTTGTACGAACACGCCTTCCATAAGGACTACACTAAGCTGCCCTTGAGCAAGGCGGCTGGATGATCATGTTGTCTGAGAAACAGACGTTGACTGCAGCTCAGGATTTAACGCCTCATTCTTTCCTGATTAATGTGATTGAATTTCATTCACAGCAATCCCAAGATTCCAGGAACAAACATGTTAAAAATTGAAAGTACTTTAATTGGTTGATGGTAGGATATCGCACAATCCGGTTGGAAGATTGGCATTCAAATTCACTTCACGTTGGCCAGCTGTGCAGCGGTGCAGCTCTATTTTAGTTTAACAACTACCTGTATTTCTGTCAGATTTTATGTGAACAACCAGGTGCAACAATATTAAAGTCTTCCACGAGAAACTGTATTAAAATCTGCACCATTATCACTATATTTAAATTTTATATTTTCTGGTGTGACCATTCAGAACAACTATAAACACTTGTAAACTGTCAACTACACTTCTAGTATACCAAGTCCTTAGGCCAGAGATGTACTTGCTTTTAACTACATGTATGCATCTAACTAGCCAGCAGAACAGATTTTATGTAACTCTGCAAATGTGATCAGGGTGCAAAGAGAGTTTTGAATGGAACCATAATATGTTGCACATGTGTAATATGACATGCCCACTTTGGTTCCCAAGGAAAACCTGCTATTTTTGGTTCTAGCTGTTAACAAACTTCTCAAGTTTAACTAGCTGCCTGAACTAGAAGGGAGCTTCCTTGTTGGTGGAAAAGGCCTGTTAGTGAAGTTAATAAAAAAATAATAATTTGGACCATTGGCTGTGCACATTCTCAGAAATTCACAGGAAGTACCCGCATGTTATCAAACTTTAGTCTTCTTGTTAAAGGAACCAACCAACTAAGCACTTGCTAGCTAGGTCTTGTTACACTATTATGTAACACTGTTATGGGAAATGAATCAGATCAGCCATAATATCAGAACAGAGGGGCAGACCAACACATTGTCACATGCAGTGTGAACAATCACATATGGACTGAACTGGACTCCTGGACTTAGTGCAGTACACAAGTCAAAGCCAAAGTGATCTGCTAGGGAAGCCAAAATGTGAAACAAATACTGTGAGCTGAGTATAATCCCATTTCATACACCTATGACGTGCAAAAACCCTCTAATTTTATAGCAGCATGAGAAAAGCATGATTCAGGATGAAGAGGAGAAAAAAGATAGATAATTTATTTTCTGTGTTTATAATAGGGGTGATCCTTACCATTGCTGTGTGTGCCGTTGTCTTTGTCCCATGCCTCCACTATCACAGTGTACGCTCGCTGAAACAGAGAGAAAGAAAGAGGGGCAGAGGTTATCATAGTGCACGCTAATACAGAGAAACTCAGATATGAACACTCACAGACGTGGACGTGCACATGATGTGGAGTTTACACAGAAACTCAGGCATGGGCTGCTGTCAGTCATAAACTGACACACATGAGTGCCTTCAAACCCACACACACACACACAGATATTTTGCATAAAAGGTGAGTAACGATGGGAAAATAAGTCCTGTTCCCACACTGCTGTCACTGATTAGCTTCCATCTGCCTGAGGCTGGTTAACAAACGCAAAACATTCACCTGTAATTCAACAGAACTCATCTTTCATATTTCATCAGACAGGTCTGCTTTTTTATGATAATGTGACCAAAAAAACTAAATCCAGTTTTCCCATTGTCATTTCTGGATCAGGCAGGGGTTTATTCTCTCCATCACCTTTTCTGTGACACGGTATTGATCCCAGAGGGCAGCTCCACAGGGAGGTCAGCACCCCTGGAACTAGCAGGGATTTGATGACTTGTCAAGGGCACTTTGTGTGGTAATGTATTGATTTCCAATGGGGAAATTCATTTTTCCTGCCTTTTCCACAGGGATCTGGTAAGGACTCGGTGTGCCTTTAAAATGTGTGTCGGGGGAGACACTTGGGATGATGGAATCGATACTGTTCACTGGGTTTCTTACAGTGTACTGAAATCTATAATTGACCTCTAAGAACTTGCTTTTAACTAGTGCTTGCACACTTTGGTTGTACAAGTTTTCAGAAATTAACAGTGCATGTTCGCTAGAACAAATAAGAATGACACAAAGTCTTGACAATACTGAAACATGGCAGAATAAGCATTAGTATTTTATTAGATTCCTCTAAAGGGAGCTCTACCATAGCTTGAGAACAACTGTTATAAGAAACATAAGCATGCTTTAACCTTTTTTCCTCATTTAACAAAAAAATACTCAAAATTGTTCAATGCATCAATGTGAAATAAACTTGGTCCAGCTTTTATAAACCGATCTGACTGTTGAAGAAGAATAAAACCACAAAACTATGAATCTGACAATGCCAACTTTTTATACTTGACACTTTTCAGCCGATAATTAAGTTTGATATGAAGTCTGTACAAAGCAGTGCTGCTGATCAAAATCAGATCAAAAACACATGTTCTATATAAAGCATTGGGCTGAAGTGGATTTAAAGTTGACCAGACGTAATCAATAGGTCTGTTTCACTGATAGAAGTTAACACACTCATCAAGATATTCTTGGAGGAACTTTTTTAATTTAAATTTAGTTTAGTGCAGGTCATTCTGTGTGTGATAGTAGATTAACGAGTACTGTGTTGTATAATACCAACATTACATTAATTACCATAGACTACTTAGTGCTACACTACATTATTCTGTGGATATTTGGTGTAAAAGCCCAGCATGCCTGCACACTATGCCCTACTTTCCAGAGGAGACGGACTCCGCCATCCCACAGCAACAAACTCAAACTCTGGATTGTTTCAGGTGCAGAGCTATTTTTTTCCTTTTTTTCACGGGCATCAGCAAACAAACCGAAATGGAGCTTGCTGTCTGTCAACTGCATGGGGCCGGACAAGCAGCTGTGAGTTCCCATGACCCAAGTCTGACTCAGAGTGACTGAGGGCTGCAGGGAAGATTACAGGGGAGGTTACAAAGTGGTGCACTGGAGAGATTAGAGACAGAGAGAAGACAGAAACATGAAACAAAGAGGTAGGGAGCTAAAGTGTTTTATGGTGCTTTAAAGGTAATTTTATGGCTTTTTTGGGTGGGGGGG
>NW_023339873.1:2039893-2040091 GCF_004916995.1 Morone saxatilis
CAAATGAGGCAGCATTTACTTCATTAAATTTGGCTTTGATCAGGTGAAAAAACTTAATAGGAGTGCAGAGACAGATGCCTGAAGAAAGCAGCATTTGGTCCCCCAGAAAAGCAAATGTAATAAAACAATCTGACAAAATGGGAAGTTTAACCTGACTGTGACATCTTGGAAGTCGTCGTTGGCAACTGTTTGGAAAAA
>NW_023339873.1:2040229-2057509 GCF_004916995.1 Morone saxatilis
ATGCCCATCAAGCTAGTAATTGGATCTTGGAACGGTTAAGACTGTTTTGACAAATGCTATTTTCAAAGTGAAGAATAAACTGTTAGGCTGGTGGTAGCATTCGTCATTTCTCTGACTGCATCCATGCTGTTGTTAGAAAGCAGAACACCAACAGGATCCGAGACCTCATTTGAGTGGGAAAGATATGCCGACAGTTTGCTGGGTTTAATGTCAAAACTACCGAAAGAACAAAAAGAACACGTAAGAACGAATAAATCAGTCCTAAAACCAAAGGAAACTAAAGGAGATAGAGCAGCAGATAATTTACAAAAGAGGAGAGAAACTAATTAAACTGCTCAGCATTACAAAGACCTGGACGTGGAGCAAATCAAGACCCCCTGCCTCTGACAGCTCTACTAATGCAGAGTAGTTTGTCATTTGAGTGTTGAAATACAAGCTCAGGCACACATGGTGAACCAACAATGAAATCTATCCAGTGAGGTTTTGTGAGTGTCTACGTGATGTCATGCAACTTTCAGAGAGAGCCAGATGCGTTCGCAGCGGCATTTTCACAATCTCAACTTTTACCATCCTCTCCCTCCGAGAGTGTAAGGACTTATTACACCATCAACCATAGCTGAGCAGTGACATCACCCACAATTAGGACGAGATAGAGACACTGTGGTGGTTGTAGTCTGCAGCTTTCCCTCTTCACACTGTAAATGCAACTGCTTGATTCAAGCATCGTCTCGGTGGAGGAGCTTCATTCTGCACTGTCAGACTTTAGGATAGCAGCAGTAATATGACTCAAGCCTACAAAACTAACTTTCCAAAAAATGATGATCAGCTGGTTGTGGGGCAGTTTCAGGACTCAGACGAGTAACTTACCGTCTTCTTTCTACTAGAGGAGCTTAAAAGCTGACTTTGATTGGGCCTTTTGCATTTTTCGCGACCACCATAGTTTCTCCTAGAAACTTCACAGCCTGTTCGTCAAATACAGCTTGTGTTCAGTTAGTTGCAATCTCCGTCTTTACCCATAGATGCAGCTAAATTCTACATACTGGTCCCTTAATGAAGAGTAACATAATCTCTGTTTCTCCACTCACTTTGAGCTGCAGCTGATACCAAACCCAACAGTTTTTAGGTACGTTAGACAGTCGATCCTGGTTTGTCAATCAAATGTGTCGAGGCAACAAAAGCCGTATTTCTAAACTAAATGGTACACCACAACCCTACTCCTTTTTGGTACATCTACCTCAATTTCCACTGTAGACAGTACACTGGATAGTACCCCTCACCACAGGCGGAGCTGACTGTCATATCGACGCAGTTGAGAAACAATAGGAAGCATTACTTTGGCAGTAAATGTACAGTGTAGGTTTCAGTCTGTCAGTCAAAAATGACTGGTTTGTGCAGTTCAGATAAACATCAGTACAGTTAAAACTACAACCCTTTCTGCATTAGAAATCGGTAAATACAGTTTTCATATCAGCACACATTGGAGGATATATACACTGAAAAGGTTAAAAGCAATGTCCCAAGTCCTCTGTACTCCCTGAAAGTCTGTGTCAGGTGTGGAACAGAATGTCAAAACGACACGAATATTTGCTCCAATCACTAATAACCCCAAAATCATGACCTCAGCCTGAGGGCGATCTTGGCTCAGCACAGACGACACACACACGTCAGACTGAGGTTACAGCAGTGATTTATGAGCCCAGTGAGCAGTCATAACTCTGTAATGAGCGAAAATAAGTGTACATTATCATAATCAATCTTTCCCTTTGTAATCAATTTTAAATGTCACAGCCAGTGGCTCCCAGACAGATGGAGCTGTCCCACGGCCTCAGTGGAGCCTGACACGAGTGTGTGTGTGTGTGTGTACATATCTGAGTGTGACTGAGCTGAAGTGTATGTTTGTGTGCAGGAAGTGTGTCCTTGAAGGACAGGAGCTGGAGGATCAAAGTGTCACGTCTCTGCTGTCTGCAGTGAGACGACCTTATGAGCCGACTCTGTGTGTGTGTGTGTGTCTGTCTGTGTGTATGAGATGGGAGGGAGGGAGGGGTTGGGTGGGGATGTGTTGGGAGACACTTGACACCTCCTAACCAATTTACAGGAGTCAGAGGGATTTGAGTTTTCATTAGGTGAGGAGAAACCAGCCCACTCCTCGCCGCCTTCACCTGTTCAATGAATAAATTACTGCTTCAGTGCGGCAGGAACAGCCGCCAGCAGCACACAGCTCTGCTGAGAATACACTGTACGGCCTGGAGCTGCTCCACACACTGCACATTATGTTTTTTATACATGCAAAAAAGGTTTATTATAAATAAGATTCTTCAGCTCAGCGTCTTTCTTGATTTACAAAGTCAAAATTTTATATTTGACTTTGAAGCCAGTTTTCTCATATTATCTGATAGAATATTTCTGATATTATAGTATCACAAAATATTCTCTATATTTTATTTAATAACACTAGCACAGTAGAAATCAAGCAACGCTTCATTTTACAGGGCTGTCAATCATGGTAATTAGGTGATAATTATTGTTATTTCCCAATAAGCGGGTAAGAAATAGCTGGTAATTTCTCAGGGGGTGTTTGGTTCATGCAGTGTCAATCAATATTCCTCCATCATCCCCTGAGACAGCAAACTGGAAAACAAATCCCATTATTTGCAGTAAGTACTGAACAGGATAGACAGACTGATGTTGCTATAATACTAATCAACTAATCTTTTAGCTTTGTTTTTGGTCTCCACCAACTCCTGAGGGAAATATCTGGCTCTTAACTGCTAAAGGCTCCACTATGTTCACCAGCTTGTCCCTAACTGTGTCTGTCTGCTGTTTGCTGCTGAGCAGGTAGTGTACAGTGGGTTTTAAGAGTTTTTTTTCTGTAAACAGCTGCCTGCTTCATCTGAAAACGACACCATGAGAGCAGCTTTAAACCAAAGTTTACATTTTAAGGTGGACTAAAGTCAGACGAATGTTCCTTTAATTGAAAATTCACAGCAGCTGGGAAATGTTAATGGTAAAAAAAAAACCCTGAGACCCAATTAACAACTTTACAAGAGTTGTGATCAGAGGAAGAAATGTAAAAAAAGCAGCGGCAACACCTGTCACGTCACACCTGTTAGTCTATTGACATGAATAAAACATTTCGCTCCCGGCAGAGAGGAGCTGGGATGGTTAATTTAGCACATTATTAACAGAACAAGCCCACCGCCCCTCCACCCACACACCACCACCTCTTCTCTCTAAGGAGGCCTCACCGCACCAACCCTCCCCCAGGAGGCCTCGTTCAGACAGCAAATCTAATCAAAGCTAATCTAATCAGGTCTTTATACTGAGCTGCAGAATGGAAAAATGACCCAATTCACTTTTCCCACACCAAACGCGTGAAAAGCTATTTCTGTCGCTCCAGGTTACGCCGGCTCCTCCAAGTGACGGAGAGGAATTCTGTGAATTTTTCCTCTATAGTAAATCGATGCCATGTATGCTCTACAAAGGGAGCAGAAAATACCGCCTTAAATCCATTGGTTAAGTCCTCTAAATCAGTGACATACTTGAAAAGACTTTTTCAGGCCTGAGTATGGAGAAATATATTTTCTCTAGATATTGTACACAAAATATGATGTTTCTATATTTTTATCTTATAAGGGGAGTATTTGCTTTGCATATTGGACTTTTTCCACAATATTTTTTGCTTGTTCTTCAACAAATTAAGGTGCCAAAGACATCAAACAAAGATCTCAGTAAGCACGGCACGTACAGAGATTAAATCTGAGTAAAACATTGTGCTCAGGTTTTTATTACCTCCTTGTCAAATTGTCTGTAATCAGATGCTGCCACTGGGAATCAGGCTGCACTGACTCAACCTACACTCCCACTGTTAGGACGGTATACTGTGTACTGCAACCACAAGGCAGGAGTAGAGATGTTGTCTTCTCATTTATTACTTTACCTTGTATCCACAATCACAATCGCTTATCACTCATCTGCTAACTTGTAATCATAGACTCAGAGGCAATGCATTGTCTCTGTGGAGGTACATACAGCACTACAGGTGATTCATGCATTTGATTCTGCCATCTGTGCCTTATAAGAAGGTGACAGGGCACTAAATGTAAGCATAGGAAGGCGACATGGTTTTCAGGAAGAAGAAAATAGAGACAAATGACACGATAGCAAAGGTATGAGTGAAATCTGAACCATCAAAATCATTACAAACTGAATATCTATCAAAAAAAACAAAACTTTACTCATGTCAGCATCACTGAATCCCAACAATCCCTGTGAAAATGTCCTCTAGATATCAAAGGCTTTTATTCAAGAGTTGTCAAAAAGAGGATTGTCTGGCAGATTCTGCACGTGTCATACTGGGAATGTGTCTGTGACCAGTTCAAATGCTTGGCTGAAGTTCCTGATTCGATAACAGGCTGTAAACAGAGTGGATTGGAAGAAAATACCAGACAGGATGAGTGGTGAGAGAGAGAGAGAGAGAGAGAGGGAGAGAGAGAGACAGAAAGAAATTCAGACCAACCATGACCATTCAGTCCACAGAGACTCACTGAGGAAATTCAGTAGGTTTTCACAACCTGGTTGAGATTGATTTCCAAACTGAGCAACTTTGACATTTCAGGACTGAAAGGACATGGACGTGTGTTGCTTGGTGGCTGTTGAGTTGTGGACTCGAGTAACATGACTTGACTTACAACGTCTTTGGACTTGGACCTTACAAAATCGACTTTTGACTTTTGAAAATACTTAAATAATAATAAAATGGCATTATATTTGGAGAAAAGCACATTATGACTTGTTTGGGACTTGAGACTCAAAGTTCAGGACACGACTTTGGACTTTTCTTTGATAAATGTGTATTCAGACATGAAGTAAAGAGACAAAAAGCTGCAGGATGCCAGCTCTTTTCAACAGAAACCTGCTATAAGCCACCAGCATCACAGGTGTAAAGAAGTGAATAGAGACCTTCCTCACCAGAAAAACAACTGCGTGAGTCAACAGCAAGCCACCTCATGCAATCTTGTGAATAATGACTAGAGGCATCACTGTTTTATTCAAGATTTGTATTTAATATTCAAACTCTAATCATTTGTAATGAAAATGTTAGCTTGCCACAGAACTGAAGCAGCAGATGCAAATGAAAGGAACAACATCAAATGTGGAACACAGTTTAGGATTTGAACTTGTTAGGTAGGAGGTTGTAGTGGATGGTTTGGTGAAGGAATCCAAGGTTTACAACCCTTCACCTATCAAGAGTGTATGTTGGCTGATTGCTGTCAACCAGGTTGTATTTTAGCCATAAAGGCAGCAGAAAACTCTCATATGATCGTTTTTGGATCAGGTATACAGGTTGTTTCACTCAACTGACAAACAAGTTGGTTAATCCTAGTGCAAATGTTCTACAGAGTGAGGAGGTATCAGCTAAGAGGTAACCACAGCACAAAAACAAGTATGGAGAAGAATTAATTTGATGAATATTTAAAAAACTAGATTTCAGATTCGCTAATGTGAGAATATGGAGCTTTTCTCCATCTCATAACATATCAAATTAACCAAATCCCTTTAGGATTTTTAAGTGTAGGTCATAAAAAGTGATTGGAAGATGACATATTGGGTTCATGAAAAGAGAACTGAAATTTCACCACAAAGCAAGTGGGAACTGTGTTACATGTCCCCCTGTATTCTTTTTAAACGCTCTAGTTTCTGAAAAGTTCAGAAAGATCAACAAATCCGGTGGACGTGACACTCTGAGACACCCAACAGAGGACCCTGAATACGACTATTCATCCTCTGCTAACAACTGGATGCAGCTCTAGATTCCAAGCTCTGTGTCAGCGAGGAACCAACACCTGAAGCAGGCGTGAATACCAGATTCAGCATGTTGCACTCCAGAGAGCAGCACAAGAGAGGCCTTATGTAAACGCTCTCAAATCCACTCCTGACATTTTGCCCAGCGCAGCTGCCCTCCTCTATCTCTGTTTCTCTCTGTTTCCATCTCCCTCTTCAAGCTCTCCGTTTCCCCCTCCCTCCGCTCGTCTTGATAACTCAATATCTGGGCACAAAGGCTGAGGTATAAAGTCATTGTTCCCGCTGAAAGGTGCAGTGACAAAGAGGTTAAGGCAGCCCTCGTTTCCACAGTGCCGGCGGGAAAGTGATATTCACGCCGTGGGAAAACCCTGACCGGCTCCTTCATCATTGATCCACCTGAGCACAGACGAATGCACGGCTCCTCCTGCACCCAACAGCAGGCACCAATCAAACTCTTTAATGTCGAGACGAGATGGAAGGAGAGAGGGTTTGCTGCATGAAACATAAGCTTGTCCGACTTTTAAACCTAAACTCTTCAGTAGGAAGAAACTTTGAGTGGCGAGTCCAGTCATACGGCTGTCCTGTAGTCAAGCATACGTAGGCTTCACTTAAGTGTAAACACACGCGAGAACGAGACACAGACAGATCAGGTCAGAGAAGAAAAGGACGAGGATGTAATTTATTCATGTCAACAGTCTCAACTCAAGGTCGACTTATTCACTTACTGTGAAGCTTTTGACCATATCACACTGACTCTATCAGAAGAAGAGATGTCAGCTGCTAGCTGCCTGTTTTTACAGGAAACACGTAAATATGGGGAAGCAAACAGCACTCGGTTTCATGAGGACTTTAAAGAGCCTCTATCAAGCTTCCCATCAAGTTAAAGGGTAATTCTCGTTCATTTCAACTTCTGTTTGAAGGTTTTATGCCTTTATTAGAAAAGTCGTCATTACAAAGAGGTGATACGACACAAGGGAAGAGAGGGATGGGAAATTATGGGCACATAGGGACAACAAAGGTCCCTGGCCAGGCAAAAAACCAGGGCATTGCGGTTAATGGTTGGGAACTCACACCTCTAGGCCACCAGGGCACCTCCAGTTCATTATTTCTATCAGTTATAGTGACATTGTTCTCATTAAAGTAATTGGTAAGATCAGGAAAGAAGTCAGACATGTCAAGAAACACAAGCAGGTTGTAAAACTCACCAACAGTTTATCCCTCAAAGCACAGGAAGACTGTCGACACATGACTACGGTAAGTACAGCAGGACAAAGTCCGTCTAGACACTGTGATGGATTTTTATGGTTTTGGTAATAACTGTTCACTTTTGTTTCTGTACCAATGTTGCTGTGAATATAATGTTATTATAACTGATAGAAATCATAGACAAAACTATGAAAACCGGAGTTGTAATAAACCAGAATTATCCTTTAACTTTCACTTTATTCCATTGCACACATAGAACAATAACTGTCATTTTAGACACAGCCAGAAGTGTGTGAGAGTGTTACAGGGGTTTCTCCATGAAGTGGGAGGTTGGGTAACTGGGGGTTACTGACAGAGATTTAGGCCCCAGATGTGTTGAGAAACCCTGCTGAACCTTCACCCAATCCCTCTGGAGAGGACGCTTACATCAGGCTGCACGACATCCATGTTGCAGCAGTGTACAGAAGAACATTGTACTCATTGTCAGGGACAGTTTCCTTCAGATTTGCCTTTCTATAGTGATGAGTCAGGGTGCGTTCATACCAAGCAAGGCTGTTTGCAGCGGTTTACTTGAACTCTGGTTCATTTCCAGCTACTTCTTCATGTGCTGTTTACTGGGATAAACACCACAGAAGAAAGAATACCAAGAAATCTGTCATTCTTAGTACAGTACACTGAAAACAAAATCAATCTCAATGCTTATGCATGTTGAGACTCGTGACTTCTGACTCCATATAACTTTCATAAGCTGGTTCACAATGTGTGGCTGAATGAGCCAAATACAAAAGTACAGCACTGTGATTACTCTTCCTTCTCTGTTTCGGACCAAAGAAAGCAATCTGTAGGTGTGATCACACCCTCAAAGCTAGCAAAACAAGCTAACAAAACTGGAACACAGGAGCCAAATGATTTCTAACGCACAAAATATGTCGTTTTTTTCTAGGATTTTCTCCTGAGAGAGAAAGGGAGAGGTAAACAAGGGATGCCTGAGATAGTATGAGATCAACAAATATAGCAACAATGGAGGGTTTTGTCATCTATAACCTCCACCTCCCTTTTTTCTATTTCCCATCTTACTCTCCTCTTTTATTCTTCCATAACCTCTTTCTCTCTCTGTGTGTGTCTCTCTCTCAGTGAGATCCAGCTGAGCTCCATTAGCCCTGTGAACAACTACTGCGAGTCAAGTGGGAAATTAAGCTCAGCGTGTGTGTGTATTTGTGTGTGTGTGTGTGTGTGTGTGTGTGTGTGATGCTTTAATCACCATTGCTAACCTCAGTGCTCGCAACGCATGTATTTCATTACCGCTGGCAACACACACGTACAATATGACTATATGCACATAGGTCCCATTTGCACCTGGTATTAGCATGTAATCTGTAAGTGGATATGTTATCCTGACGAGGGGAAAAGCGTGTTAATACAAGGTGTAAAGGCACACAGAACGTATCCCGATTGGGACGCTACCAGATCAGCGAAACCATATCAGATCCCAGCAGGTGTAAAAGACATCTGTAGGGTTTCTTCAGAATAAAATGCACAAGACAAGAGCAATCACAATACCTGTCTAACTCTAGTTTCTCCTTTGCTCACTTTTGGAATGGGAGGGGGAAGCGGGGGAGTTGCAACTATACCGCTAGATGCCACTAAATCCTACACTCTGGATCTTTAAGACCACGTGGACTCTCCACCTCTCCATGCTATCTCAACCGAGCACAGAAAAAAAAAAACTATATATGACCCCTTCCTCAGCAAAGTGAGAATGAGTATATAGGCCAACCAGCAGCATCGCTTCTTTTGAGCTCAACGTACCAAATCTGGACCAGATTAATAATGACACAATGGCAAAACCACAATAACACACACACACACAGCAGGCTTGGTGATAATTCAATGATATATATGATATACATTACTTGTGTCCGACTGGCTGGCAGGTTTCCAGTGAAACTGTATATCAGGACATTTCAAACATAGTGCTAGTTTAATGGCAGATCTAAATCAGTGCTCAGTGTAGAATAAACTACAGGTAACCATAGCAACAATACTAATGGTTCAAGCTACATTACCAGTTAAGAGGTCATGACATACAGCAAGTCTAATAATTGAGTCTGTGGCATCTTGATACTATAATGGACAATCCCAACTCAAGGCCAACTGACTTATTTTTTTTCATAGTTTTTAACCATATCACATGTTCTTCATCAGGGGATAAAGACATGCTCGTTCACTAGATGTTATGATTTCCTTCTGTAGCACTTCTTGGACTTGGCTTACAAGTTAAGTTCAGTAAAAGGCTAGTAAGTGGACCTTTAGTTGAGATTGCTCAAGTCAAGAACTACCAAAACCTGTGCCTGATTGCCTTTAAATTGTAAGATTTTATCTGGCTGGGATGAAGACTACTAGTACATATCAGTATCAATATGATGCATATATAGTTTTCATGCACACACAAACTTATTATTAAGTTTTAATCTTAAAGTTTGGGGGGGGAACTTATGGGGAACAGATTTTTGTTCCCATAATGCAACTGTGAGAACAGATTTATATCCTCACAGCGTGATTAATACACACAAAGCTGCCCCTGTAGACACATCAGTCACACATAAAACCAAATCCACCAGCAGCGTCAACAATCGATCAGCCGGACAGACTGAGCAGCTAATCACTCATTTATACGCCTCCGAACCGGGTCAGCTGACATGGAAGCTGTGGCAGCGTGGGAAAGATGAGCAGGCCTCGTCCTGACCGCAGTTAACCGAGCAGAGAGCTTTCAACCGCCTCGCCTGACCAACACACACCACGTAACAGAGCCCTGCTGTGGCCATCCTGCAGGCTTTTAGGCTTATTAAAGACACACAGACCAGAGAGGGGACGCAGAGGGAGCAGGGTACATTTTGTGGTCTAAATTTGTTATTTAACAAAGAGAAATGTGTTCCGGGTTAACCTATCTGGCTTCATGAGACAGAACCTTTGGAGTTTGGTGCCTGCAGAAAAGGAAAACTTTGTCCTCACTGCAGTTCAAAACCTTGCTGGCTGACTCAAACTAGAGCCACTGCACACAAAGTGAAGTAAACATGATGTTCAAGTAATTCATTATGAATACATGATTAAATGCAATGATGATACATCGTTAAAATAACAATAAACAGGGTTGCACAGAGTGTAAAATGGCTACATTGAGAAGTTATTACAACGTGCACAAAGAGGCTTATTTTCAGTGAAATAGAGGATGATTTAATATACTGCAATACTGTAAGCAAGGCAAAAGTTCTTTTGTCTTCTAACATCTTCGGTCAGAGTTGGAAATAAGCATTTTCACCTTCATATGTTATCTTTTGGATTTCTGTTCTTTTTGTCTGTATAATAAAATCAATCAATCAACAGAAAAGTATGTGTGTCTTTTTTTAATGCAAGCAGAACAGTTGGATGTGCATCCGTCTTAATCTCAGTCCCTGTAACATCCAACATCACAGCCCTGCTATGTAGCCTGAACCTATAAACTGTGACTTAAACCACGCGTCAATTTGCGCTCTCGCTTTGTGTGCAATATAGCCCGCTAGCTAATGCTAATTAGCAAGCTGCATGCAGATATTAGACTCCTGCGAAGGAGCAGATGAATTAGAGCAGATTTCATTAAACTGGATATCAGGGTTTTACTTCATAGTTCTTAACAGCTTGGCAAGCATTTTTTTTACTTTGTTGCACAACTCTTTTGCACATGTAAGCATAAAGAATGTGACATTTCAGTCTTTCTATATTTTGCAGGATCATCTCCACACCTCAATTACACCACAGCATCTCTCTCAGCTTCCTGAACACACCCCCAACCTCACAGGGACGCTGGAAGATGATAAATGCATGACATTAACAGTTTTAGCATTACTTTAAAAGGCAGGGATAATTTCATAGCCTTTTGAATCGTTATTAACAACATTTTACACAACTATTGAGTGGATAAAACGGATACAAAACAAGGCTTTCCTGCCAAAAATACTAGTGTACACATGTAAGTCCAAGTGAAAAAGCTTTGAACATTTTAATGGACTAATGGTTTTTCATTCTGCCAGATCTTAGCACCCATGCAACCACACCAATCCTACACCACCATCGTCACACCCTCCTCCTCTTTTCCCAAAACTAATCAGCCATGAAAGCATCTCCAAACTCAGAAGAGCTCCTGATGGAAGAGCAGCTGAGCGTGCCAGAGACGCACTCGGCAAATGAGCCAAACGAGCCAAACGAGCCAACCGCCGGCAGTGACGGCATCGAGGAAAACAACCGAAGAAGACGACAACGAGGACTCGCCGTCATCCAACATTGCACTTTGTGATTGCTCACTGATACTCCTCTGAGTGAGGTGATCTTATGCTCGCTGTAATCATAGCCTGTTTTCCTAATGCTATTTCACTAAAACATTTATTCAAGGAGGAGGAGGTCTCTAAACAACAGCTGTTCCACCTCTGTCCTCTCAGATCTGCCAGGCTGAGGGGGAAGAGCGGGGGCAGAGGGGAGGGTAAAAAAAAAGAAAAACGGGCCATGAAACTGAAGGAGTATGCACCCTTGATCCTTGATTTACTCACAGAGGGGTGAGGGGAGGACAGCAGCTCTAAAAATACCCCATAAGGAGAGAGGGAGAGAGAGGGAGATGGAGCGATGGGAGGGGAGGTTTGGGTGAGAGGGGGGCAGCAGAGGAGGAAGAGGAGAAGAAGTAAATGCTTGTTTTTGCTCCACTCACAACTGAAAAAAAAAAAGCAACATCTTAAGTTTAGGCATCCTAAAAATACACCTCCCTCGTGACCAAAAACTCACAAGGAAGCTGCGAGGAGGTTTTTTTTAAGGGGGTGGGGTCGGGGTGGGGGGCTGCTTCCTCTCTCTTCCCCATCATGCCTCCCATCCTCCCCCCTCCGTCCCTTTCATGAAAAAAAGATGTCACTAAAGACCTAAACAGCCGGAGGGGTTAACATGAAGGGGGAATGATCGGCAAAGTAGAGGGCAGAACAATGTCCTTCTTTTTTTATTTTTTTCAGCGGCTAATTCATGTCAGGACCAGTGGCCCAGATACTGGGGCCGACCAAGGAGTCCACTATAGCAGCACCAGAGGCTACAGGCCACAGCCTCACACAAACACACTCAGTTAGCGATTGTCAGCGCTGTCTGTCGGCCAGCAGCACGCCACAGTGCGAACTACAGTCTGAGGCAGACGAGGAGACGGAGAGACAAAGTGAAGATGACTCATTCATTATTAATTAAACAAAGTGCAAAAAGAGTATTGTTCTGATGTTGACATAATTATCATTATTATGTTATTTTCACACAAAGTAATTTTATGTTGACTTGTTCGATGGACTTTCTCATTCTCCATGACGAAATGACGCCATATTTGCAAAAATTCAAGCTAAAGATCTCCATATGTACCTTATATATACAGAAAGGTGGATGCTCTGTCCTGAACAGTGTGCATCATTGCACTGAGCTAAACTGCAATCTGCACATTGAACAACATCCTGGAGACACTTGAGGAGGAACTGAAGAGCAATCCCACTTCCAGGATCGACAGGCACGCATTAGATACAGTAGATACAACAATGGTACAACCGCAATATGATTACTCAATTCAGCAACAATAAATCGATTAGTTGTCAGCTATTACACCACCAACAACTGTTTTGATAATCAGTTAATCATTTTTTGTCCAAATTCTCTGATTTCAGCTTCTCAAATGTGAGTATTGTCTGGTTTCTTTGGTTGTCTGTGACAGCAAACTGAATATCTTTGGGTTGTGGAGAAAATAAGACATCTGAGGTCGTACCCTGGGTATTTCCCCCATTTTCTGGATTAAACAACTAATCAATTAATCATGAAAAAGATCATTAGTTGCAACCCTTTATACAAGCAGTTCAAACAACCAGTGAAAACTCTATGAGCTGTCTGGAGAACAGATTAAAAAACATGAAGCGTGATGACATTTTTAAAATGCTTCGACCTTGACAGCCTCATCAAAAGGAGCTGCTGAACACTGATACCTTCCTTTGTGCCCCCCTCACACACACACACACGCACTCCTGCACCCCCTCCCAGGCGGATAGTGGAAAATACTGACCCCACACACGCCGAGTGAGACAATGACCCAATAACGGATAGAGCGTGAACCTGAGAGGCGGCGAGGTAAAGGCATCCCCCGGCCCAGATTGACCGGGGATCTTCACTTGTTTGAGTAGTTGGTGACACTGATATCCACCGCCTGTGTCACACACAACTTAGTGGTAACCGTATCCGCCCGCAGGGCCCCAACTTACTACTTCCATCTTCCCCTCCGCTGACAGCTGACCATGGGGAGTGATGAATGGAGAGGTCACGGAGCCAGCCGAGCACACAAAGCACCCGATATGTACGATATGTATGAATCTGACATGAGCACACAGACAGGGTTTCTGCTTTTTCACAGCAAGTATGTCTGGAATGAGCTGAATGAATGAACGTGTTTTATATCCATATGTTCACTGATTCACAACACTGGGGTTTTCTAAAAGCCGTTAAATGTTTTACTCTTTATTCTATAGTCCGTAAAATGTTTAAACTTTAAGACGAATGTCAATCACATGTTCCCAAAGCCCAATTCTAGTCACCAAACTGCTTATTTTATCTGGGCAACCACTAAAAAACTCAAAATATTATATTTATATTAATATGAAACAGAGAAAAAGACCAAATCCTTAAATTGGAGAAGCTGCAAACAGGAGTTTTGGGGTATTTTGTCTTCATGCACCCCAAAAGTGCATGCAGTGAGATTTACTTAATTCAAGATATTTTCTCCAAAAATGAGTGTCCGTATGTGGAAACAACAACACATTTAGATCGACTGCTGCAGGGCAATCAAGGAAAATGAGAAAAAGGTAGAAAGTCCTTTAAGCAAGCTTCTTCAATCTCAAAATACTTTAAAATCTCACTTTTACAACTAAATAAAAGCTTAAAATTGCTTGGTAAGATGGAAGTTCTCTCAGTGTGACTGATTTAAGTAAATGAAACTACTTTTCTATTGATTGATTAGTTGGTTAAAGCACTAACTACTTCAGCACTAGCCAATATTCTCATGATCAATTTCTACTTCCATTATGTCCATCACTCTTTCATGACTCATGATGAGAGGGCTCTTATTTTGACAGCTCACTCAGCTGTTGTGGGAATCAAACCTGTGACGTTTCCTCCACAGGACGTCACTCTCGCCATTAAAGCTCCCTGATACAGATCTCTGAGTGTAACAGCGGCTCCTTTAGCCCAACAGAAGCTTTCATAAAGCTCTGATTGCCAGCGCCGTTTCTGTTTCCCACGCTGGCTCTCCAAATAAGGCGCGGGAGCAGGCTTTGATTGGCTCCGCCGCTCTGTTTAGATTAGATAATAAGTTACCGTGCCCACTTCTTAATCAACACTGGCTTGGAAATCCTTATTTTTTTCAACCCTTTCAAGACACTGGCACCCCCCCCCCCCCCCTCCTCCTCCTGTCCACACACTGTAACTGAAGCCACACAAACAGCAGCTTGTTTGGTAACTCATCAAACCGAGACACAACCGCACCGCCGCTGTGCGTAAAAGGCATGCGTCATGCGCGCTCGGGGTTCTCGCTCTATCAGAAACACGCACACATTCAGTGAAAAAAGCTCCAATAGAGGAATGTGTGGTCCCTAAAGAGATGTTTCTGTGATGTTGAGATGCTAAAAGTTCGCAGAGGGAGAATGAGCGCGCACGCAGACTCTCAGACAGCAACGAGAGACGCGCAGAAAACTGGCAAAATGTGCCAAATTACACATTGTACAAGCTGGAATGACTGATTATGTTTGCTTCATGATTCACCACCAAGGCATCCAAACTCCCTTTTATAATTCTACATTTTTGGACACAAGCTCGTGTTTTTTTATCTTTGGTCACAGCCTGAGTTCTGATGATGCATCCAGGTGAATATTTAGAAACTTTTACGCAAACTTTCCTCAGAAATCCAACAGCAAACCATGGGATTTCTACGTATTTTTATACAAAACTGTAAAGTCTCGACCTCCACAAAGCGACACCGGGATCCACTTACCGGCCACGCGAACTGGAAGGGAATGATGATCTTCCCGGCATCGTTGTTCCGGTTCTGTCCGGTTTTCTGGCCGCCCTTGAACTGAAAAGTATTTCCACCGATAACTTTTGTAGTTTCCGAGCCGTAGGTGCACGATCCAGTGGTCGTGACCTCCGCTTGGTATTCCTTTAAACACACTCTGAAGTAGGTGTCGCACTCGTCCGCGCCGCAGTGGCCCTCCGCCGCGCTCTTCTCCGCGTCGCAGCAGTCGCCGTTCTGGAGCTGACCGTTGGGGTTTTCCACCGAAATCAACTGCAGCTCGAAGTAACCCGTGGACTGAGACACCTGAGGGGAGCATGAGAGGGTTAAAAGGGTCTGCAGGAGGTGGTAATATTGTCAATCTTTCAACCTTTAAAAGGTCATTAAGATCTCAGTTTTATTCAAAAGCGATTAAACTCATGTCTGTCAGTGTCTAATGCAGGTTATTTAAGTGTTTTAATGGTTGTGTCAAATGGCAACAACAAACTACTCAAGAAAACGTCACTTTATTCAACAAAAGTCAAAAGAAAAAAAAATTCTGTTGGAATCAGGTGAAATCATGCGCAGATTTGAGGAGAAAGCAACAACCTGCGCGTATTTTCTGCAGTACACTCACTCTGCACTCACTCTGGTTTTCTTCCAAAAAACGTGGAAACATCGTTCAAAGAGCTGAAATAGTGAAGGTTTTGTTTCAGTCTGACTTCTGGGACTTGTTCTAGGTTAGAAATGTTCAATGCAGGTGAAGCTGCAAACATGTTAAGCGATTCCAACCAAGCTATTTTGCTAAAACACCAATTAACGCACTCAGACCTGGAACAGAGCCTCCGGTGCTTAAACTGTTTGGTTAAAGACAAACTTACAACATAACTTTCAGCTTTATATCACTAAGAGGCAGTTGATTAAAGCATGATCACACAAACACACAGCCCATGAAACAGCAGATGTTTAAAAAAATGCCTGTAAACTTAATTTATCTCCGCGAAGGAAGCGCAAATTTAGAAATTCCGACATCACATGATTCAACAGTCGAGAAGGCAATTCAATTAAGGCTGGAATTTAACCCCCTCCAAAAAAAAAAAAAAAGAGAAGAAGAAGCAAACTTCCAGTGTGATTGATAAGTTGGAGCAGCTTTACAAACACGCTCTCCGTTTGCAGATGAGCAGAATAAAGTTCTCACCTCAGCCCACAGCGTCAGGAGAAGACACACTAGTGAGAAGCGGTGCACTTTCCCCAGATTATTCCACATGTCTCCGGCTGCTCAGTGTTGGTTACCATTAGGGAAATAAAAACATGTATGTCTCAGTCAGTCAAAATAATGATGAAGAATAAGAGAGCAGTATCCGCCTCCTCCTGGTGTCCGAGGCATGCACGGCGCTGGCTGCTCCCCGGGATGCCTGCGGCTCTGGAGGAGGAAAGGCGCACCGCTGCTGCTGCTGCTGCTGCTGCTGTTTGGTCCACGGACGCACAACAAGACGCGCGAACTCCACTTCCCTCCGCCGCTCGACGCACTTTACAGCAGAGAAGGGGAGCTGCGGTGCGTCTCTGTTGCCCAAAGCCGGAGTCGGGCGCGCCCCCTCGATGATTGGCAGCTGCGTGGGGCAATCAGAGGCCGGCTGGGTGGACCGTTTGTCAGCTGAGAGCCAATCAGAGAGAGGGGCGGGAGGAGGAGTGAGGGGAGGACCGCTGATGGATTTATTATGGAACTTTTCTCACACAGAAGCTTGGATTTGGATTTTTTAAATAATACTCACCCCTTAAAATGCTATTTTATGGAGACTGTGTGTCTGTCTACATTGAAATAAGAAGTTTCTACTAATTAATCCGAAGCAAAATATGTTTCAGTTGCAAGTTTCATGCAGAATTGTAATTTATGAGATGAATATAAACACTATAGAACAAAACCCCAGTTTGCGCCGTAAATCTGAGCCATAAATAATGAGTAAGAGCATGCAGAGTGCAGTGCATGGTGCGTTCAGGGGAGGACACCTGAGCTGCTCCCCACTGACCTGCAGGCAGAGGAAACACGGCTGTTAGCGCCCTCTACTGACCGCCCAGCAGCAGCCACATACACCGCAGGGGTTAAAGGAATGTGATCAGAGGAGGAAGTACACTGACATACCAAATACTGTATGTTTATTTGAACTCTTCATCCCACTTTATCTATCTATCTATCTATC
>NW_023339873.1:2057602-2058118 GCF_004916995.1 Morone saxatilis
TCTATCTATCTATCTATCTACCTGTCTATCTGTTCCACTAATACTGTACTTTTATTGAAATAAAATATACATGGACTTTCCTGGTTTTGGAGTATTTGTCCACTGTTCCCATCATTTGTACCGAAGGATCAGGTTTGGGGTGTAACAGATTACATAATCAGGATAGAGAAAAATGTAATTGATTACAGTTACAGAAAAAAAGATGAAATCAGATTAGTACAGTTACATTTAAGAAAAATTGGTATAATTTAGCAGGATTATAATTTTAAAATACATCAGTTTTTCATTAAAAATTTAAATAAACTGAGCAGAAGACACATTTTATTTTAAATTGAAAGGTAACTTTAATATTGTGATACTTTGATTCTCTCTCTCTCTCTCTCTCTCTCTTTCTCCCCCAACTGGTCGAGACAGATGACCACCCACCTAGAGCTGAAGGGTCTGTCCGAGGTTTCTGCCTCTTAAAAGGCAGTTTTTCCTTGCTCCCGTCGCCAAGTGCTTGCTCATGGTGGTACG
>NW_023339873.1:2058218-2060582 GCF_004916995.1 Morone saxatilis
TGTATTCATATATCATATTATATTGTTGTAGGACTTGTTGAAGCACTTTATTGATATTATTATATATTTATTGATGATATTAAAACCTGTCCTGGAACTACGGATGAATATTAGCTTATTAGCTAACTCCGATAATGTTGATTAATGGGCATTGTCTCTGGTAAATAAAGAAATAAAATAAGAGCTAAAAGGTTAATAAACAATAATAATAAAAATAAAAGTTTTGATATTGAGTCATAAATGTAAAATCATACATACATTGGATCTGTTTTTGCGTCAAATTTTATTAAATAAAAACAAAAAACACAGTAATTCAAAAGATTTCTACACAAAGTATTTCTGGACTTTTTAGTTTTTAGCAGAATTCTTCAGCTGTTATAGTTTTTATTTTAGATTTAAACAGGATAAAGCTTAAGACTGTTTTAAGGAGATTCATTCCCAGGTCTGTAAATACTAAAATATTCTATAATAATAGAAATAAAATATGTAATTTGCTGCTAATTAAAGTGAACATGGAGACAAAGTTCTGTTTGTAAGCAATTCTCTTGAATGAAAATCTCCATTTAATCCCAAAATAAATATTATATTTCAAACTTTGTTTTTAGCTCGTGTTGAAGTGCATTAAAGAGGAATTAATGCATGTTAATGTGACCCGCTGTGCACCGACTAAAAGGCTCTCTAACTTCTGTGAGCGGATCAATCAGTTCATTGGAAGTGTACCAGTTGAACGCTGCCTCCACTTTCACCACAATAATTAGGATCAAATGACAAAGCTCTTCCTCAGGAAACTTCCCAGGAAGTTACAGTTTGTTCCTGAGAAACTTTACAGGAGCCGAACGTTTGAAGTGCAAATAATGTAAATAAATATGAAATATAAAGCTTTAGATTCTCAATATGAAGGAAACAACCAATCGGAGGTTATACGGCTTAAATCAGCATTTATTTAAAGGTCCAGTGTGTCACATTGAGGAGGATCTATTAAATAATATAATATAATATTCATCATCAGTGTTTAATCACCTAAATAACAATAATTGTGTTTTTGTTGCTTTAAAATGAGACGTTTTTATCTACAGAGGATCCTCTTCTATGAAGTCTGGCATGTTTCTACAGTAGCCCAGAATGGTGCTTAGAAGTCTAGAGGTATTCAGTTGGTCACAATCTGCAACTTCACTGCCACTAAATCCTACACACTGGTCCTGTACAGCAGAATAAAGGTGTAGAGAATGTCGCTGTATAATTAGCTTTAGATTCAATGAAACTGTTCTGGTAACATTTATTTTTGTCACTCTTTCTGGTGGGAACACTCTACATACTAACAACCTGTCGTCAATCAGGGTGGGATTAGGACGAGGTGAAAGTGACTCTGGAAAGTTTGGCGTGATGATCTGTTCAGACTGGTGTTTGGGGTGAATAAAAAAAAAAATCTAAGCTTGCATTTTTTTGTAGCCTTTGTGCTGGGATCAGTGTTGACATAAAGTTTTGTAGAGGCAAATTGTCCTATTTTGGAAGTGCCTTAAAGATGTTAAATTATTTTGACAGCAAAAAAAAGCAAGCACAGCAATCAGATAGCACTGAATAAAATAACTCAGAGTTTGGTCAGAAAGTGATCATCAATTTTCAGATTTGAATGGCTGGAATCATATTTTCATGATTTTCAGTTGCTAGGCTAAATAGCTTCATGATTGGCTGTTGGGGCCAATAAGAGGAAGAAAGCTTTAGCCATGGTAACAAGGAGCATTCATGTACCAGCCAAACTCAGCTGATACACTACACAGGAATTAAACACACTTCCACTGAGATATCTATCATGTTGGTGCTGGTGTTCACAGATCACTTCTTTTTGATTTGCTTTCACAGAATAAATGCACAAAAATACGGTACTACCCAAGATGGTTAAGATACGTTTGTGTTTGTCAAAGATGCAGACACTATGGGGATGATCATGGACTAGATCTTTGACAGATTTTACTTTGATATGATTTTATATACAGATCTGGATACAGATATACTTGTATACCATTGGATCTTTGCAGATAAAATGTTACAGTAAAATAAGACAAAATATTACTTTGATCTCCTCTGCTGAGTTATTATTATTCACTGTACGTTTATAAAATGTGTCTGTTGTCATTTTAACTCATAATTAAGTTAGTTTCTGGCATTAATTGTATATATAAGCTGACTTCTGGGTCAGTGAAGTGAAGCCAACGCGGCAGCTCCATTGGCTACAATAACACACCAATACCATGCAGTCTTATGGAGAAATGATTGATTTATGAGCTCAGTAAACAGTTTCCTGATGAGTTTCTGGTCTCAGTCTCTAGTTTCAGTCTTCTTCCATACAGCATGATGTTCATTTAG
>NW_023339873.1:2060682-2064056 GCF_004916995.1 Morone saxatilis
AAACTCAGATCAAACTGTCAAACTAGGCAGTGCTGATCAGATATGGATCCAGATTCTGTTACTGCGTTGAATATTTTAGTGTACTGTTTATCTGGAATACGTGAGCCATCATTGTTTCCTGCACCAAAACTGCTTTCTGATATATATTTACAGGAGTTGTTTTTCAGCAGACTGAAGATTTTCTGGTGAGGTTGGAGATATCAAATTCTGAAAAAGAGCCTAAAATGTAAAATAGAAATGTGTGAAATGGGGAGTGTGTCTTTGTGGTTTTCTAGTGAACAGCATTGCTATTCAGAATTCTGACACCTCTCCTGAAAACCACAAATATTTAACCTCAATTCAACCTCAAAAGCGAACATACACACACACACACACACAAACACAAACACCCACACAAATCTCCTCTAACACATAAAATTCATGAGACACATGTTCACTCCAACATACCTTTGCACAAACACGTGACACACCCCTCTACAACCACACACACACACACACAGGGCAGGTGGCAGGTGAGCAGGTGTTTGTTGGCGGGCGGATTCAGTTCCTCTGAGCTGAGGTCAGTGTGTGAGCAGCAGCAGGTGCAGCCGCTCTAATCCAAAGGTGTGTGTCTGATAACACTGGAGCCATGATAGTTTACTGCCTTTATCACCTGCAGCAAGCAGCACGACTGAAACCTTTACACCTGTCTGTCTGTCTGTCTGTTTAGTCTATTTTTTTTCTGAATGCAGGCTTGTCATTAATGTGTATAAGTTGTTCTGATCATGGCGAAAACAGAATGGGGAAATGGGATAAAAAGTCAGTAAGTGCATTAAAATTTGGTTGAAGTAAATGTGCGTACTGGGACAGGATGCCATTTTTGAAGAGGTGAGATTGAAAATCAGCAACTCCAAGGCTGAGTTGAAAGGGGGAAAGCAACCAACAATTTTTGTAACTTTCTGAAATGGACAATCTGACATTCACAGCCCGTTGGTCAGCTGTGTGGAGGTCAGAAACTAAGGTTTAACTTTCTCTCTCAAGCTCTCTTTTCGATTGAGCCACAGTAAAGCCGGGCTGGCCCTCTAAACGTACTGAGTGAATGATGAAGTTAAACCATTGGTCATTGGTCGAGTTTTGGAGTTTCCCCATCAGCCATTGCTCTTTCAAAATGAAGATGCACTCCTGACTTACATCCTCAGACACAGTGCTGCCAGGTTGCAGCATAGTCTTGTATCATTTGTTACACAACTATTTGCGTATTTTTTCCAAGTGCAACACTATGAATGCATTCCAAAAAAGACATCTGAAAATGTGCGTGGGTATCATCATATTAAAATCCAAATCCGCCCTCTTTGTTGGCTTTTGACTCGGCCATTCAGTGCGGCAGTTCTGAACAGGTACAGAAATGTTTACCTTCCGATGTGTTTGGACAAGTTGTATGGACTACTTCTGGATAACTAGGCCCTCGCATTTTCCATCTGGCAAAGGAAATGTATTGAACCTCAATTAGTCCCTCCAGCATTGTTTTTATGGGATTGTTGCGGCCTAAAATACCTGATTTCACTGCATTTCTAAAGGATTGCAATGCTTTTAAGCATTTTTTTGCAATGAAATTGTGGGAGAAAGTGAAAATAGTTTTTGGTATAAATAAATGATGACGTATGGCTCAATGTTTTGCACAGAGGACTGCTATGATTGGTGGAACTTGCTGGAAACTACAAATGACTGGTTGAATTTTGGAAAATTTCAAGGTTGCGCAGAATTCACAGGGATTGGTTGGATCTGGACTGCTCAATACTACTACTGAGTATTAAAGGTATGTTTATATTCCTCAAAGTACAAACCCAGCCCTAGCAAACAGTAAGAGAGGAACCTCAATCTCAAAAATTCATTAAAAAGCCAAATAAAAAGAAGAGAGCGTGTATTTGTCAAACTGAGGAAACTTAAAGCCAGATCCAAGTCTTTCACGCTGGCATTAACTGGATTTTCATAAAAGAAGGTATTTTCTTCCATTATGCTTTAGCACTTTGACTGATAGCAGATGTTATGCTGACTGTCTCTCACCTCGCTGCAGGTCGGTGGAGGCTGCAGACTCTGATTTCAGCACTAAAAACCTCTTAACAAGGCCAAAAACACAAAACAGGTCCCTGTCATCTTACAAGGCAGCATATGGCCCCGGTTCCCACACCCAGCTCCATGTAAACAGCTCATTAGGCTCTGCAGGGTGGGGAGCCCTCAGCTCTAAAAACGAAGGAACAAAACGAGAGCAAACCTGCCCCACCCTCCTCCCCACAGACAGTCTCAATTAGACCCCCGTCTGAGATTGCTGGCTGGAGGTACTGCAGGTCTTGTGAAGCTTCAGGTAATCACTGCAAATTTATACCTGCATGAGCTCAAGGGTCATTCTGTGAACTCTGTCAACGCTTCTTAAAAAGGTATGGAAGAGGCTCCCTGCAGGCTCCCTGCAGAAGAAGAAATCAGATCAGTGAGCATGAGGATCAAATATTTATGTGTTCAAATCTGTATAATCACAAGCATTTTACTCACTTAAGACTACAAGAACTGAGAGGGAAATAAGTGCTTTTTGTCCCTTTTCAAAGCAGGTTTAGGTGTCGTGATGGGTCAAAGGGTCAACGGAGGGGGTGGACAGATCGGGACTTTGGTCTCTGTGACCCGTTGAGTGTCTCTCTGCTGGGATCTCAGAGACACAACAGTGAACACAAAGAAAAGAGTTCTGAGAGAGATCTGGTGTTCAAAGGTGTCAAATCTTCACCTTTACAACCTAAATGCTGGCCCCCCCAAAATGGCACTCAGTACACTCACACACTACACAGCAGCGAGTCGTACGCAAACCTTTCTTCATTAACAATTATTAAGAAAAAAAAAGTAAGTAAAAGCTCCAAAGCATAAAAATATCCATACAAAATTGCGTATCTTCCTTGTAAAGCTAGCAAATTCTTTATGAAAACATATTTATTCTTGTACAAATATAAAACTTTGTGAGCTGTAGGAAAAGTAGGAAATATGACACCAGAGGCATCATCATGTACCCTTCAAAAATAAGGATTTCACAGGAATTCATAATCTGTTACTCATAAGTCTTAGCCAACACTTTCTAAGCATTTTGAGAGGAACGAAGATCAATGCCAACACAAACAACATGACAATGCCTATAATCCAACACATAAGTCCCAAATGTTGAAAATTACACCATATCAATGGCGTGTATAGACAAGAGGACTTTTACTTGGAAAAATAATTACTGACATGTTGCACAGATTTTGTTTGATACATGCTAGGCCTAACGCTGGCGAGATGACGGCAACCTTCTCATGAGACACCATACAGCGTTGTAGTTTCAGCAATTTAAATGAACATGTTAGAAGTAGTGTATA
>NW_023339873.1:2064156-2072733 GCF_004916995.1 Morone saxatilis
AGGATACACCATCATTACATTTCTCACTAACATCGCACCCAATTGGATTAATCGGATTTTTGAAGTATATATCTACGCAACCCGCTTAAATTACGCTTATTTGTTACTGAGGATGAAATGCCGAGAGTGGTGTTGTGCGCTCTTAAACATTGAAAAATAAGAAAGTTTTCGGTTAAAATATATAAGGTTACCCACGAAGACAAGACATAAAGAATCGAATTAAAAAGGCAATGACCAAAAGATAGTACAATGACCAGTAATTGTAATGTTAATTTTTAAAAGAAATAGAAGATTGATATTATATATAAAAAAATACGCTTAGTATAAGGAAACAACAGAAGGCAAAAAACACTCCAGTATTTTGCCGCCGTCAAGAGTCTGAGCCATTAATAATGAGACAGTAAGGAGCGATGCAGAGGCAGTGGCATGGTGCGTCCAGCTGGGAGGAACACGCTGGAGCTGCTCCCACTGAACTGCAGGCAGAGGAAACACGCTTGTTTACCGCCCTCTAGCCTGACCGCCGCAGCAGCCAGCGCCACCAAGCCACCGGCAAGGGTTAAAGGAAGGTGGTCAGAGAAGACACCTGCATACCCAAATACTTTATGAGTTATTTGAACTCTTCATCCCACTTATTATCTATCAGATCCTATCTATCTATTCTATTCTACGTCTATCTATCTATCGAAGCCATCTACTCTACCTGTCTACTCTAGTCTATCTATCTATTATCTATCTAGCTAGGTCTACTCCTACACTCTATCTATCTACATACATGTCTACTTCTGTTCCACTAAAGTACTGCTCAATTTATTGCACATACAAAATACTATCGACTTACCTGGCTTTGGAAGATTGCTCCACCTGGTTCCATTCATGTCACTACCGCGCGAGGACCTAGGTTCGGGGGTTGTAACCAGATTACAGTAATCCAGCGATAGAGAAAAGATGAAATTGATTACCAGTTACAGAAAAAAAGATGCAACATTCAAGAATAGTGCGGACCAGTTCACATTTAGAGAAAGATTGCGTATGACCAGCTTAGACAGGATTAACTAATTTAAAATGACAGCAGCGTTTCAATTAACACAATTTACAAAATTAACTCGAGCAGCCAAGACACCATTTATTTAAATTGAAAGGTAACTTTTAATATTGTGGATACTGCTTGATTCTCTCTCTCCCTCTCTCTCCTCCCTTCTCCCCCCGCAACTGATTCGAGAAACTGAACCACCCACCTAGACACGAGAGGGGTCTTCCGAGGTTTTCTGCGGCTGTTACACGAAGGGGGCCAGTTTGCCTTGCCCCCCGCAAATCGCAAGCGACCTGCTTTGCTCATGGGTGGTAGCCTCCCGGTTGGTCTCTGTAAACAATGCTATAGAGTGAGTTCAGATCTAGACCTGCTCAATTATGAAAAGTGTACCTGAGATAAACCGCTTTGTTACGTCGAATTGGCGGCTCGATAGCACAAATACAAATTGAATGAACTGAATTGAAAATTGAAATTGCTGTTACAACTGGACTACAATCGTCTACGCAGGTTAATTTAGTAAGTCCAACATCAGATTTCACTATCAGATTACACTTTTAAAGTAACTCTCCCAACCCCAAAACCTTTGATTTTAATCATTTTCATCATTTTGGGGAGAGGGGACACAATTACCAAACAGAAAAGTAATATCACTAGTAGTGTAACTAATTACTGTTGGCAGGGAGTAATTAGTAAAGTAATAATATAATATAAATTACATAATACAATAATAAATTAAATTTTTCACTGGACACAAGTTAAGAACATCTGAACAACGACTGTGAAATATTTAAAAAGCAATAATGTGAATGCTTTCTATTTTGTGTTGTTATTTGTGCTTTTACACTCAGACCTTTACGGCCTCTAACCACAACAGAAATCCTGTGACTTTATTGTGTTATCCTTGATGTTATTTTAACTGTTTAATTATGATAACCTGCATTATGAGCCGTTAAACCAGCAGGTAAAAGAACAAAAGAAATATTCAAAATACATAAATGCATGTTGCAGTGTTCTTCAGGCATTTGTTTTATTTATTTAGCCGCCTTCCTGCTAACATGCTAAACAAAACAACAAATGTGTAGATAGATTTGAATTCAACATAAATGTAGTGCAGAGGTTTGAGTCAACAAAGTATTTGTATGTAAAAGTGTCTCATGTTACTGTTATTGAATGTCAATGAAGTAAGTACGACAGTAAATACGTACCACGGCAACATGTTCGGAGTGGTCCGTTGCGGGCTCCAGACTGCGGTGGGCCCCTATGCAATTGCATCACCTGTATATCCTATAGATGTGGATCCGGGAGGACGTTGAGCAACTTCAGGGGTTGCCAAATGGGTAGAACCTGAGCCACACAACCTCCTCTCAACCGTGGAGATCTGAAAGTGATACAATAAGGGAAATATATTAAAATCAGGGAGTTATTTTATTAAAAGATAAAGGTCAGAGTTATTCATGGAGCTTGGGTTTGAGAAAACAAGGTTTTCATAGGAATCAGAATATGCCTGACAGATGAGCAACTTTTTAATAACCGTCGCCAGAATTTTAATCACTGCTGACTAGCCCGAACTCTGCCTTGTTTATTAAGTTATATTTTTGGAATTGGTACCACATTGGGAAATCAAATCAAACTGAAATTAAAAGTAAGTTGGAAGACACCTGCGAGTCGCTCTGCACAAAGGCGCTCTGTCCACACAGAGCCTGGAGCCTTTCTTTTATTTACACTCTTAATGTGGGAAAACGCATAACAATGTCACAATCCCAAAGAAGTCAGCCATTTTTTTTCTTTTAAGGAATTACATTCAATTGGCAAGTTTCTGCAAAACATAATATGAGGTCATCTCTGAAAACAATTACATCTTTCTCTCTCTCGAGGACAGCAGCTGTGGTCGACTTCAGATTAAACCCTCACAGTGGAGTCCAACGGAGAAAAGATTTCACAGCAAATTCAACGTATCAACCTGTCTGCAACCTGATGGCCGCTGGTTTTAGGATGACTAATAGCAGCGTTCCCATCCTGCTCCTCTCATTTCCTGTCGTCTTTCTCCTGTCTCCTGCCTCTAATAACGGCATAAAATATACCCAAAAAACCTTTCAGTCTCACGCTGCAGTATAATGCATTTCTGCTCGTTTGCCTTGTATGTTCCTGACACACATTTTATATAAAATATTCCTAAATACATCTGTTCGTTGCTACTGCTATTAGCTGTTTAACCTTTGCTACATACAATGCATTCACTCAAAAGTATGTATTTAGCCATATTTTGGCAAGATTATGATGGTATGGAACGCACTTAGCATACAGATGGACGACAACAAAGTGATTTCTCCTGCAGGACTGATTCAACGAGTTTCTATGTACTTTTCTCTGACACCATAACTACTCTGTTTCACTGGTGACATCAATTTAATGGACAAGTATATAGGATTTAGTGGCCTTTAGTGGTGAGATTGCAACCAACTGAATACTGCTCACCTTCCACGTGTGTGGTCCTAGTTTTAGCACGCCAACATTAGCACAGATGGAAGTACGTCTGATGTTGTATGTAGCTATAAACCAAACTGGACAATGGGACATTCTGACCTGATGATGGCACTATATGAAGAGTCAGAGGCTCACCAAAGTTATTACAGTTCATAATGAGAGAAACATGATTATCTGACCCAGATGTCATGGTAATCAACCCAATAGATGTCGTAACGCATGATGGTGTTAGAGGAAAAGTAATGGGATCACCGAAGTCAGTAGGATTCGTTCTCTGGGAACCATGAACGTGTGAACACAATTTGGTGTCAATGCATCGGTTAGATGTTGAGATGTTTTAGTGTGAACCAAGACTGACAGACATGTTGTCATTCCTATATAGGCTGACATAGCGCTGAATCTTCAAATAAGTTATTAATCCAAAATGTTTTGCAGTATCAATCTTCCTGAGTTGTGTTTTTTAGGATTTATTTTGGCATTTTTTCATGTTTCAGACCATTTCAATTTCAAGGCATGAATCCCCTGTCAATGTGTTACTTCCAGCACGCAGAGAAGATTTCCTGTTGCTTACATATTCGACACACCAGGCTTTCATTTGGGCAAACGGCGGCGAACCTGCACCGTCTCAGATGGCGGGCAGGGGAGGGGGGGTTCGGGTCTAATGAGACAGCTGTTTCTGTACTGATCTTCCTGCTGCAGCTCGTGCGGACAGTAGATCGGTTCTGCAGGGCTGGTTGGTCAGCGGCTGCAGGACGGAGTCAGACAGGTGGCCTCTGACACCCTGCAGCAGATGTTTCCTCCCAGGGAAGCAGGTGCAAACACACACACACACACACACACATATGACTCATTCACATGCCTGCACACAGACACAAACGTCTTGTGTTCATCTCTTTACGATGGCTCTTATCAGCGGTGATAAGGAGTAAGGGAAACGCCACTCAGACAGATAAACTGGGGAAGTAATGAGGTTAATTAGTGGCCTAAAACTTACTGGACTGACTGCAGCAGAGGATCAATGGTCACTCCTCAGTGTAACAGTTCAGTTAGACCAACCTGCATATGATTTGTATGAAGGCAGTTCTAACTTTATGAGTACTGCACAATTTATTTACAGATGGTTCAGTAACTTGGAGACTTATAATCTATATTTGATATAAGATGAGCTGATAAAATAACAATAATATAATTTTTTCTTCCCTTTCGTTTCATTTGTTGTTCCTTAAACGTACGCTAATTAAATGTTCTGCCACTAGAGGGTCTATCACATCAAAGCAATAACAAAACAGTAGTTTGGTGACATTGGGACAGTCCGTACGTTAGATGGGCTGCCACAATCGCTAAAGTGCGCTTTAGTAAACAACTATGATGGTAGATGGTTCGTTCTCACTGGCGATATATATTCTAGCCAGCTAATTCATTTCCCATTTAATGGAGTTTACACAATTTTTTCACCAGCGCTTACAGAGATTGGTGCAAGCAAACGTTTTGCTATACATGAAAATTTGCTTTTACACAAATCTGACATTCGGTTTGTGTTCCGCCATCTAGCGGCGCCGTCACCATTACTGCAGTGGCAGTGACTCTGACTGCAGCATGGCAAGTTTCATTTTATAGTCACAGACCAGTTATATTAGTAAAAAAATATATCTCTTGCATGCAAACACTTTCAGTTTCTTTCTGATGTCCTAGACGTCTTTGTAAAAAGTGACGTTATATAGAAAGTAAAGGGAAAAATATAAAGTTTCACACTTCCTAGGACAGCACGCATTCAAACGCATGCATACTGTAGGGAGACACAATTTCAGTCTTACGCAAAATCAAGATATAATCTTACTAAGTGCTTTGGCCCAAATTGTCTTTAGAAAAGGATTATCACACTGTTACCTACAGTGCATGTTGACTTCTGTTTTAGAGATGGAAAGTAAAAAAAAAACCTGTTTTCATGTTTGGCAGCTAAATGTTTGAAGGATTAAGAAATGCAGCAGGAGATAAAGTCCCATCTCGCATTGCTGGGGCCTCTAATGCGGAACAAAGACTAAACAAGCTCCCTGCTGAAGTCTACACACACTGATCTGATACGTCCTGCAGTGCAGATATGATGCTGCTGTTTACGAGCACTACAGCACGTTAAATAACACTCCGGTTGTCATCCACAAGTGTTATATATATATATATATATATTATAATACTAATAATTATAAGTTTATTCATTAAAAAAAGTGAATTCAGACTATAAATGTGTCCACAGAGCTCTAATTTAGGTTTTTGTTTTGCAGTTGTTCGTCATTAACCCATAGCATTCCCCCTATATACAGTTACACAGTTATATTTACTGCATTGATTTATGCGGGCATGTCTTCCATTGCGTGTATGTCCTCCACTACTTTACAAACTCAGGTCTGCCTCTGCACCGATCCCACTGATACAAATTCCTGCACATTAATCACACCTGTGATTAAAGTAATTGTGCCTCTGATGACTGTATTTTACTGAGTGGACATGAAAGATTCAGACTTATCCCTCTGTCATTGTTAGAAGTCCTGAGTCAGCCCTACAGGTGAGTACAGCATGTGCCTACCTGCACAGGAGAAGTCACTCGTTTTTTACTCCCTTTCACTTTTTATTGCTCAATTCTGCTTGATCTGATTATTTCACTTGCATTCCTTTTCTGTTCTCAAATTGCAAACGCATTTCCAATATGCAATAATTAGTAAATCAATAGGTTTGTCTACAGCAAACGCATATTTGCATTTTGAAGAACAAGAACTTTTAGTGGACACACTTTGCATTTGTCCCTGAGGATTGTTAGCTTACGTTGTAGCCCAATATTTTCATATCTAACTCTGTGAATTAAGGATTTATTTCAGCCAAAATAGTTTGAAGTGATAGTTGTTACAGTAGAAAGACTAACAAAAACAGTTTTATTTTGTTTCTGTCTGGTTAAACAGAACACCTGTATCTGTATGGATCCTTTCCATAATGCTGTCAGACACTGAGAATAACAATCTGAGCCTGTCAGTGGCAGAAACAATGTTAGCTTACGTTGCAGATCTGTTCACAAATATAATTCAACACTGGACTGACTAACAAAGAAGGTTTTATTTTGTGTCCGTCCCATTGTTTTGGTCTGAGATGTGGTGCTCTAGTCTGACACCATATATATAACCTTTAATAATAAAATAACAATTCCATTATGATCACAAACACAAAACAATAATGGTTGGTTTTACTTTGTGTTCTACATTGCTCAGTTACATATTAAATATAATTTATGTGGCCAAAAATATTTCTGACTGAACCTTTATTGTTTCCATAGAAACATTTCTATGGACAAGTGTAAGGAATAGTTATATAAAAAGTAAAATGCAATTTATAATAAGGGCAGAAATCATATATGTTTAACTAATGCCTGACTCATGATGGATTCATGCAGGATGTGTCAGGAATTCCCATTGCTCACTATTAACAAATGGTCACTGACTCTATGTGATTAGTTCATCAGTTAAGTAATGTTAATTCACAGTTTATACATTTATTGATATGCTTCATATTTCTTTCTTTCAGAGACTGAGCAAACACATGGGTCTGAATTAAAGTTTATATAACTGTATTTCAGCTAATGTGGTCTTTTTTCTTTTCTGGAACAAAAACAAAACAAACTTAGTCTAAGGAACTCGTAGTTGTTTAATATCTGACAGAAAATAGTGGAAAAAAAAAACGACTGCGGATGTGTGTAAGACCCAGCCATAGAAAAATAAAGCCCCTTTTTTGATCCTCTGCACACAAGAAGAGACAAGAGCGTCTTTGACTTCCCTTTGTTGTGCTATAAATCTCTTCCACTTCCTCAAGCGTATCTGCCAATATTACAGAATCTAACACAAACATACAGCTCAGATTCTGAAAGCTCATACCAGCAAAACCCATACCACCTTCTCAGACCGGGTATCAGAGGGTTCTGACCTCTTTCTCTTTCTTCTCCGTGCTTTGTGACTCAGGAGCTTCTGTTTTTCGAGGGTCTCGTTGAAAATCAAAGACTAATGTGTTTTCAGGAAGGCATGTGGCCAAAAACACAATCGCTTTCACCTTCAGCTCCTGCACACAATGTTGAGTGCAACGGCACACAAACAGGCTGAGGGTTGCGAGAGCTGCCATAGAAACGTTTACATGTCCCGTCCTGAAGAATGCAAACAGAACTGAGTGGAGTTCTTATCTGACAAAAGAGTAAACTTTAGACAGTCTTGTTGCGGCTTGCCTGTGTGGTCTCTCCACTACAATATGGCGCACTGGAGGATAATTTTCTCGTAATGGATGATTGTCTCAGCTTTGCAACCCTTGTATAACCCAGCAACTTGAATGAAAATGCATTCTTGTTTACAGGAACAGCTCGGGAGGAGGGCAGTTGCACTCACTCGCTCACTCACTCGATGCCTTGCTCAGGGGTGTGTGAAGCTGGTGATGATGCAGATCAGGGAGTGGAGAGGGATTCACTGATTCACTCTCAAGTTCCCAGCAGGGATTTTAATATGTGATGCTCAGTTCCCAGCGACCAACCCTCCGACAGATCACTGTTGCTCATCGCAGGGCGGGGTCATGGTCTGGTTCAAACAGTAGAGCTGGTTTTGGAGAAGCAGGCAGGAGTCCTCAGGTTGCGTCAGGTGGTTTATCAGGCAGTCACCCTCAGATGTGGATCAGCGTCTGGAAGCAAAGCTCCAGCAGTCCTGAATGTTGTCAGACTTTGAGGGAAATAAAAACAAAGAGAAAAAGGGGAATGCTTTCTGCTCCCTCTATGGTGCGTTCATGTGCTGGTGTAAAACTCGGAAAGCTTGGCTGCTGAAAGGCTTTACACTCACAAGATACACAGAAAATCCAACCAGGAAAACAAACCTTGTCAACTTTAAATGATTCACATGATAATATGAATTGTGTAGCATGTGATCATCAGCAGTTTGTAGCGAGTTAATTAGTCAGTAACTGTTAACCTTATCCATCATCCATCGTATCGATCAGTCCACCAGCATTAGTTTCAGTGAAGTTGGAAGTCATTTATTTGTGTGTTGAAC
>NW_023339873.1:2072833-2084279 GCF_004916995.1 Morone saxatilis
CATATATATATATATATATACATATATATATACATATACATACACACATATATATATATATATATATACATATATATATACATATACATACACACACACACACACACACATATATATACATATATACATATATACACTACCAGTCAAAAGACACACCTTCTCATTTACTGGTTTTTCTTTATTCTTTATTTATTGTATGTGTTCATTCATAGTTTTGATGCCTTCAGTGAGAATCGACAATGTCATGAAAAAAAAGAAAAACTATTAAATGATAAGGTGTGTCCAAACTTTTGACTGGTAGTGCATATATATATTTTTATATTAAGACCCAGAAAAAATACAGAGGGTGTGACTTCGGTGTTCTCCTTGGCAGCAACATTTTGTACATATTCAAACTTTTTTTAATATAAATGTTTTCTGCCACTGTAGATGTAAAGGAAATCATATATATTTATATGCATTCTGTCACATTGTGCATGTTTGACAGTCCAGTAATAAAATACGACGCTATCAAACCGCTGAGTACTGAGGACCATGGAAATGTCACTTAATGATAAATGAAGAGACCTTTGCACTTCAGTGTAACCGAGCCTCTTTTTTTGAATTTCCTTTTTTTATACAATGTCAGAACTTTCATCGTTACCTACGATGACCCTGTCTCTTTGTCTGTCAAAGTTTAGAACACAGAAAACATTAGAAAATGGAAAACCCACTCTGAGGTCTGGATGAAGCAGAATGAGCCGTTTGTCCTTTCACTGTAAACTCTGGAACAGAAACACGTAAATGCCTGTTACGTCATGATCCTAGAGTTTTAAATTACAGTCGACTCAATCAAAGACTCTTTTCTCTAAAAAGTGAGCTCATCTTTTGGGAATTAAACTCTTGCTAATGGATGGCACGTATAATCTATATCTCAGCCAGATCTCAGTGTTTTATCTGCACACGGCCTTTGTTTTGTTCATCTGATGGTCCGGTGCTGTGGCAGCAGATAGCAGTGCAAGGATCATCACTTTCTCTCTGTGTGTTATCCGCTCGCTGCTACGGAGTTTGAGTGTGAATGGGTACATTGCATTCTTTGATGAAAAGATGAAATGTGGCTGTGGGTAACCACACAGGTGAGTACGAGGGTCTTTGTGCATTGTATTCAAACGAGTGATGGAACAGAAACAGTATCAGTTTAAATGGAATTCAGTAAAAATGGATTTGACAAAAGGTTAAAATGTAAGAGCCTTTTTGTTTTAAGCTTTTATTGATTTTCACAGAAAAATAACCAGAAGTAGGATTAATTTAAATCAGTTTTCACTCGATTTTATGTCCTCACGTCCACAGAAGTTGTTCCCGTAAAAGATCCTGGACTGCTAATTACAGTTTACAGTAAATTAGGTCCTTTTGTTAGCAAGTCCAAGTTTAAGTTTCATGGTTTAAATTACAGCATTAATGCTCCAGATGGCATTTTTTTGTGTTCACCTGACTTTTTGCATTATTGATTATTTTAAAGTGGATTTTCATTTTTTTTTTTTCTTCTTGCTTTTGTGGGAAGGTGGTGCCGTGATTGGCACTGTCACTATGGCTGCATAATTAATTGAAATACTAACAAAATCGAAATATGGCCAAGTGAAATTTTTTGATGACAGCAGCATTATAATGAACCAGAGATGTCCTGGTCTACAAATATTGTTCTCCAGGTGTGAGAGAACATGTTCGTTTGGTACAGACTTTTTACAGTTTATTTTTAGCTAATTATTAATACTTTAAGGTACAAAAGTCTTATCTTAAATAACTGAGTTCTCATTGCTTGTGATAAGCACACCTTGCTAAAATAGCTTAAAGCAAAATTGTCTTACCCCATTGGCAGATTTGTTTGCACAATACAAGAAAATCTGATTATATTTAAGAATATTTGGGGGCTTTTTTTGCAGTACATTCATGTCTCATGGTGTTTGAACAGTGTTAGAACAATCTCCAAATTTGAAGACAATAATCATTTACTTGCTCTTATAGGAACTTTAACTCTCCGATCTTTGTCTTATTTTACACGAAACTCATTTTGTCATGAACGTAAAATGAATATCAATAAATGTTAAAATCTCTATCTGCAAAGTGACTGCTAAATGCATCCATGGCACATTTATGTAAAACAAACCATGGTTTCCATACTAAAATACCAATACTTTGATCAGTACTGAGTTACTACACTTTCCATTTCTGCTGTCGTGCAAACACAGAAGCAGCAACATGTTGGAGCCTAATAAAGACTGAATTCTTGACCTGAAGAATGCCATTCGGTCCAAACATGTTAGTTTTTCTGACAAAGTCTTGCATTAGCCTACATTTCGCTTTGATTTCTTTTCCTTTTTTTTCTCTTTTGCATAACATCCTCAGTGGGAGGTGAGCTGGGATGCGGGAGAGGCTTTATTCTTACTACCATCACCACAACCACAACCAGGAGCGACAAGTGTGTGCTTGACTGCATATTTGTGGAGGTGGGCATGTTTGCTTTGGTTCACACGAATATTTCTGGTTAAGTACAGTAGGTGATACCCCAGAGCGCCTGAATCTACAGGAAATAAGCCCTTTTATAGACAGGTTGTTTTGTGACACCAGAAGAAGACATAAATCTTGTCTGTTCACTGAAAATATACATTCTTGTCTGCATTATCTTGGAGAAAATCTTCTTTTTATGCTTTTTTTCCCTTTCCTTTATAACAGAAATAGGAGGGGTTTAGAAACTTGGCGCCCTGCTGCTTGATTGGGAACACCGTGAATGCCAGTTGCAGTTCATTGTATTGTTTTTAGAAAAAATAATCCAGGCTATGCTCATATCTAAATTATGATTCATTACGTCGACACAGGCAGCATTCAAGTGACAGCACAGGGGGAAAAAATACATATTGTTTCAGAGCAACAGCGCTGTATACGTCTGCGTTTATGGCCTAGTGGTAAATGATTGAGGTGTCCTTTCAAGGCGAAACACACCATTGTTTCGCTAACAATCCACAATCTGACGCAGGAAGTGATACACAGGACACAAATACAATGACCAGCGCGGCTGTGGGTACGCGACAACAGAACGGCGTCTCCACGGAGCAGTGGGAAAATGTTCCTGTGTGCTCTCTGGAGCACCCAAACGCACACGAGTACACAAACACATACAATACAGATGTGGAAGGCACTTGCAAGCAGATGCTGTGCAAAGAGACGAACTTGCAGCCGTTAAGATAAATGCATGCATAATATTTCACTCCTGAGTCACAAGGTTTTGTGCTGAAAGGTAACACGTAGAACTAATTACAGAAGTCAGAGCCGAGATGATTTAAGGCTGCCGTGATAAACATCACAGGTACTGAAGGAAAACTGAAGCTTTGGAGCCGATCCAAGCAGGGGCCTTTCTCCTCAAAACACTTGATGTTTTCCTTCAGTCCAACCTTCCTCCTGAACTTGGACCTAATCCGGCTCTTGTCTTAAAAGGGAGAAACGCTTTTCCTGGCAGCTTTTTTATTTCTTTATTTAGCCTTTCTCTGTCGCTCATAAAGGACATGGGAACAATCAGGTGGTAGTCCAGGAGTTGCATTGCTTACTAGAAGTTATCTGATGTAATCGGTTCGGGATGTTTGCGGCACCAAATGGCAGAATTTACTGTCAAAACAACTAAATTATCATTTGATTCAAGAAATATCTGAACTTATAACATCTCCAAGCTCCATGAATCTCACCTGCTGAAGAGAAAGGAGAGCTGTATGCTCCCTGTCCTCATCAGGGCCGCTAATGATCAGGAAAGTACAATTATTTCAACATGTCAACGTCTAGTTAGCTAGCTAGTGATATAATATAATCTAGATAGCTCACTAGCTCCAACCAGAGACAGCTAGCAGGTAACTAACCCGCTACCTAGCTTATCGTGGCTGGTTAGCAAATTATAATAATGTGATAACATGTGATATTGGCATTGGTAAATGAGGTAATAGTTATTTTTACACTGTGAATGCATTCCAATATTAATGAAGATGTTGACCGTGTACCTACAGTTTGACTTTTACAAATTCCATTCATCAGTTATGTTTTGTGTTTGCAATGCAGTTCTTTATGGCACTTTTATGGGATTCTTTATAAAGGTTTCACACTGTATTTTAGTCCAGGACTTAAAGCAGTCTTAAAACCTTCTTAGCCCAAAGATTGTGGGATTATCCCATTACAAAAAAAAAGTAGTGTGAAGTGGGGCTAAAGTGAACAGAATATAAACATATAATATAAAGATGTGTGCTACCAGACATTTAACCAAGGGCAGGGTGCAAACTACAGTCTCTTGATAAGACGCAAGTTCCCCTGAAAACATGATGTGTGAAATATTAGGGGGTCTCTAACATACTGACAATGTTTTTTTTGTCATACATTTATATTTTTCTGTATCTCCATCATCAAAATTTATATCAATGTATGATTCATGCATGAGGTTTTTCATCACTAATTCACTTTAATAGAGATTCTTCCAATCACCATCCAGGTGTAGTGGCACAATATCTTAAACTGCACTTTAATTTGGGGGGGGGGGGGATTATTCCAGGGGGCTGACCTTGCAGTGTGAAAAGTCCTAATACTGCATATATTTTGCTTCTACATAATGAAACATGTACATTACAATTTGCTGCTAAGTAAGGGTTTGAACACATCTTGTATTGGACTGTCTGCTTTCTGATCATCCAAACAGCCACCCATTTACCAGTTCATCAGTCAGACAGGTGGATTTGGCTTTAAGGCTTTGGAATCAACCCAAGCAGCACCGGGGGGGGGTAAACACACATCGACCCGCTCAGAGCTGCTCCATCATCAGACCGACAGCCCTCAGACTGACCTTCCATCCCTGCTCCTCCCTCACCGCACACTCTCTGTTTACTGTCCACACAGATAAGACACCTTTTCAAACACTGATTTTGTTTATTTGTCTTTTTTCCCCCTTTTGTCTCTTTTCTTCTTTGGATAAAAGCAAGCGAAGAAGCAGCGTTATTTGTGGGCACTTTGTTGGAGGATTCTGGGGCCTAATCGCTCTGAAACCCGATGCAGCAGGGTACTCTCAAAGCTGCATGCTTCTCTTAAAATATTCTCAGTGGGAAAGTGTTTAATGTTTGCAGTGTGTGTTTGTGATGGGAAAAGTATGTCTAAGGAGGCCTTTTCAGTAGAAATTTAGTTGTAAATCAAAGAAAATGATCTACTGCTGAGAGCATTTCCCTCTTTTTTAAATGGAAGTGGTCTCCTGTTGCTAAAACATTCAGAAAATCCCCTTAATTTGAAAGATTTTCAGATTTTTCTCACTTTCTGTTCCATTTGTATGTAGATGCACATCCGGCTGCAAGCTCTTGTTAATATTATGTGTCAAGAACAGACCTCTGACATGGCCTTGACACCACTGATTATGCTGAAAGAAAAAAAAAAAGAGAAAAGAGTGAGGAAGGCAATCTGATAGGAATGCGGCTGGAATTCCCCGGAATCTCCCCCCCTTCCCTCCCCTCCCTCCACTCCATCCCCCAAAATCACTGTTCACGAATCCATAAGGAGTTTTAACGTGCAGCACAATGGACAAGGGGAGCTATTCTGCGACCATAATGCAAGGAAACGTTACCTCAGTGCAAAAAATGTCAGGACTATAGAGGCCCCCCGGTCCTGGAAACAATCAGTGAGGAAGCTGAGGCAGGTGCCCACCTCCTGTGAAAATATCCTACTGCGACATGAAGAGGGAAGGGCTGGGCGTGTCGCTCCTGACAGCGGCGGGGCAGAAGAGCAATTAAACTCTGCTGCGCTCTGCACCACAAATCATTGTACTCAACACCACGCTGTGTATCCCTGCGCACAGAGTGCGGTTTATAGATACAGCAGGAGTTAATCACTACATGTTATATCATTATTATTATCACACTAACATGTATCAGCAGTTAAGTGTATGGTATCCAAGGTATTTATGCAGGGAGCTCAATGTGTAGGCCGAATCCAGGACCATAATACTGTAAATTACAGTCGCAGGAAGTTATTTGATCGGTCAGTCATTCATAAAATGTGTCTGAACCACAGGGAATGCCATCTTACAAGCAACTATTAAAGGAAAATTATTTTATTGATTTTTTGAGTCAGATTATCGGACCAGGTTAGTCAAACTTATTTGCAAAAGAAAAAAGGAAGACAGGAAGACAAATTATTAGTCCATCAAGTAAGGGATGAAGAGGCGGAGCGTCTTAAGAGCGTGTGGCCTGCCAATGCGTTGTTTACTGTATTTCTCACAATACACAGAATTTAGAATTACACAGAATGGCTCCAGGGGAACTACTGTTGTTATTAAACAAGTTTAATGTTAGAATTTAGCACTGCTTTTATATCCAACATGTAAACAAACAATCTGTCAGTACAAGCATTTTTAAATGCCAGAAGGAAGTAATATCACCTGAAGTTTCCACATTACATTCTGATCAGAGTTGGTTTGTTATGTGTCTGATATGTGTGTGACAAATGAGCAATCCTGGGCCAGTTCATGGTCCGTGGGATGACCGCAGACTGTGCTTGAATAGCTACAAGGTGTAGTCACCAGCGTGTGGAGGCCTGCAGTTCTACTGCATATAATTTACAGTATTCAAATCAGCTGAAAGTAGGTGTCTGGGATTATGATAAGATACTGTATCTGCAGAGCATACGATGATGGATGACCGCCTACAGATTTCACACTTTGGTTTGCTCCTTTAATTAAACTAAGTAGTTGATCTCATAAGATAAGTGTCATATATATATATATATATATATATATTTTTTCCCCACGTAGTCATCATGATAACCAGACATGTAGGTGGTATTTGCTGTCATTTGCTGAGTTTTTGAGATATCCACCTTTGCTTCATGTCCCACCAGAAACTGTCCTGAGGTCTGACTTAGCCTGTGTTCTTGTCTGTTCTTGTGGACTTCACCCTTTTTATGATTGCACTGCAGCTGTTTGTGTCACTAAATTTAGTTTTGAGATTTGTCAGTGAGAAATCCATTAATTTTATTGATTAATAGTCAATTTATCAGAATAATGGGGCCTGGGCAAGACTAGTCATCTCGCACAGCAGCACAGAGTAAAACTAAAATACAGACTTTGGATGGAATTTCACGCAACATCAACCAAACCTGTATACTGTTTGTGTCCTTTTTAAAGGACAAAATATACAAGTAAACAATGCGCTCTGAAGACGCTCCGCATCTTTATCTCTCACTTAATGGACTATTAGAGTAATAATTTGTCTTCCTGTATTCCTTTTCTCTTCCAAATAAGTTTGACAAACCTGGAGGTTTGATTACAACCTGTCTGATAATCTCACTCATTAAAATCTCACAAAAAACAATAGTTGCTTGTAATATGGCATTCCTGGTGAGTCCCTGAGACGCTCTTGGTGGGACACTCATATCACTGAGCCAAACCATATTGCAGATGTGACGTCACAAAGCCGTGCCCTGGTAAGATATCGCTTTGAAAGATACATTTTTATTTTGATCCTCTGATTTTTGCTGGCCAAAATGCTTGGCCTGTAGGTAAAGTCAAAGTTAATGTTTTAATTTCTCAGTTTAAGGTTCTTGCTGTAGTAATAAATAAATATAAATTTTGTTTTATATTAAATATACATCACAGTGAGGATATCAGGTGTCTCTCTCTCTCGAGGTCGACGTAGCTGAAAGCTGAAAAAGCTGAACCTTTGAATTTCATGCAAAATTGTTCCTAAACTATCGCTACCACAATACAAAAAAGTGCTGAATGCAAGAACAGGAAGAACATGATTTTGTCAAACAAACTAATTTTTACAGCATCACAACATCTACAATCAGTCAATTTGTTGTCACTGTTGTTTCAATTGTATATTATCCTGTTCTCTGGAGTTTGGACACCTGATTTCAACTGTTGGAGTTCCAAGCAACTAACATAAGAAGTGTTGTAGTGGAAACTACTAAACTAATGTATCACTAAAGCGTCTGGTACATGTGAATTACCTGCGCTGTATATGGGACAAAAACAAGCTCAAAATGGCACCATTATTTCCCTCTGAAGCTCTCCTCTCTTTGAGGTTCATAATCCACACATCAAAAACAAAGTGCAACACACCCCCTCTGCATTTCCTGCCTGAGACATGATGACGGACAATCTCTGACTCCAAACGTTGTGCATCGTTCAATTAATTACAGGGGCATTGAAAGCACAACATACTGTATTTTCTTTTTTTTTTGTCCTGGTTTCCATCCGATATAATGAATGGCTCGGCGTCCCATGGGGGGCGCCGGGGATCAAAACTCTGTGGCCTCCCGGATGACTTCCTTTAATGTCTTTGTGCACGTGTGGATATGATACCCTCCCTCCCTTTAAATTAGATCCCACTACATCCATTAGTCACAGAAGCCTGTTAATATGTCTCTTCAGAGGGAGGGGGGACACCCTCATAAAAGGTCTATAACCTATTGTACAGACTTTGAATCCCCGTTAGGTTGAGACATACACAGTGGACAGACATTTGGAAAAAAGAAAACTAAGAGGACCCTGAATTTGATTGAGTTTCACACAAATAAATAAATAAATAAATAAATAAATAGTGTTTTAACTTAAAACGGATGCGTAGTTTGTGTGGAAGAGGTCCCGGTGGGGTCACAGCATCAGCTCTGAAGCGATGCTCTGGACAATTTTTCCAGGACACGGCAGAATGTGCCAAGGCCTAAAAAAAATCCCTATTTACACTGTCAGTGCACACTTTTCATTTACAATGTACCTGGCTGTTTTTGTTTTTTCAACCTCGTATCGTGAAACCTTTAGATTTTATTACTTCCCTATTCTCATCTGTTCTTTCCCTATTTCTGTCACCCCCAAAAAGTTAAAAATAATGTTTACTTAAAACAACAATAGATACACCACTCTGAGAAAACTGTGTGGGAGCTGAAGGTCAAAAAGCCGAAGCTGTGTGACTACATGTGTTCCTGGGTGTGTGCATGAGCGTTAATCGCTGGCCAGGATCTCAAGAGGGTGCAGCAGCATTGTTAATACATGGTCATTTTGTGCGGCATTGAGTGACAGACGGCTGGAAATGCACGTTCCCTGCTTTCTTAGGAAGGTGGCAGCGGGCCGCACTCGGGTGGGTTAGGCTTAAGGAAATGACACTTTCTCCTGAAAGATCTCAATCTGGCAGAGCACGCTGCCAGGCACAACAATGCGGTGTTGAAAATGGGAGTGGGCCACGTTAACCGCCCCCGGACGGCCCGGTTCCGAGCCGAAGGAGTGGTGCGGCTGGCGGCCCCCGATAAGCACCTGCCCGCGAGGCTTGTAATGACGAGAAGGGAGCGCCGCGGTACGAACTGTTCTGATTAACACCCTGAGTAAGCCTGCATGATGTCACCTACCACCAAATCCTAAAAAGGACTTATTTAGAGAGAAGAGGTGACTCATTTCTGAGCAGCTTCTCAGAAAAGACAGTAATGCATCCAGGAAGATAACAGGGAGGAACGGGAGATAAGAAATAGCGGAGGAGGGAAGATATTGTGGTTAATCTACAGGTGAAGTTCAGTGTCTCAATAAACACAAATAGTCCACTGGTGTGTGACCTCATTAAGGGACCACTTTTATGGAGCTCTTATAAGTGAGTTTTCAGCAACATTGTTTAGCGGCCCCAGCACAATCAGAAGATTGTTGTCTGTGGGTCATCGTCAAAGGCCTGTTTACATGAAAGTAAATCCAACTAAATTTAAAAAAGCTTTTTGACATCTGGGCAGTAATAAACAGTAATTTAAAAGTAATTAATCCCTAAAATCATTTACCCCATGAAAATCCGAAAGACATAGCCGCATATATATAGAGTATAATGAATCCCAGATGTTACTTCTTAAAAAAAAAAAAAAAAAAAACTGGAATGCAATCGCAATTCAAAGGAAGGAGCCCCATATATACCAAAAAACTATTATACAGGTCTAAATAAATTCAGCAGAAAGAGCCAAACATGATGGGAACAAAGGAGGAGAGAGAGAAAAGAAAATGCCCCTGACACGGACAACACCACCCAACGCCCCGTCTGTTAACACTCCATCTCTGAGAATAAAAAAACATTTAATAAGTTATATTTAAGCTATATATTATATAGAGAGAAAGCTAATGGGAATGTGGTTGACCCCACCATCTATATATTAAGAGAATAAACAATGCTGAAGTGGAGAAGTAGTTCAAATGCACAGGAAAAATAATTGTTTCAGTTATTGTTTCACAGAAAATATATTAGACCTTCCTGTGAAGTGACAAAGTGGACTTAAAAAACAAGGTAACAAATTTCCCCCGCCACATAAAACTTGGGATCTAAGCTACATACTAGAAATATCATAACCTAAGCAAGAGAGTTGAGGATAAAAAAAGTTATTATATCAGGATGTAGAAACCAAACTCTGTGACCTGTGAGTTTATGACAGAAATTTAAAAGAGATAAAACAAAAATTAGGAGACGATTGAAAGTCGAGAAAACTGATCACCTCAACAAAATGAAGGAGCATAAGACGAACCCCTTTGGTCAGACGAAATCATTTTCTGTAAGCTGTTGGATGGATTGGCATGACATTGTTGCACAGACAATTTCCATGATCCCACCCAAAAAAAGATGAAGCCCAACATTACTTTGTTTTCCCTCGCAACCTGTTCCCAGTGCCACCCAGGCAGGGTCAAAACCTTACTAAAAACGTATCCAGTGAAACACTGCTGTTTTAAAAGTCAATGAAAGTATTTGCAACAAAATTAAAGCTGCAGAAAAAAAAATGTTTCTTGCAAATGTCGTTAGGAGCCTCCATGAGGAGGCCGAGGAAGCTGATTATCTGTCTCCAGCAACTACTGCCAGGATACCCCAGTGAAAGTTTCTGCAAAATATGAACAAAATTATATTCATTAAAACAATTACAGCAGCTACAGCCTGGCAACATTTTTGTTTAACCTTAAGAAATGAGGCTGTTTTTATCTACAAAGGGAGGCGGGTCGCTCTTCTTGACAGAGGCCAACCGGATCGTTGAACTGTTTCTAACAGTAGCCCAGAACCACCCCATAAGGTTTCTTCTACAGGCTTGGAAAGCCTGAGCTGTATTCAGAATAGGTTGCAGATTACTAGAGCCAGTGTTTGGTTTGTCCGTTCTGGGGTACTGGTAGAACAATGGCGGACTCGCGGCTCTGTAGAAAAAATGTCTCTTTAAAGCTAAACGAAAATGATTCTTATAATTCAATGTATCTATCTATCTATCTATCTATCTATCTATCTATCTATCTATATATATATATATATATATATATATTAAAAAAAAACGGATTAGGTTTAGATTGGATTAGAGAACGAATGTTGTCTAAGTACAACTATAAAGTATTACTAGGCGTGTTTGCATGTGTTTGTTTGTGTTTGTCAGCCTGTGCGCTGTGGAGGGAGAGTGATGTGTG
>NW_023339873.1:2084295-2087037 GCF_004916995.1 Morone saxatilis
TGTGTGTGTGTGTGTGTCTCTCGTCCCGCTGCCTGCGTGCCTCACATGAGCCGTGGAGGCCGGACACAGACGAGCGGCTTCTGACAGGCATATCAAACCCCTCCTGCCCTCTCCACCGAGTGGCCTTGCCGATAATGGGAACCTGATCGGAGGGAGAGCAGAGCGGGCGGCGGAGGAGGCGGTTGTGGGGAGGTGGGGGGAGTGTGTGGTCCATCTTTTGTGAGAAACTCTTCAAAGCGTTGGCCCTCCTATTTGTCCACTGGAGCTCTTTGTAACGGTATCCTCCACTGTCATTTTGCCCCTTTTATTTTTAGGCAGGGCTATTATTGCTCCCATACCCTTCACATACCCCTAGGCTTTGTGTGTTAGGGATAGGGTCAGGTTTTAACTTCTTTTTTCTCCCTGTTCAGAACCGCATTGTTGTGCGTACAGAGTAATGGATCACACAGGCAACGGGTGCTCTGCTAATTCCAGGGAACACAGTTGGGCAAGTGGTTGGTGTACGTCCCGTTCTGTTATTGGACCGAAGTCCTGAGGTCTCGATTCCACTGCTAAATGCTGTGACACCAATACAAAAATAATAATATTGTCCTTCTCTCCTATGGTCTACTGTCTGCTGTGGGAATAATCGCCTATCCACCACATCAGAGAGCAAACAGCATTGCATGGAAACACAGAGTAAACTTGACATACTCACCGGCAGCTATAAATGGACTACATTTATAAAGCCCTTTTTAAACAGTCGAGGTGCTCCACAGTGTTACCTTATTCACACACTGCAAGGCGGTGGTGACTCGGAGCAACTCTGGGTTCAGTGTCTGCTAAGGACACCCCTGCACAGGAGGAGCCAGGGAGCCGAACCTTGGGTTAGTGGGCACTACCTCCTGAGCCACAGCTGCCCATTCAGAATGAAATAACACTTGGTTGATGATACAGCCTGGTTTTATGCAGCTTCATTTTTAAAGGCATGATTCAGTGATTTATTATTAACCTTTCATAAAGTCAGGGGGTTAATAAAGAACATGCATATCATAAACTCCTCATGACATGACAGGTCACATTTATGATTTTTTTAATTAAAATTATCAACCCTGCAGTAACATGAATTTAAAAATGGTCAGATTAGATCAGATTAATCAGCTAGAAGCCCTTGTAGCCCCCCACTGACATTAGGACACATTTGGTCACAGCAACAAAGCAGTACTCCCAGGGTACTCAATAGATTTATTTTTGGGCTTCTGATTAAAGCTAATCTACCAGCCAACCTGCATATTTTACTAGCTGGTAAATGGTGCTCCAGGTTTCCTGTATGTCAGCTAAGGTTTGATCATTTCATTAATCATACAGTTGTTTAAGCATGTGCTTATGTTAGATACGTGGTGACACATTCCTGGTGTCAAGCTGGCAAAAAGAAAATAAGATGAAGAGAAAAACTACGTAGGTTGGTGTTTTCCTGAAAGGTGGTTTTTGGACGACGCAGAAGCCCCAAAATTCTCAAAAGGCTCAAAACTATTTTTAGGCAATGAATAGATTTTCTCAGTTTACTTGCCATAGGCAGATGAACCAAAAAACTTAATTTTGGACTCAAAACACAAATAAATAACCAACGAGGTTCCCACACATCCTGGAAAAGCATGGAAAATTTAGAGACTAGTTCTTAAGTCATTAAAAACACCTTGAACATTAATTAAAATGACCAAATATCTTTGAAAATATCCTATGTTGTCCCAAAAACGTTCTATTGTATTTTACAATAGAACAATAGTGACTGTTTGAAACTCGACTGTTTGTGGGGGTGTGTGGTGTGAGTTAAATGTGTCAATAAGAGGCCTGCTAACCAATTATATGACTACTTGTGAGCAAGTGCTGTCCTGCATTGTCAACAACAACTCTTAGAAAATAATGCCTTAAAAAAGAGTGGGACACTGAATTTAATGTGGTTCAGTAGAGCAGCAATACACATCATTTCCCCAGCACTTCACAGTTAGGTTAAGGGTTAAAACAAACTGACTGAGCTGAGTCTGCTCACATCCATTCAGGCAGTAGGCATACTGACACACAGACCTGAAACCTTCAACAGTACACTGACTCTGAGCTGACCTGTAAGAGCTGCAGCAGAGAAACTACACTGGTCTCATAGGTTATGGCTGTAGGAGATAGATTAGATTTCTAATGAACTTACAGTGAAGTTTTACAGCCGCTCTTGAAGTTTAGACTGAAAGCAACAACAGGGAAACAGATGGGACGTTTGCAGAAGAGGGACGACAGTGTTTTCGGGGACACTGAGACAGATGCATCGTAAGGCACAGAGCCCTACAGTCCTGGCCCTGGCTGCCTGTTCAACTATCTGGTTGCCAGCCTGCTCACTTGCCAGTCTGTTTGTGTCCACTTCCTGACCCTGTGGTGCAGCAGTGCATGCCACCCCCTCCCCATGTCACCCTGTCCCCCTGTAATATCTGACATGAGTAGATGAATAATACATCATAGGCTTTAGCTGCCCCGTAACTCTACCCGAGTCCCAGGACAGGAGGCAGGCCAGCGGCTTCAGCCAACAGAGGACACATGACCACAGCAGAATAGCCATTCAGTGTGACCGTTGATGAGTAAACGCTGTATTATTACTGCCAGTGAAACACCATGTGGTTGATACGAACGCTTAACTGGCCGGTGCCTACAACTGTAAGCCTCAGTGTGCGTCCAGCTGCTCCGCTGCACACAGCTGTGGAGGGAGAGTGATGTGTG
>NW_023339873.1:2087137-2096696 GCF_004916995.1 Morone saxatilis
AGAAACACAACGCAACAGGAATCTACAGTCTACTTACCCACAGGATACCACTAAGAAGCTATTCAACCAAATTGAAACATCTTACACGAAACCTGTCAGTGAGGATTCTATCTCAGCGAAATTACAGACAAGATCTGCGACTCGGTAAAGGCTACGAGAAACGAACCACCCCGATCAAGCCCCCAACCCCAAAAAAAAATCCCGGAGACAAGGTAATGTGCTGAATTTGTATGGTCACTAGATCATTCTACTACACGCGTACATGTATGAGATAGCCGTTCGTTTGTAGAAAACTAGGTGGGAGTTCAACACTAAACAGTTATTGCTTGCTGTTGCTAAAGTCGAGCCCTTTTTCAATAAAGCTGTAGTATACCTTCATTAAAAATGTAAAACATAACTCGTCTAGTGACTTAACTCAAGTGGATAACTGTCCATCTGGTCCCTCCGGTTTCGCGCGCCGCCTCCAATTTATTTTCGGGACATGGAAAAAAATTCAAGTACAGCCCTGTTTATCAGTAACATATTATTTATGCTACTGTGTAAGTGTGTGCTATTTGAGCCTTGTTCGTGATATAGAATAGCTTCTTTCACTTTAACTCCCATGCACGTTTGACGTAGCGTTATACATAATCACGTTGTCTAAAACTGTCACGTGCGATTAGAATGAAAACAATATCCCAAGAGCCAGAACCAACTCGGTAAATAAGTGTATTAGACCCAGGTTCTTTTGCGCCGGAATTGTCCGGTTAAACAGTCGGGATCATTGCCTATTTCTTCCAGGCGATTTAATGAAGGTAAACAATCCGCCATGCCCTTGAGATGCCCGCAGGACTTCATAACTGAAGGGAGCATTTTTTATACGCATATAAAAGCCATTGTCGCGACAGCACTCATACGTAAGAATCACTCACATCATTTATACATCAGGACTCGATTACTGATTTCACTGCTTTAACCTCATTAAAATCTTTTGCTGCTTCCTATGCTTGTGTTTGAACATAACGGCTAAAAGTACAGTAGCAGCGGAATAATGGCTGCATTCGCCAGAATCGCGCCTAATATCCTTCATTGTTGTCTCTCTCTCTCTCTCTCTCTCTTCCCTCCTCCCGCCACTGCGCTCAAGCAGATGACCACCCACTAGCAAGCCGAAGGTCTTTCCGATGTCTCCCTGTTAAAAGGCCCAGTTTTTCTTGCCCCCGTCCGCCAAGCTGCTTTGCTCGCATGGTGGTTACTGTTCGTCCTCTGTTAAATGTTAAAGAGTACGTATAACGCTGCTCTATTGAAAAAAGTGTCCTGCAGCTAACTTCTGTTATGAATTGGCCGCTCATACAAATAAACTTGATATTGACTGAATTGTTAGGACCGCTTCTGATCGATTCTGTGCAGGCTCACTCTCCATATTTTGAGTTTACTTTTCCATATAGACAATAGACAAATAGACAATGGTCACATATTTATATCTATTCTTTATCTGTATATCTTATTTTTGATTCTGTTCTTAAGTCAGGTTTTGATTTTAGTTTAATGGATTTATGTATTTTGGTATTTGTATGCTACTGCGATCCTTGAATCCCCCTCCGGGATCAAATAAAGTATCGTATCTATCTATCTATCTATCGTATTCTGGTATCTATTCCAGTTTCTTCCAATATATTTCAAGCAGTTTCATTCCATATATTCAAAGTTTTATTCCATATATTCAAAGTTTTATTCCATATATTCAGACTTCATTTTTCCATTCTTCTTCACTTCATTCATTCAATAGTTTCCTAAAGTATGGCATGCCCTTTCTTTGTTTAAAGTGCATTGGGAGAAATGAATACTCTGTTTCTTACATGATCTCTACTAATATTTTTAGTAAAAATTGGAAAACAATTTGACTTTATTTCCTCCATTCGTGCCTTTTATCATTAGACAAATGTGCTCTGTTGAAAGTAGATATGTCCATGGTTAGAAAGTAACTAATGCTAGTTTTTAAAAATAAGAATACATTGTATATAATATTGTATTTTAACACTAGTCGTTTTACTTGTAGGTGAGTGATAGTTCAGTAATGTAACAGTACTTCTACTTGAGCACAGATGCATTACTCTTTCCACCACTGTAAATAAGACTATAATTTTACTTACACCAAGTTTTTTAAGGTTTTTCCATATGCATATAAGTTCTGTAGCAACAGTTCTGTATCAGGGTTTATTAATGTGTACATTGGTGGCTCATGAGTTAAACAGGGGTACTTGTGTCAATTTATCTCAAATATTATTCTGGCATGTTGTGGGAAATATGTTGCAGTCAAGAGGAGTGTTCAAAGAAGATGTTCAAAACCCTTGGGAGGACCTTGCTTTTTACCACTCCAACCATTTTCATGTAGTCCCTTAGCTGATGATATTTCACTGATAAAAACATTTAAAACAGTGAGCCTCTTTTAGCCCATTCATATACAACAATGACAATTACACAAATGAAAAGTGTATTTAAGATTAAACCTGCTACTCTGGTCTTGTAACAGTTATTTATCCAGCCCATTGTTTGCAAAAGCGCTCCCTGAAGAATGATAGTCCAATCATAGAAACCATAACTATGTACAGTAGGAGAACAAACGAGTAAGACTCTGCTTAGGGAATGGATTAAACAGTTTTTGTCTGTCCTGACCTTAGCTGCAGTTACTACTTACATTAGTTACTTCTGTTATGTTAAACAGAGAAACCCACTAGCAGAACACAGACTCGGTTGGTTATGATTACCAAAGACAGGCTTTATTGAGAACCAGTTGATGAAAAGGTGACGTGAAGCTCCTGCTGGCAGTGGTGAGAAGATTATGGCAGACGGCACTTATAGACGCTTACAGAAACGTCCATCACTACAATATTAACATAACAATATGGAAGTTTCTGTAAGCGTCTATAAGTGCCATCCCATACAGCCATCAGCGGCTGTATGGGATGGCTGTATGTACAAAGCATCAGTCTTCGATGAGTTGGGGATTAGAACGGGTTGACTCACCTTTTTGTGTCTAGTTATGAAGACCATGAAGATGTGCCAGTGTCTCACAGTTTACCCTTTAAACTGTGATTTTATTCTCACTGGAAAAGTTACCTTTTTATTATGTGAAACTATTTTTCCTATTTTCACTTTTTTCATAGCAAAAAAGTGTCTGGAAAGAATCGCAACATGCATCACAGGCATTTTAGGCTGCAACAATCCCCCTTATTTGGCTGTAATAAGTAATTTAATGACAGAAAGGAAAACACAGTGGATACATGATATCAGGCTATTTAAAGCAACAATTTCTGCTCGGTCTCCAGGGAGTGGCAAGTGGAGAAGATCTATTTTGATTAATGTGGCACCAGTGGAGGCCCTTTCCATTTCCAACTGTATTGCTCATACAGATTCTGCCAGTTCTCGATCTATAGAGTGCAATGAATATGCTTGAAATAGCTGTGGAGTCCATTGGTTTCATCCTATGTTTATTTTTAGTGTTACTGGGTTTTAGAGGATTTTCAACACCTACTTTTTATTGACCGTGCCAATAACACGTCTGCAATAATCAGCAAGGGATTGCTGCAGAAATTAAAAACGGGAAAGATGCTATTTTTTTAACATTCAGTCTCAAAAAATGAACAACTGGGGAGTTCAACTCGGGAAGAAAACACTAAGGCGTATAATTGCACTAGGCAGTTCTCTGACTGTTGTATTAATCAGCACTGCAATACAGGATTTCCCACTTACCATACAACCCAGTCTCACTCCAAACTAGGGGTGTAAGAAAATATAGAAAAAGATTGTATCACTATATTTTGTTTTGTCTTATTGTATTGATTTCTAAAAACACTGTACCAGTTTTTTTCTTTAAACCCCCACCAGCTAGATAGCAGTGTTTACTTACTCTTGCTATGAAATATAGCTCTGAAGCTCAATTCTGTTAATAGTTTTTTTAATAAATATAGCAGCTACCCATATTAATTATATAAAAATGTTGATGTTGATAAAATATTAAACATTCTAGTCACAAAACCCCAGGCCACTGCATTACACTCAGTGACCTGTGGATGATATTATTGGTTAAACTTAGACTTTAATCTGCCTGTGACAGACTTTGCCTTAATTGTGTTGTATTTTGATGGTCATATCAAATTGCTTTGTGTTTACACTTGTGATGAGAGGTAGTGTGATCGGACAGAGACACAAACACAAACTGTGTCTGTGCTGCTGGTTCAGCATAAACAAATCCTCAGCCCCCGCTGGACTGGCCATCAGGTATACCTGATATCTTGTGTCTAGTGTAGTAGCTAGCTGTAGTAGTGTCCGTGATGTTCAGCCTTCTCTTTGTTTTGCCAAGACACCGACTTTTCCCACGGGTGTTTTTAATTTCTGAATGAATGACGGTGCGCCGGTTTAACTGCTGAAAGCAGAAGCTGAAAGTGAAACTTAGGTCCACTTTCTGTCGGTCCAGGTTATATTTTTATCAGTGTTGGCGCCAAATTAGCTCAGTCGGTAGAGCTGATGACCCATGTACGGAGTTGCTGCAGTGGCGCACTCTAATTCAACACAACCCTAACCCTAAACACGTAAAACTTAACCCTTACCATAATTCTTTTGGGGTTTCTTATACGTTTTACACAAGGAGAGTTTCAGTGCTGATTTCTTCATGTTAAGCGCTTAACGTAAAATTACATACAACTTTATTTCATCTGTGTGTTTCAGTTTGCATGCTTCAGTGATGATTTCCCTCATTGTGAGGGTCAGACGGTAACTCAGACTAAGCGTAAATGTGAAGGACTTGTGTGACAATTCTATGAGTACTCTTGGATCCGAAGCAGCGTCTGCAGGGGCTGCTGGGAAACTCTGAGTTCTCTGTCACTCTGTGGTTGTCTTCTGTCTGCAGGCCTGGCTGCTGGTGTCTTTGGACAGAAACACAGAGAGCGCTGTCTAATGACAGCTTCACAGTGCTGCTCACCACAACCAACACTGCAGAGAGCCGCCAGCAGCTGAAGGAAATCTCATAATCCGGCCGATAATGAACCAAAATCCTGTTTAGCAAAATGTGTGAATGAAAGTTGAATAACTAAAGGTTGGCAGTTGAGATGTGCACTCACTAAAGCTGTACATTTACACAAGGCAGAGTTTAGAGGTTTGGGACTTTACAATACAATACACTCCATTTTATAGAGTAAATATTTTGTGTCATACTGACAACTGGAGGAAAATGGCAAATATTTTTCCTGAGCGCTGTTGTGGCGAATCAACACATGGCTCATTTGAATATTAAAATTAGCCATGTGTTGATCGGTAGCACGAAAATGTAACCAATAAAATTACTTTTTTTGACACAGCTTTTTTGACAATAATTTAATAATGTGTCAAATGTCATATGTGTTTTGTTATTTTCTCAAAAGGAGGACAAATGAGTGTATCTATAAAGTCTGATGTGCTTAAAACCAAATGCGTCATTTCCTAGTATCAAACAATCGATCGGATAACCTTTTAAAACCAATGTTAGATCGAATATGTCGTCCGAAAAGCCGTCCGGAAGGCCAACTTGCCGAGCACAGATCGATGTAGTTGGATCATAGGAATATAAATCGATACATCGATGTAATAGATGAATCGTTACACCCCTAATTGATAGGTATTTTTTCATTAGAGAATAATTACCTGAAAATAAGAATTGTTGTGTTTTTGTTACCTTAGAATGCCATTTTTTTAAATCTACAAACAAATTAAAACCTGGCTCTAGATACTGTTAGATGCCTCTGAAACCTACACACCGGACCTTTAACTCATACTTTAGCTGTGTTCAGTCAAGGGGTGTTGATTTTGTGATTTGAAAACAAACATTTCAAATAAAACGTTGTGCAATGTAGATATATAATACAGAATTGCCTTCTAATGTTCGAAAGATCATATATATGATATTTTTAAATAAATAATCCAAAAATCAGTTATTACAGCTTTTTCAGACTTGTACTTCTGTTCTTATTGTGTAGATATGGCTGCTGCCAGCAGTCTGCTATCTGAAGATCAGTTTCTGTGCTCCATCTGTCTGGATGTGTTCACTGATCCAGTCAGCACACCATGTGGACACAACTTCTGTAAAACCTGCATCACTGAACACTGGAATATTAATGTCCTGTGTCAGTGTCCCATTTGTAAAAAGGTTTTCTACACAAGACCTGAGCTGCTGGTCAATACCTTTGTCTCTGAGATGGTTGCTCACTTTAGACAGACAGCTCAACAGAGAGCCAGCAGCAGCTCAGAGCAACAAGTTTCCAAACCAGGAGAAGTTCCCTGTGACGTCTGCACTGGAACCAAACTGAAGGCCCTGAAGTCCTGCCTGGTGTGTCTGGTCTCCTACTGTGAGACTCACCTGGAGCCTCATCTGACAGCGTCAGGTCTGAAAAGACATCAGCTGATCGACCCTGTGAAGCTACTGGAAGGCAGGTTGTGTACAAAGCACGATAAACTGCTGGAGCTGTTCTGCAAGGATGACCAGACATGTGTCTGCATGCTCTGCACAATTTCAGACCACAAGGCACATGATATTGTTCCTCTGAAAGAAGAATATGAAGGAAAGAAGGTAGAGCTCGGGAAGACAGAGGTTGAACTTCAGCAGATGATCCAGGAGAGACAACTGAAGATTCAAGAGATCCAACATTCAGTCAAGGTTAGCAGGGAAAATGCAGACAGAGAGAAAGCAGTTAGTGTTCATGTCTTCACCAAGCTGAAGGAGGCTATTGAGAGAAACCAGGTCAAAGTCTCTGAGATAATTGATGAAAAGCACAAAACAACAGAGAAACAGGCTGATGGCTTCATCAAAAAGCTGGAACAGGAAATTTCTGAGCTCAAGCAGAAAAATGCTGAGCTGAAACAGCTCTCACAGTCTGAAGACCACCTCCACCTCCTCCAAAGCTTCCCGTCCCTGAACGCTGCTCCACCCACCAAAGACTGGACAAAGGTCAGAGTCTGTTCTCCATCATATGAGGGGAATGTTAGGAAAGCTGCTGCTCATTTGGTGGGAATGCTCAAAAAAGAAATTAAGGAGCTGTTCACCAAGGATGAGCTCAAGGCGGTCCAGAAGTTTGCAGTAGATGTGACGCTTGATCGTGATACATCACATAAAAAACTAATCCTGTCTGAAGATGGGAAACAAGTCCATCAGGGTGATGAAAATAGGAATCTCCCAGATAGCCCAGAGAGGTTTTCTACTGGTCTTTGTGTCTTAGGGAAGCAGATAGATTCTTCAGGAAGATTTTACTTTGAAGTTCAAGTTAAAGGGAATACTGATTGGATTTTAGGAGTTGCCAGACAGTCAATACAGAGGAAGGGCCTTGTCACAATTAGCCCAGAGAATGGTTTCTGGACTGTCAGTTTAAGTAATGAGAATGTGTACTGTGCTCTCGCTGAGCCTCCAGTTCGTCTCCCTCTAAAGCGGAAGCTGGAAAAAGTGGGGGTGTTTGTGGATTATGAGGGGGGTCTAGTCTCCTTTTATGATGTTGATGCTGCAAATTGTATCTATGCCTTTACTGGCTGCTCCTTCACTCAAAATCTCCTCCCATTCTTCTGCTCCTGTTGTAATCATTGTGATAAAAACTCTGCCCCTCTGATCATCTGCCCTGTTGACCACACTGAGTAGAATGACGTACAATCTGAAGAAGAGTTTGTATTTGTTTTCCATCTCTGTCTGTACGGAGTGGTCATCTTCATATACCGATATATAACATAAACATACCCATTATGTGCAGGCAAGAAGATGAAAAAGTGTGTTTGTGATTGTATATGTTTAGATCAGAGGATGATTAGGGAGAACTCAAAAATGAGTGTCTGGTTCATTTGGTCACACCTGATTTAATGTAAAAAATCATAGTGGTAATGTACAGTGTCTTGTTTCTTAGCATTCTAATTAATGTGGATTTTGCCTCCTCTATTATATCATATTTTTTTGATTGACGTGTCCGATTTCTACATTTAACTTAAATGTAATAAAATTTAGTTTAATTTATATCCCAATAGCAATATCTGTGTTCAAATATCAAAACTTCACAAAAAATGTTACGAGCAAATCATCGTTTGGAAAAGCTGTCTGGAAAGCAAATTCAACCAGTTGTATTTCATGATCATTGTATATTTACAAGTGGATAAGTGGGTTCAGAAAATTGATTAAAATAGATTTTGGTAAAAATACTGAAGAAAAGTTTATTCTTCTGTGTTCTAGATTGCATACTCACAGGCATAGTTTGGATGTCTAACTTTTCATTTGAATATTTTAAAGCGTTTGTAAAATTTCAAACATATCATGCACACTAGTATCAGACCTGTCTGTGAATATGTGGTCAATGTGTGTTTTGTCTCTGGATATCTGTTCTCTCATTACTGTTTATACAATAGAAAATATAGTGGGGAAAATGGGATTATTGCGCCTCTGTGTGGATGAACTGAAATACTGAAACTTAACTAAAGTAAATACAGATTTTTTAAGAGTTTGTATAATTTCTTTTCAAGTATTTTATTTTAAGTGGCTACACAATATCAGAGCAAAATCAGAGACACAGACAGTACAATAAACTTCAACAAACATGAAACAAGATTATTAAATAATTAAAAATAACTAGGTGAATAAATGAATAAACAGGGTAGATCATATGTCATATGATCGTGAAGGAATAGTTTTATATAAGGAACCAAGGCTAATTTCTATCACTGTCATTTAAATAGAATGATTTTATCATTTCTTTTGGCACAAATGAGACAATTCTTATTTCACTGCCGTCTCCTGTGTTTCATCAAATGAGTGAAACAGCGCCCCTCTGGGTTGTAATGGCTGGTTAATGTCAGTCAGTCAGTGTGGTCAAACATGGCGCTGCACCCTTTCCGAGGCCCACTGAAGGAAAAGGTGAAGTTGGCCTATTTTGATTAAAGAATAGTGCTGTGGTTAAAGTGTTAATGTGGTCGCTGTCGAGAATTTGTCAAACAGACAATGAAAAGGTGTCTGAAAAAGAAAATGTAAAATTAATTGCCAGTCATATTCTGGTCCTACAACAAACAACAGAAGGTCAAACATTTATTTATGAGATTTAACTTGTTTACAGTGTTCCTAATAGACTGGTTGCACAGCAGACACTCACAGGTGTATTAATGATTGCTGCATTCCACTTAGTGGAGGTCTTGCCATTGTGCCTGCTGGTTCACTGTCACTCTTACTTGGACACTTAATGGAACTGAGCCATCGTTACTGTCATTAAGTCCACCTGTGGTCAAAATGTCTGCTGTGCAAGCAGTCCATTATGCTAGCTAAAGATAAGGAGAATGGGCTCTAACATCTAATGTGAGTCAAATACATCTTTTGAGTGTTTCTGTCTCTTTAGTTACTGATTTCTTTCCTGATGGTTAAATGTCTTCCAAAAGGTTAGTTGTCTGTCTGCATCTCAGTATTTTCAAATCTCATAAGAAATTTTACCATGGTATATATATATATATATATATATGTATATATATGTGTATATATGTATATATATGTGTATATATATATATATATATGTATATATGTGTATATATATATATG
>NW_023339873.1:2096796-2103676 GCF_004916995.1 Morone saxatilis
CATTGTAGTTTCCTGCACAAAACGTTGAGTCACATGTCACCAAACTCCCTTACTCTGTCCAAAGACTGATTTTATTCTCACAGGAAGAAGTTCCCTTCGATTTTTACAACAAAACAAATTCTAACAGTTTTTTTTGTTACTTTCTTCCACAGTTGAACCCTCCAACAACAGACCTCCCACGGCTGGCTGTTTTTCCATGTTATCCTGTTATATACCAAGAGGGTTCATTCTTTTTGCAGCAGAAAGCTAAAACTTCCGTCTTTATTGTAATCACGTTGTGACGCTCTGGGTGATGCATGGTGGCTCCAGCTGATTGCCGCGGGTAGAGGAGAGGAGCAGCTAAGAATTTTATGTAAAAATGCTTGAAAACTAAAATGTATATAGTTCAAATAACTTCTGGAGTATCCAGAAATAACAGTGTAGGCAATGGGGGACAATTTCTGTTTCTGTTCTGAATTCAAAGGTTTAATTGCAAGCTGTTGAAATCAGACATTTGAGGTCACAACAATCCAGTTTTACTGTCCTGTTACTGCATTTGTATCCACCGTGACTGTGACGTTTAAGTCCTTGAGTATGTTACAAAAGGCTGATTAGTAAGCCGGCATTTTTAATGTGAGCAAATAAAAGGAGGTGATATGATTCATCTGAGAAGGATGGCAATCACGTTTCATCCGGGAGACGATGGAAAGGATGTCGGGAGAGAGGAAGCAAACGTCAACTGGAATGAAAGGGTTATTCCACTGTTTGGGATGAAACAATAAGAGATATAGAGTAAAAGGTGCCGCAGGGCTGTGGTGAACGGGAAAACAGTAAACACAATAAAGCAACCTGCAGCTGCTGGAAAAGAACCTTCATTCATTTTTTATTTTAAAGAGTTACCGTAACAAAGAAGTGCTGGCACTGGATTTTATTTGTATCGTACGCTCGAGGACTTACTGGTGGTTACTTGTCAAAACTGCTGTACTTTAATGCTTCCTGAGTTTGCCAACCGTTCTGTCGTGCCCCTCAGTGTCTAATACAGACAAACAAGCTACCCTTTAACATCTGTATGAGTCACCTTTTTAACAGAGTGGTTAATGTTGTGGAACGGTTGCACTTTCATTAGGTGTAGGCAACAAAACTACTTGGTTAGGTTTAGGAAAACTTAATGATTTGGGTTAATATAAGTATGTTACACGACATGCAGGACATGTACGTAATGTTATGAAACAGTGGCATGTTACTGAAAAATTGTCAGTTACAGTTGAATTAATTTATCAAATACTGTACTAGGTAAACTAACCTTTGCCTTATTTTTAATTGTCTGCTTAAATTCTCCTTTAAATGCATCAGTTATATTATTATAGTGTTGCTGTAGGACAGATATTTATCTAGTTGTTAATACTCCTGACCACCAGAGAGCAGCAACAAGCAACATGAACTGAGCTTTGCTACAGTGGTTAATAAATGATTATTGAGGATATTTGATGAACGGATTGAACAGTCTTCAGTGGGTGACGTTAAACCATAATCCAGAAAATGAGCGAGATTCACTCGGATGTGTTTTTCTGCCGTCTGCTGCAGTTGTCCTCTTTTTCCAGGTAAGGTAAAAGTAACCCAAGGAGCCCATTTAAATTTCAGTAACTAATTGTTTTATTTAATTTGAATTAGTTGCGTCACCTCCAAAAGCAGTGGAATTACTTTATAACGCATTACTCCCAACGCTGTGAAACATAAAACTTAAATGACATTTGGTTTCACACTGAACACAAACATCGGCCTCTTGGATAAAACAAATCCTGTGTTTCACCCTCAGTACATCAACCCCAACTACCTCCTTACACAGACTCTGGCTCTTCACACTATGTCACCTAATGGGTTAGATTGGAGTTCGATGACAGCCGTTGCGTCTCTAACCGACGTGTAAATGGGACCATAGAGGCAGAGCTACTGTAGGTGATCTTTTTAACATTTTGGGTGTTTTTTTCCTTTAATGTCATCAAACTGTACAGATGTCACATACAAGTAGCTACGATCCAATCACAATGCGAGTGAGACCTCCACATGCGTTCTGCCTAATCTGATCATTCTGTTTCTGCATTCTGCACTCTTTAACATGCCTTTTGTGCATTTTTCCTTATCCAGATAAGACACCCAGATAAATCCAGGTGTAAATGGAGTCTAAAACAACAAGATAACGAGGCTAAAAGTTCTGCAGAGCAGCAGATTTGCTGATAGTTTCCTGTATAGCTTCCACATCACACATCATTTATCATTTTTTGTTGATAAAAATATTAATAAATTAAGCTTTAAAAAGACACAGAGAAAAGCAGTCTTGGGTTTTGTCAGAAGCTGGGCTCTGAGAAGAAATACAAGCCGTCCTTTGGTTGAATAAAGAGTCGATTACAACAGAGCCCAATCAACACAGTGCATCTGATTCACACACTGACCAGAGAATAATGCAGCACGCTTGGATACTCACACAACAAATGCACGGAGAGTGTGCACACACAAATACACAAACACACACACACACGCCACCCTCTCCGGAGAGGATCGGGTTTCCTTCTGTGTCCAGTGGCTTATTAAACATTAAGCTCAACAGAAAAAGGCCTCCCCCACCTCCCCCACCTCCCCTCTCTCATTACAGCTGTTGAGGTATGAGACAACAGAAGCGCGGCCACAACAATGGAGCCAGAGGCCGATAGCCAATCAGCACGTACGCTGTAGCGTTCGACCCAGCGACAGCAGGTAGGCCTGAGTGGGTGAGATTAACTCTGTTTTCACTGAGCTTTTCATGTGGCGGTCAGCAGCAGTAAAGGTGAATGATATCATACTCTCCAAGTCCTACCAACAAGAGATCATACTCGTGCACGTGCACAGATTAATAACAGATGGAATTTCAGAATAAAGTGCTAAACTAAGCGAAAACACAAATATTTCAAATCACCTAAATAATCCACAGTAGTTAGTTAGCCTGTTCCACGTGGGATTACAAGACATCAGACTTCACAAATATGACACAATATATACGTCTACATACTTTCAGGTAAAATGTGTTTGTGTGGAAACATTTCAAACAGAAAAACAAAGAAGCCTAAAGTTTATCCTGATTCTGTTTTCAACTGAAAAAATAATTGTTTCATCAGACTAAACAACATTATGTGGTTCCCAATAGAAAGGACAATAAGACACATGAAATAAACCTGAATACTAGAGATGAAACAATTAATCAATTAGCTGATCAACAGGAAGCTAAAATGTTAATATTTGTCTATCAGATTTGCGTTTTGGATCATTCTGGGTAATTAAAACAGGCGCTTTCACTATTTCAGACCAAACAATTAACTGATAATGAAACATAGTTAACTGCAGCATTAGAAATCCTTTCCTCAACCTCTGTGACCCCACTGCCTCAAATGTGTATCTGGACTGTAAGGCGGAACTAAATTATTTTTCCAAAGTTACTCCAGGAGAGAACTGGGCTTTAAGAGGTTTACAGGAGTTCTGATTGAACCTACAGCAGTAAATAGTTCCTGTAAAGCTGCCCTGATAAGAAATTTCTCCAGTAAAACATTTTGTGGTGAACACAAATATTAATCTTTCAACAGCGGTTTGTAAGCAATAAACAGAAAAATTGCATCCTGGAACCAGCACTGACTGTTGAATTCAGGTTGGAATTATCATCAACAAACAATATTAATATTATTGTGACTGTTTTAAAAGGTTTTTATGAAAGAAACGTCTATTGTTCTTTCCTGTTGTCTCTGAGCTCTGAGGGGGTTTCTCAGCTTCTCAGCTTCCTCAGGTGTTGTGTGGGACCTGCCTCAAGTGTGTGTGGTTGGTAGTTTGGGAACCAACCTGATACCTGACGACAAGCAACGCCCTGTGTGTGTGTGTGTGTGTGTGTGTGTGTTCACACAGACGGAATAAAGTAAAACAGTAATCAGCTCCACCTGAGCTGAGAGCCTTTGCTTAGACAACAGTGCCGCCTGCTGGCAGCACGGACAGTTATTACTACAACGGATAATAACAGTAATAATGTAATTTTTTTAAAAAGTCGAGATCCAAACTACGAATGTTATAATGTGGAGATATATTGTACAGATTAGTAGTAGTGTGGGTTACAATATTATCCCATATGAAAAGAAGCAGTGGCCCCTGTGATAATACATTACAGTATGATGGCATTTGTAGTTTGTTTTTAAGAAAGAAAATCAATTCCAATCTTAAATTTGTGGGGAATGCTTCTAAAATCATGTTTAAGAGATATACAATACATTTGATGGAATCTGTGCAGCTTTAAAAACCTGCATGAACCAGTGTAACCATGACATAGCTTTAGTGTACAGTTGTCTGATAAGAAAATATGATACTGTCAGGCCATTGTTGACCTAAGATGATTTGCCCAGTTTTAAGGCTACATAATTAAACGGGAAAAGGAGGAAAACTGTATAAAACAAACCTTAAAAAGCAGATCAGTGAGCAAAAAGCAAAATCCCTTCCTGGATTATTAAAGAAAAGTGAAATGACGACAGATCACTGAAAATCATCCTGACACGATATCAAACACTTAAGAGCTCACTGTACGACAGACACTCAGCTTCACTTAAAAACCCTCATCCATCATGTGACTCAGATCATCAGCAGCTCCTGACGTGCTTCGCAGAAACCCGTCATCTCTCCCATTTCCTGTCACAGAAGCGCTCCTTCATCCCAACAGTTAAGGCAGGTATTGGTAATGCATTAGCGGGGCGCAGACAGAGTGGCAGACACTTAAATGATCTAATTACAAGTCATATTGGATTAGTGTGAGAAGAGGCGAAAGGGGGCTCTTTCAGGGCCCCTCAACGTCCTCTTGAATCCCAGTTCGGAGTCTTTGGGGGGATTTTTAAGACTAACCGACCACTTTGTTTCTCTGAGGAGCAGAAAGATGAAGTGAAAATGAAAAAGTAATCTACCATTGCATCCATCAGAGAAATACTTAAATCTGTGATATAGTACGCACAATATGCACTTTTTACGTGATGTTCACCTACCAATCAGCTGTGCACTCGAGATCAGACAGAAGATGGTTCTACTGGTTACCAACTTTTCCTAAAGGAATCTCTTTTCTATAAACTGACTAAGTTAAATCATTTATGGGTATTTCATATTAAATGCAGAACAATACCAGTACAGAAATGATAAACTGTACAATGAACCCAAACAGTGAACTCAATAACTGCAAGAAGTTTGTGTAGAACTTTGAGCAGATTTTTTCCTGTGAATATTGATCACAGATGAGTTTTCCTGATATTTTTTATTAACTTTTAAAGCAGTTCTCCGTCTGTATTATGTTTATCTAATTTTTACCAATCTTTCATACTTTACTCTTTTTGGACGCTTGGCCATTGTTCTATTAGCACTTTGGTTGTTGTAACTCTTAACTACTTTTCCAATGCAGGACCAAGCTGTTTATCAGAGAGTGAAGGCTGAACTTGTGTTCAGGTCATCAAAGTTTAGAGCTTAAATAAACATTTAAACTTTAATTTCATTTAATATTCTTCACAAAAAGAATTAACAAAATGCTGGGACAGAGGCCAACTTTGTATAATCTTTAAATTTTCTTACACCCCTTAAAAATCAAGACCTACCAGTTGGTAACCAATGCCATAGACTGGATAATTACAAAGTTGCAAACTATAAATCATGTAAACATGTAAAACATGTTGCAGGTATAATGATAACTTCTATAACAATCTACTTCAGTAACAATAATCTATCAAATATATAACATTACATACATCTATTACAGGGCTGCCTAAAGTGAAGGCTCAGTGAATATAACTTGTGTTCAGGTCTTCAGAGTTTAGATCTTAAATAAACATCTAAAGTTTAAAAAGAATAATTTCATTAAGACACACAGGACTTATACTGCTGCATTAATTCATAATTGTTTGAACTAATGCAAACAGTTTGTCAGAAGCCTTTAAAATGCAGTCTGAGCTGTAGAAATCTGTCCCTACACTCTGAAGACGCTGTTAGACCTGGAGCAGGTTTATAGGGTGACCTCTAGTGGAGATTGTACAGGACACAGCAGCTGAGTGCACACTGAACCAACAGTGCAGTTTAAATCACAGCAGTGGGCTTAAGAATCAATGTAATTGACCATTTTCACATGGAATAGTAGACACAGGTGTTACCAATGATAATAATTAAGGTTCAGTTCCAGTTAGTGTAGCAGAGCCTTTCCAGTGAGCAAACATGCACAATAGCAGCACCCTGATGTGAACCTTAATTAGTATCATTGGTAACCTCTGTGTTTACCCAGGGCTTCATTATTTTAAACCAACTTTATCCTGGAGAGCAGTTGTATTTAATGTTACAGTAGTGTAAGTTGTGGTTTATAGTAGATTGTTGATTCCATTTATCATCTCACACTGTTGGACATTTATGTATTTATTGTTCTGTGATCATATTTTGTGTACTTGCCCAGGGACAACAGATGTAAATTAGCTGAAGAGTGCAAAAATAAACAGAATAAGTAAAGTGATGCAGTGTAACAGTCATCATTTTGTCTTCCATAAATGTAGAACTCAAGACTTTAGTGTCCACATGTACCGTTAATTATTCTCAGTTTAAGCATTTCAAATACTGAAAAATTAAATTTCTCATTGATATTTCTATATTCTTAAATTTAAAAATGACCTCTGTATACTCTGTTTCAATAGGAATTAGTTACTGTTTTATTTGATAACTATTTTAAGTTACAACACTGATGAAAATTCACATATATACATATATATACACATATATATATACATATATACATATATACACATATATACATACATATATATACACATATATACACATATATACATACATATATATACACATATATACATACATATATATA
>NW_023339873.1:2103776-2107876 GCF_004916995.1 Morone saxatilis
AATCGTTGTTAAAACGAATCGTTACACCCCTACTATCAATATTATATATACTATTTTATTTAGATCCTTCTTAACATTACACACTAGGCCTTTAATCCTGGTTAAAGATTTTAGATATTATCTGTACTCACCAGTGTTTGGTCGATATTCTGCTGTGTAGTTTGTCTAGGAGTGTAGGAGTCTTGCTGTTTACAGAGATCAGAACAACGAGATGTGTCTCAGCTGCAGCACTCTTCTTACTAGTAGAAACTTTCAGTTTCATTTGTGGAGTCTGACGTTGAGGCTCACCTGTCTTTCCACTGTTGCTCCACCTCTTATTTATATTATGTTGGTGACCTTTTGTTCCCTGTTTCAGGTGGATTATAGTGATATATTTTTGGCACAAAATAAATTCATAAGGGGAGCGCAGTATCTAAACTTTATTTGTGCACAATGTGGTTATTGGAGACATTTTAAAATGTCTTGCAATGAGAGTCTATAGCAAACAATAGAACATTTTGTACTATTTGTGTTACTTGTATTCTCTTCCACTGGGATAGCTTTGTAGGAATTATGATAGCTCTTCGTTTCAAACATATTACCTCTCATACCTCATATTACCCAATACATTAAACAAATTTGAGCTAAATTTGGACAGAACTTGCAGACTGACAGTATGCAATGAATGCTAATTCTCTACTATCAAAAGGAAGGAAACTACTAGAGATATCAGTATTGGGGCCAATCCAGCCATATTTGTATTTATTTGTTTGTTTGTTTGTCAGCAACAATTAAAACATTTTTGCCAGGGCTGACTTGCAACCCCTCTCCTTGTTCAGGATTTTCTGCTTTAAAAGGTCATAACATATCATCATCAATACCAAAAGTACAAAGACCACATAATAAAGAGAGAGACATTCTCATACATGTGACCTGACCATATATTATTTTAATGGATCATATCAGTTGAAGTAATCATATTCTCACTGTGGCCTGTGTACTCTGTGTACTAGATATTTTGTGAGGGCAGAATCTATGTGTTACACTGTCACAAGTGGACATCTGTAGTTCCAACACCTCCAAAAGAGTAATACCTCCTCTCTCAAACTGATTGTGTCACGTCAGTTTCAGGAGTCACGTTCTCCCTGTAAAACCTTTATACATATCATACCAGTAATATAAAGTTGTAAACTAAATAATAAAAGTTAGCACCAGGACCCTCAGACTTTGGATGAATTTGCATGTAAAAAACAAGGTGTGTCATATTATGTAGGCTTCAGCTGTAAGTATCGAATCAGACTCTAGATGACTCTTTAAAAAACTTAAACCCTAAACTACCCTATATCAAACTATGCTACTCTATAGTATACAATACTATATTATAATATGCTACACTATACTGTAACAATAAAAAAAAAAAGACAAAAGGTGACGGTGGATGTCAGGTGTACAAGCCACAGGATCATGACACCAAAACCTGTATTTGAATCCTGAAACCCTCATATGGTCTGGTCAAGACTACAAAAACACTTTGTTTAAGATTAGGAGAAGATCCTGATTTTGGCTAAATATTTTATTAAAAACCAAACATGTCTTGTGCCACCACTGAAGTTTTCAACGATCTTTCCTGCACCTTAAACAAGTGCTCTGAGTTGCCTAAACATTAACACAAAAACGAGATTCATGCATTAGTTGCCGCAGGTTGATATTGTAGGAAACCTTACAACAGCTGTTCCTTTTCATTTTGATTAAAAATGTAATCGTGTGGCAGTATGCTTATTTAAAAACGTATTTGCTGTTGCACATTGTATATAAACGTAATATTTAGGAGGTTTAGGAGGACACACAACTGTGTACAAACTCTCCAGGTTAACATTCTCTTGTTCGAGCTGTTCTTGCTGCTTTTCTATCAATGCAACTTCAATATCTTTGGAGCGGACAAAACAAGCAAATGGAAGACAACCTCTTGGGTAATAATTTTCTCACATTTCATAAGCTGTGTTTTTAATGAGATTGTATGCAGGTGGTTAATGAAGGTAATCCTTCGTTGCAGCCCTACAGAGGAATGTACCTAAACAGACAACACCCTGAATGACTGGTTCTACCTGTTCCAAAGTGTCAATCCTTCATAATGAATCATAGTCTTGCATGTTTTCTTGCACTGCCTTATATCTGCTACCGTCTGTGTTGAATTACAATTTTTCTCCATTGAGTTTAACTGCTTGTTCCAAATGTGTTTTCCTGTCACACCAAAAAGAGGTACAGCAAATTTAATCAGCGCCTCTTTGTGATTTATGATTTGATTTATTGTGTTTAAAAATAAGATTGCTTGGCTAAAGAATTTTTGTACATTTTTAATAAATTATAATATAATAGGCCTATCACTTTGTACTTTATACTGTGTCCTGCTTCAGTTGGTTTATTGTATATAGACCTGCACTGAATTTTGGCTTTGATACTCTTTGATGTGGTTTGATGGAGGTTTGATGTGGTCATTAACTAATTATTATGTATATTATATCAGATTTGCTGACATACAGAAAGTAAGTCATTGCAGAGTCACAGTCGGTCCTCCTTTTGAGGTATGCATTTTTAATGTTTGAAATTTTACAAACTCCTTAAAATGGTAAAATGAGAAGTTAAACATCAGCAATTTAATAAATGTTACAAAACATTTGAAAAAACGTCATCATATTATTATCTATGATGGTGTTCTTTTTCAATGAAAACCAATGTTAAACTTGACACAAACACAAAGACATAACCGTTCACCTGCTGTTAAATCTTCATTTGAATAATTTTCATAAAATCAGGAAGATGATGCTTGGACAAGTAGGCAAAAACAGAGGTCAAAAAGTATGCCAAACAACATAAGTTAACTCTGCAATATATACATAAGAAAAATATCAAAGCTTGTATTGGAATCTGTGGTGTTTTGACTTTTAAAGACCGCTATAGATTAAACTACATTATCATTATCAATTCCATTATTTGTTATCAAATTATTGTGTTGCAGTAGTCAGTAGCAATGTAATGTATCATAAAGATGGTAAAATCCACATTAATTATAATGAATGAATGAATGAAAAACTCTGTACCACTATATGGACATTTGCTACACTTACAAGAACTTTGTCTAAGTAGGGTTGACAGGACAGATGATCAGAGGGGCGGAGTTTTTACCACCCTGATTAAAACAGGGGTTGAAGAACGGGAGGACTTTTTCGGTGAAGGAGCAGCTGGTGAAGGCATGGATGAAATTTGCAGCATCCACATCATAGAAGGAGACCAGACCCTCCTCATAATCCACAAACACCCCCACCTTCTCAGGCTGAGACTGCAGAGAGAGACGGACTGGAGGGTCAGCAAGAGCACAATACACATTATCATTCCTCAGACATACAGTCCAGCAACCGTTCTTAGAGTTAATAGTGATTAACCCCTTTCTGTTGATTGACTCTCTGGCAACTCCTACAACCCAATCAGTCTTCCCTTTAACCTGAACCTCGAAGTAAAATCCTGAAGAATTGATCTGCTTCCCTAAGACACAGGTACAATGAGAAAATCTCTCTGGGTTATCTGGGAGATCCTTCTTTACATCACTGTGATGGACTTGTTTCCCATCTTCAGACAAAATGAGTTTGGGATTTGCTGTATCAGGATCAAGTGTCACATCCACTGCAGACTGCTGGACCGTCTTGAGCTCAGCCTTTGGGAATAGCTTCTCCATGTCATGTTTAAGTATCTCCAACATCTTAACAACAGCTGGCCTCACATTCCCCTCATATGAAGGTGGACAGGGTATGCTCTCTTTCCAGTCTTTGGTTTGTGGAGCAGCATGCAGAGAAGGGAAGTTTTGGAGGAGGTTAAGGTGGTCTTTAGAATGTAAGAGCTGCTTCAGCTCAGCACTTCTCTTCTTCAGCTCAGAGATTTCCTGTTCCAGCTCTTTGATGAAGTCTTCAGCCTGTTTCTCTGTCTTTCTCTGCTTCTCTTCAATCATCTCAGAGACTTTGACCTGTTTTTTCTCAATAGCCTCCTTCAGCTTGGTGAAGACATGAACACTAACCGCTTTCTCTCTGTCTGCATTTTCCCTGCTGACCTTGACTGAATGTTGGATCTCT
>NW_023339873.1:2107976-2127735 GCF_004916995.1 Morone saxatilis
AGACAGATGGAGCACAAAAACTGATCTTCAGATAGCAAACTGCTGGCAGCAGCCATATCTACACAATAAGAATACAATGAAAGGAAAAAGCAAAACTGTAATTACAGAATACTTTAAAAAATTGGATTAAAAATACCAAACAATTTTTTCTAGAATGTTAATTACAACATTGAACATTTTATTATATTGTATTGTATTATAGCTACATTCCACATAGTGAAAACATAATTTGACCATTTTCATTTTTGAATGACAAAAGCATGACTGAGCACAGCTCAAGGGTTAATGCTGGTTGTTTAAACACAGTAGATGTTATCTGCTGTACTCACCAGTGTTTGGCTCTGCTGTGTAGTTACAAAACACCGGGTGTACTTCCGAGTGGAAAAAGCAAAATTACATGTTTAAAAATGTCTCTGTTTCTATAATTACTAGAATGTTACGGAGGCACGCTGTGAAAGTTAATTTTTTACATGACAAAAGCGGCACACCCTGTCTGAGCAGAGCTCAAGTATGTGTTAATGCTGGTTGTTTAAACACAATGTATTATTCACTGGACTCACCTGTGTTCGGCAGGGGATCTGTTTTGTAGTTAAGAAAGACCCGGTGAACTGGAAGTTTTGCTGTTTACCAAGAACTAATAAGATGTGTCTCAACTACAGCACTCTTCTTACTCTGACAGACTTTTAGTTTCTGTTTGGAGTCTGACAGTAAAACTGTTGCTCCGCCTCTTGTTTTTGTCCCCTGTTTTTCAGGTTAATTATAGTGACATACAAGTAGTTATATACAGCCACCCTTTAGTAACTGGATACGTTTTTATGTCCTCTTTGTTTTGAAATGGAAATAACAAGAGATCAGTCTAAAACTCCCAAGAGCATAGAGTATTTTTTGGTAATTAGGTAATTTTTCACAGCAGACATTTTGACTTGTCATAGTAAGAAAATTCACAGGTGTAATTAATAGCATTAATGATGGCTCTATTTTATTCAAGTGTCGCACTAAGCCATGAAAGTAAGCCAGCATGAACAATAGGTTACAGCTACATGTCATTTCATTCATTTTTATTATTTAATTAACAAAAAGTACTAATTCCACCTACATTTCTCCGCTGCATTATAACGTCTGCTGTGCACTGGTTGCACACTTTCAACTATCATAAGGAAGGATATTATGCTATACTCAGTACGTATTGTGCTACACTGTTTGATGTCTTCCTTCCTTGTTTCATTTCTACTTTCTGCCATTCATCCATTCACTGCTTTGTTACCACATACCTGCCTGTACTGCTTCCCTCCTGTATATCTCACCCCTTAATGCCGGTTTGAACATTTTGTTTGTTTGTTTTGTTGTTGCCTTGACTGAGGGTTTGTTACTGAATTTTCTAGTTACATGCACAGCAGGTCTATGTAATTTTAATGATGGTTTTAATGATTGTCAGAGTTTGGGGAACACAACGCATTTTATATGACGCATTTGCTGTTTTATATTCAAACAGTGCATAAAAACAAAAGAGAAAACTGTAGGGAACTGGTGAGGAACAGAAAACCTTTTCATTAACCTGTTAACTTAATTTCTTCCTCAATGCATTTGAGTGGCCCCGGGGTCCACTCAGCTGCCACTTAACAAGAGCTACAAATGAGCTACCACACACACGCACACACACACACACACATACACACTTTGGCCAGCACTTACCATGCAAATGACATACAACTACCCTACACACTCATCTCACTCAGTGACCGTCTCACTCACTTACTCACTCTCAGCTGGTCAGCTCTTAATGAGCACCGCTGAGTGAAAATCACTATCACACACACATCTGTTCAAAGCAGCAACTTGTTAGGCTAGGAATGACACACACACACGCACACACACACTACCTGCAAATAATCATACAGTGCTACATTAATAATGTATGAGGAAGAAAATGCTCCCTCTCCCAGTAGAGAAAGGGTTATTAGTGTTTTTAATGAATTGGTCTTTCTGCAGCCTGAGGAGGTGCTTGAGTGCTTCTGATATATATATATACTGAGAGAGGAGGAGGAAGAGGAAGAGCAGGAGGCGGAGGAGGACGAGGAGGAGGAACAGGAGGCTGGGAAGGTCATGTAGGGAAAGAACAGAGATAAAGATAAGGCAGGGAGTGAGGGTGAAGAGGAACAAAGAGGAAGAGGCTGAGAGACAAGAGTGAGGGATAAAGAGAAGAAAAATGAGAAGGAATAATGAAAGAAAGAGAAAGAAAGGTAGAATAAAAGATGGTAAGAAAGAAAGAAAAAGGTGAGAGAGGCAGGGGTGAGGAAAGAAGGCAGGGAGAGAAAGATCAAAAGTGAAAGAGAATGGGAAAAAAAAGGGGGGAGATTACATGAAGAGAAAAGTTAAAGAGAGAGAAAGAAAGAGAGAAAGAAAGATAGAGAGAAAGACATAGTATGATTGGGAGATAGACAATGGACAAAGAGACAAAAATAGAAATCTAGAGCGACTGGATTGATGTTGTCTTTTCTACATGCACACATGCCAGGCTGCCACCCATCCACACAAAAATAAACTGATCTGAACTCATTTTAAATTGAGATTAATTCGCCAGAAAGTGAGACAAGGACAAGAAAAACACCTACTTCTTAATGTTGACAGAGGGTGCAGTGTTGTCTTTCCACCACTGGATGGCGCTGACTGACCACCCCTGCTCTCTCACAGGGGGGTCGTCCAGGTCAACTGTCTCCCTGCTCCTCCTCACATAGAAGCACATAGCACATATGACTTGTCCTTTATAAATAATGAATTAGATATCATTTTTACTGATATCATGCGGTGCAATTTGCAATTTGCAAATTTGCACTGCTTATCTGTTAGTTGAGGACAAAGTGGTTAAAAAATGTGATGAATGTGATGTGAGGTTGAACAGTGTGACCCCAGACTAATGTTTTATAGTGTTACATCTACCACAAGTAAAAAACTACAGTTACAATTACTACTCATGCTGCTGCTTTTGCTTTTACTGAAGGGCCCGCCCCAAGCCTCTTTAGGGCCCTTCAGAGCAGGATTTGCCAACCCCAACCTACCAACCTAAACTTGTATGTGTCCAGTCACTTCAGTTTTTTGGCAATTTTAAATCACCAAACTGCTGCTGCTACTCAGGGGCGTTTCCAGACTCTTTGACTGGGGTGGCACAAGAGGGACGATGACTAATGCAGGAGTGGCATGGACCCCAGTATGCAGAAATAGTCAAATACAACCCATTTTCATTCAGATATCTTGAGGTCAGAGGTCAAGCCATGTCAGTTTTTCAATCGCCAAACTTCAGCCTAATTTTGGAGTATTGTTAAGCCCCGTTCCCGACATGCTAGCACCAATGGATGTGTTAGCCAGTATGTTCTAACTTTAAAACTGAGCCCACTACAAAGTCTTTTGCACTTTGGTAGTTGTAAATTCTCACTTTATGTTTTTATGTACAGTCTTGTGAGCTAAGGAGTCTAAAATGCTCCTTGGATCTGCAGAGTTTGTGATAATTCTTTGTTGCTGTATTTGATGCATTTGATTCATCGTTGAACTAAAAATTAGGATTAGTGGAGCTATAAGGTCCACTTCAACCTTCAGCCACCCTTTCGCCACCCCATGAATATTTTTCTAAATTTGCACTAGCTCACAGGTATTCAGTATTCAGTTCTACACTCTACCTGTTATTTTGAGCTTTTCACTAGTGCTTAAATATCATATTAACTACTTTATCTTCGACACTTTGTTCATGTACATGTCTATGTATTAATGTTATGTGGCCTCTGTCCAGTAGACATCTATTATAAGTCTATAGATCATTCCCTAAACTGCACCATGAGTTATCAGATATAAAATGTCTTATGACAAACCAAACATTTTCATAACTACACTCAAGAATAAATAAATATAAATGCATCAGTGTGGTCTTATATTTGGCTACAATACTTACTTGAACTACATCATCTATCCTGTGTGCTAATTGTGATAACAATCCCATTTATCCAATTTCCCCTGAATGTGGCATACAGACTATATATTTTTGTGTTATTTTGTTCTCCTTCCTCTGAAATATAAAAACATAATGTACCCTGTGAAGTGAGCTGTTTATCACTGCTTGCTAATTAAGAGACCGCTGTGCCATCATTAAAAAATAAAAACATAAATACTGTGATATAACAGTCACTGTACCGCCTAGAATCCACGTTACCATAGTAACAAAACATAATGTGTTTTAATATTTGGAGAGGGTTGAAAATTTAATTACAGGCCTACATTATCAGTGAATAATATTGGTGTAGAGTTGACTCTTGGCCCATCGGAGAAATACCTTGGCTTCGTAATGATGAAATAAGTGACTCTTTCCTCCATTGTTGTTGTCTCAAAGAGGAGAGATTGATTTTTTGATTCATTCCCTGGGATACAAAAACCCTTAATGTAGCCTTTCACACTGCCTCCTCCTCCTCCCCCTCCTCCTCCTCCTCCTCGCCTCTCCATCTTCAACATAACACCTCACTCTCATGTTCCAGGTTAACTCAATTACAGAGAACAATCCGCTCCTCCCCGGCTCCTCACATGTGAGCAGCCGAGGCCATTTCTGTATCGCTGCCTGATACTGGACGTCCTGCCTGTAACCTGTTATGTTTTTATTTGAGCTGAAGGTTGAAGTGGCCCTTAAAGCTCCACTAATCCTTATTTTTAATTTAACAGTGAATCAAATGACTACAGCAACAAGGAATTATCCCCAACTCTGCTGCAGCTCCAAGGAACTTTTTAAGCTCCTTAGCTCACAGTTGAGGCACAAGACTGTGTACATAAAAACATAAGGTGAGAATTTACAACTCCCAAAGTGCAACCTACAAGATTGTTATGAAAATCTGAGGAGTTCTGTTCCGGAGTAGCCGCACCACCAACACAGTAAACAGTAGTGAATGGTGCATTTAGTTTTTTCTGGAAAGTTTGGTTAAAATTTGAGCTAAATTTGGATGGCATACCAGGACCAGTTTCAGTATTTACACCTGTGCCTTTCCTTTTGCCACATGTTATATGTATATATGCATATGTATGTTTCAGTCAGACAACTCATGAGATTTGTTGCAGCAGTACAACATAGTTTGAGTTTGGCATCCAGGCTCTGACATCATCACTCCCTGCAGATTTATTGAGATGTATTGAGGAGTAATGAGTGAATATGTTAAATCCTGAAGTAAGAGCCCGCAGGTGGATGCTGGGGTGGAGGTGGGGCTTACAAAACAGGCTGCAATACTGCAGCTTAAATAGACTGCCTAATTAGGAGGGTGTGTTTGGATTGTGATTATGGAGAGTGAGGCACAGCAGTTACCTCCCTGAAATAACTTGAGATTGAGATGATTTCAGCCTGAAATGTTGCTGTTCTAAATGTCGGTCCAGGGCAAACACCCTCAATCCAGAGTCTCCAATATAGGTGTTCAGCAGGGCACAGATCTGGGTCTTCTGAGCATTGTTATGCTATGTTAATTGCTTAATTGCAAAAGGCAGTACACTTGAAAACATTTGTTTTTCCACTCTTTTAATCAGGCTGTCTGTGTTTGCCTTTATGTTTTTCTACAGTTTACATAAGGGATGCAAAAGTTTGTTTCATACTTTGTCAAAAACATTTGTACAATCAAGTTAATTCATATTCAAATCGTGTCATCTTGAACTTTTTTTGCTTCCTATACGCAGGAGCCTCCATCAGAATAGACAAAGAAAACACCAAAACCATTTCATACAGTGTCCTCACTAAACCCACCATGAGCGTAATGAGAGAGCAGAATGTTCCTCTCTTATGTTGTTAGCATAATAAAACACGTGAGTGATGACTGCACACTAGACCACGTGACTAATGAGGCACCCCCGCTTCCTCCCCAACGCTGCCGGAGCGCGCTGTGAAGTGGCAGATGAAATATTAATCTTCCTGAATTTATGATGGAGGACAGCGGGTGAGTAGAGGTAGAGAGACAGAGAGGGAGAAGAGGGAGAATAGTGAGATAATAAACCACAACATCAGGAGAGAGGTGAGAGACGAAGGGTTCTTCTTCACCTCCTTAACACCCTCCACTGCCAAAATCTACATCTCATCATTTTTGTCTGATATTGACTCATAAAAGGCTCATTTTCTTAGAGTTCATTAAAATACAGCATTGAATTATTTTTTTATATATAAAACCAAGACTCTGCCTTACTCTTTTTTTCAAGATAATGTGTATTGGAGCATAGACATAGATTAGTATAGTCACTGGTTGCAGACATTCTCTTTTCTTACGACTATAAAACCCCTCCTGTAAATGAGTGAAAATGCTCCATGTTCCCCAACATTGAACCACAGGAGTCTCCTGGTTATCTTAAGAATAGTAAAGGTTTATTTTATGTCCATCAGTTTTAATCATCTTAATTATGTTCCAGTTGGATATGACACACATCTCTGTAGACTATTATATCCATGAGCCTCAGCTGCTGAATAAAAATACAGGATCATAATACAGTCGTTGAATTCCTCTATAACCGACCCAGAATCTGAAAGTGAACTGATTCAAACTGCTAAATGTTTTATCAGGTTTCTAGAAAGTGTAGTCTTGCGCTTTTAAGACGTTTAAGCTCAGTGATTGGATGTTTCTCACCAAACTGTCTCTTGGGAAATCATATTGTGGTTGAACTCTCTGAAGTAAGTTGTAGTTTTACTGAGACATTTTCTAACACAGCTGCTCATCTTTTACTCTAATGATTCAAACAAGAGTTTCTTCCCCACTAAACCTTGAAGTGCTCCGATTGTCACCTCACATTGGTCCTATCCAAGAAAGTGTTTATATTCTTACTGTAAACCTTTCTTCCATTTTTTGCAAACCCACTTAACTGTTTACATTTGTTGTAATTTGTTTGTTTCAACTTGGTTGTTACCATTTGTAAATGAGTAGATATGAGTCTTTGAGGTTTGATAATTAGCATCAATGCTATAAAAGGTTACCTGTTTGGCGTGAGTTTCATTCATAGAACTTTTTACCACTAAAAGGCAGCACTGTAGTTTTTTCTTTACTGTCTCAAACTTGTCTGCAACATTGAACTCTTCTCTAACTAGTCTTCTAAAGTAACTTCCTCCTTCAAAAGTAAACCATTGACGAAGGCTTCTTGTTCAGAAAACGGGAACAGGCATTGAAATTGGTAACCACGGTTACCAGGCGGCCAATCAGTGTCACTTGCAATTGTATGCCTGAAACCATTCTGTTTTTTTTCTGTTTCGGTCTTTCTTTCTTTCTTTCTTTCTTTCTTTCTTTCTTTCTCTTTCTTTCTTTCTTTCTTTCTTTCTTTCTTCTTGGATCCTCATTAGCTCCCATTCTTCCCGGGGTCCAACAAAACATACATACTAGTCCTGGTCTTGGAATCGACTAAGGTGGTCTTGACTACGGCACAGGTGAAAAGGTAACACAATGCTTTTCTCCCTGTTATTGACAATCAGCAAAAAAAACAGTCTACAGACATAAAGAAGAAATGCCCCAAAAATGTATTTTTAAAGCAAAGCAGTCCATGACGGTCCTGTGGCAGCTTATGGACCTTTTGTATACTGAATGCCAAAACACCTGTGCCTCAAACCTTAACAAAAGTAAATTAAAAGTAAAGTAAATTAACCATGCTACACATCAATTTATATGGAAGACGTAAAAAAAGTTTTTTTACTAACCCCCTTTTTACTTTTTTTTTACTTCACTTAGTTCTGGTAACTTATTTTAACTCCAAATTCATTCAGATTTAGGCTTCATTGTTCTGAAATCAAACAAGAAAGTCAGAGTCATGCATCATGTTCAGTAACCACTCCTACAAGCAGATTGCTGGCACGTACGAGTGATTTAAGAGGTGAATTGTTGAATTTACTGACCATGAAAAATGAAGCAATTCTGATAAACCAGCTCGTCTCCATATTGTAACCTTGTGGAGAACAGCCGTGGCGGGGCTCTGGCCATGAGGCGAAGGGGAGACAAAGAGAGACAGCACTAATCATCTCTCACAGTGTACATTTCTCTTGGTTTGTGTCAGGCGGAGCAGCAGAGTGGAAAGAGAGGACACACTGAGGAAGTGTTTGAGTCCAAGTCTTGACAGGACAGGGAGAGTGTTACAGTGACCAGTGCTAACAGGGGAACACAGAACGGACTCTGTTCTAAAAATAGACTGCAATGTAAAGACAGTGTCAAATTTGATGATTCATCGCCTCAGTATAACAGTACAACAATTGGTCCATCAGACGATATCTTTATTCCAATGGATGCAATGTTCCATAAAACATAATCAAATATGTGCAATGTGTTACGCTTGATGACAAACACATAAAAAATGCTACAGTTTTACATCTCTATGCAGCACTTTGACATCTTTTGGCTTATATTTTGGGTTTAAATCAGGAGATTTTACGATCAAAACAGCTACTTTTGGCTCCATATTTGAGCCCTACAATGCTAATTTCTTGCCGCAGAGCAAGCATACCAAGTTTTTATTCAGTGGCGACACATTTTAACAATTGGAGAATATAAAAATCACTTTAGGCTTAATGATAAATTATTCCATAAGATTTTTGCCAAAGCCACAGGGAGCCACTGGAGAGGGGCTAAAGAGCAGTGAAAAAGATTGTATAAACCCACTGCTCAGCACCAAAGGGTAGACAAATAAAGTTATCAACTAGCTGCTGAACATAGTGGAGCATTTTGCAGCTACAGTATATTTCCCTCAGGAGGAGGAATGAAAGATCTGCTGGATGCGTAAATTATTGGCTGCCCCCAGGTGGTCAGAAGACCAACAAAGCAACAACAAAAAATCAATTAGTGCAGTTTAAAATAACTTTTTTTAAACACACAGGCAACAAATAATTTCAGTGGTGCAATATATTGATTAAATAAGTTATGAAAATTAAAGTAGATAAACTGGTTTAAATTTATGTAGGTTAAAGGAACTAGGTAGTTACAACCAAACAAACAAAGTGAAACAAGATCCATTGTGTTAATTAGTGAGCTTAAGAGATGCTGGTAGGCGTACTTTTGAATTTGGGGAGCAGGCTAGTTGTTTCCCCCTGCTTCCAGGCTTTATGCTAACCTAGGCTAAGCTTAACAGGTCCTGGCTGCAGCTCCATTAGCAAACACAGAGCAAAGTGGAATCGATATTATCATTCAGCTCTTGAAAAGGGAACATATATGTGTACTGTCTGACTATTCCTTTAATGTAACAAGTATGCATTGTATCTTTGTGTGTTATGTGTTATGTGTCATGTTAAGTGTGTTATGTACCATTATACTGTATTTTAGGGTGAAAACATGCAGGTAAATGAGAGAGAACATTAAACATTAAACATTAAAAAAATAAATAAATCAAATTTAAAAAAAAATACAAAAAAATAAATAAATAAATACCAACCTGAGTTCCTGTCTGGTGGGCCCACTGTCTATTAGCAATGGCTGATTATTGCATGATCACATTAATAAATAAATTCCCACGAGCCTAAACTGAGAGTAAAATATCTGGAGGCATTAAAAAAACAGCAGCTTCAGAGACTGTATGTGTTTTACAGTGTGTGCAGTTTATGAGCTCGTTTACAGCCTGTAGCTGTGGATTATTTCTGTGATGCTGATGCTCATTAGAGCCATTAATACACAAACACCTACATCTGGGATCTGCCCGGTGCAGCCAGAGTCGTGAGCTGTTGACCACTGAGCAGATGCACAGCAGCAGTGGGTGGTTAAGCACCTTGCTCAAGGGCACCTTGATGGTAGTTAATGAAGGAGGGAAGAGGTAAATGCCTCAATGCTTCAGCTCCCCGGACTGCAGAAGTCAGTCTGCATTTTCAGATGGCGGCACACTAGTTAAATTTCATATTTCTCAAACCTGAATTTGTTTTGAAAAAAGTAAAAGCTGCTGTTTTGTCAGGCTTCAAAAAAAACTACCCACCTTGTTCTATCTCAGGAGGCAGAGCAAGCGCTTCATCGAACTGTTGTCTTTTAGATTTTGGTATAAAAAGTGAGATGTGGCCAGGGATTGTCGCTGGAAGCTGCCTCTTCTTCTTTGCTCCATCATCATCGCATGACAAAAGACAGGTGGTACTTATTTTTCTTTCAGGAAGCTGCAACTTGGCATCTGCAGTAGGAGAGCTCCTCACATTATGTTCCCATTTAGAGTAAAACAGACCATAAAGCAGGGTATTCTTCAGGGCGGGGCTACCTTGATTGACAGCTCATTCTCAGTAAGTCCGTCCAGCTCAACGCACCAAACTCAGATCAAAGTGTCAAACTAGGCAGTGCTGGTCAGATATGGATCCAGATTCTGTTACTGCGTTGACTATTTCTCTCCTAAAATCTGTTCACAAACAAGATTTTACATGTCAGGGTCAGGCAATCAGAGACAGAGTAGGGAGGAATAAGTTGTTGTAAAAAAGTAGACTAACAGCCACGTAAATGTGTCCTTGTGTAAACACATAGCTAGCTTAAATGCTAAGAAAAACAGTGCTGAATATGTCCTTGTTAAAACTGATAAAAATGGCAGGTATTCAGGTACTGGCACCTTTTTTTTGACCAATTCAGACACTGGAGCAGACTTTGTTTAATGAAGGTATAAAAGGGCAAATAGTGAAGTAAAAAGTAGATTACTGGCTCAAAAGTATAACAAAGATGTCATGGTTGAGTTATTTCCTGTTTTATTTTGTAATTTTCCTCCTCTTGTATCTTGTCTGTTTCCCTCCAGTTTCATCTGCCCCACCTTAATTATCATCACCTGTGTCTCATTATCCTTCCCCACACCTGCGTATTTCGTCTTTGCGTTCCCTTGTTCATCCTGTTATAACGCAGGAAACTCAGGATTGGATTCAGATGCAGCACAGCAGCAGGACGAATGCAGCGATTTAATGTATGAAGAACCTACAGGCAGGTAAACGGGACAAAACCAAAATGAACTGACACAAAAACAAAGGAACACAAAGAAAATTACATAATAAAACAGGAAATAACTCAAGAAAACCCCAAACTATGGCAGTAGAAGTACAATTGTAAAAAAGGAACACGTGTAGTACCCCTGCCTGCAACTTCTGACGTTTATTTTCGGGTTGAATGATCGGTTAAGGTTGGAGAAAGATTGTCTTCATGGTTAAAAGAAACCATCAGTGACTAGAAGACAAACACTTCAGCCACAACCTCCTCCCCTCAGAGGTTTGGCACCAATGTAGGAACATTGTGCTGCTTCAACCTTTCTTACTCAGAGAGAGGAGTAAAATGTAAATCTTTGTAGGTCATTATCAGCATTTGAACAAATTACCAATGCTGTCATTTTTCTGGTAAAGACTGTATTCAAAGGATCACAGTTGTTTCGATGCACTGACCACTGGGTAATAACGGATGATGGATTCAAGATTGATCCGAAGAGAGTTTGTGGGTGGTGTATGAAGAAACACATTTTCATGACTAAAACAGACACTCCTGTTCAATCAATAAAAACAATACATTTTAAAATGTAAATTATCCAACAGTGCAGGTGCAGCTCCCAGTGGGTCCCTGCCCTCCTCCTCACCCCCCTTATAACTCCCACGTGCCTTGCCTTCTGGGTCACCGCTACAAGGCGGGTCACCAGAAATTGATTTGCTCCGTATCCCTGCCACATTAATCACCCATTCATCAGTTCACATGGGGAAGTATGACATCTGGCAAAAATCAATTCATCAAAAGAAAGACCATGCGCTCCGATACACACACTTCTTAGTTTGAGTACTGCTGTTTTGTTTTTTTTAGAGCTGTTCTATTCTATTGTTGGGCTATAAGCTCACTTACACATTAACTAGCAGGCTGTCAGAGATGATCATGAGGGACAGCGGTGGATGAAGGCTGCCGTGGACACGTGGTTGGAAGGCGGATTGGTGTTTTGACAGATGCAGCGAGTACTGAAGTCCTGAAAGTGACAGCGTTCATCGAAACATTTAACACAATGATGCTCTTCTGACAGGGAATTTAATGTTGTGAATAAATGAAAATGTGAGTGGTATTTGCATGTGTACTCTTACATTACAGCCGTTTAGCTCACAGTCTCATGCAGCTTTGTTATAGCTGGTAATGTAATAATAATGTAATGAACCTTGACGGTAATAGCATTTGATCTAATATTGTGTTAATCAAATTAATGTAATATAAATCCCCCCTTGGTATAACAACACTAAGGGTCTTAAATCAGATCCCCATTGTTGAAGTGCTCACTGTAAACAGATGTACAGATGATATACAGTGTTTTATTGTCATACAGTGCAAAATCTACTTAATTAGGGGTCCAGGAGCTTATTTTCAAGACACTTTAACACAGTGCTGCTGGAATGGTAAATGGTAAATGGACCTGTACTTGTAATGCGCCTTTCTAGTCTTTCCAACCATCAAAGCGCTTTTACACACGTGCCACATTATAACCTTCACACACATTCACTCAGTGATGGCAAAGGCCATCGAACAGAAAACTAATGCATTCATACACATTCACAACGATGCACAGCATCGGGAGCAATTCGGGTTCCACATATATTGCTCAAGGATATTCGACATGGTGGCACCACGACCCGCTCTGCCTCTGCACCACAGCCACCCCTAATGAGTCATAAAACCTTGAAATAAGTTTCTGCGCCTCCTGTTTCCTCATATCCAAATCAATAACCTTTTGAATGATGAATGAATGATATTTTTTGTTAGATAACTTATTTAAGGTCTGTGCTTCACAAGCTTAAAATATTTTAAGTTTTTAAGTGTATTAAAGTCTGTTGCTAACAAGTGGCTGAACGAGGCCACAGGTTGTCTGGGTCTGTTGTGGTTTTGGGTTTACTTCTTTTTTCTATTTCCTATGTTATTTTGGTAATACTCATCTTGTGTCTTGTTTTCCCTCCAGTTTTGATTGTCTGCTCCGCCACTATGAGGTTCATATTTGTGATTTNCTATTGGATGGATTGCCATTAAATCACACGTTCGTGTTCCCCACAGAAGGTGAAACTGGTGATTAACTGAATTTACTAGACAAATCTTTAGTTTATGATCAAACATAACTTGTGAATTCATGTGATTTTATTTAAAAACCCTGCTTTCCTTGTGACTGGGCAGTCAAACCCCAAATAATGCATATAGAAAAATGACTAAAAGTTTGTGTTTTCACTCAAACCAATAAAACTTTAAAGCACGCAGAGACTTAAACACATTCCCACAGACATGTAACCATTACCCCATCAGCTGTCTGCTCAGATTTGTGACAAACAATGAAGTTCTTACTGAAGCTGCGTGTTTTAACCCTGAGCTGATTAAATTAACGGGGTGCAGGGGTGAGGAGAGGACTGTGGCGGCCAGCATGGGGGAGGCTAAAGTGGACCAACACAAAAGAATTCCTGGTGCCATTCCTGTGATGCCGATGTGGTCATTCCGACAAACCGGAGGGGCGAACGGAGGCATCTGGGCTGTAGGAGGAGACAAAGGGGCAGACTGTCGGCACACAGGGGGCTCATCTTAACCCCCGGACACGCTTGTTACCCCTAAAGCTTTTTAAAACGGAGATCTGAGTGGGGGGGGGGGGGGGGAAGAGATAAAGTAGACAGAGGAAGGAATAATGAGGTTTTGGAGGTGCTAGAGCAGGTTGAATAAGAGACAGATTGGTGCAAAACCAATGACTATTTAAGCTACACTAATCAATATTTTGCTGTTGATCGAAGGATTATGTAATGTGAAAAGGGGGTTGCTTGTTGCAAGTATTATCACATCACTTCTGCAAAGCACCAAATGCTAATGCTAATCTGCTGCTGGATGTGTAAATAAACTGTTAATATATTAGCAATAGCATGCAAGATGTGAGTTGAAACATCAGAGGAGAGACTGTGTTAAATAAAGAAATGGAGGTTAACTGATTAGCTTGTTAACTGAAGTCGGTGGGTCGAGCCAAAGAACTGGTGTTCAGGGTTTAACGTAATGGCAACAAAGTTGAAGAAAAAGTTCTGGTTAATAAACAAAAGGCAATAACTTCTATTCAGTAATGAATCTGAAATGTGACTATTTATGTACACTTTCATTACATACAACAGGTATATTTACAATTACATTTCCAACAGGTAGAGAATCACTTGTTTTTTTAGTGTAGTGCAGACGCAGGTATGTGGAGTATACCCACTTCTGAATCACCTATGATGGGAGTGTTGTGTTGAATTGTTTTCCTAGGATGGTAAAGGTATGATATAGTTGTCCAATTTTCATGAGTGGATGGAGTATGGAATCAGGAACACTTCACCTAAAATGTATAATTAGGTCGTTTTCTCACCTCTCTGTAGGCTAGGAGCTACTGATTGTCTGACTGAAGTCTGCACCTTCTATGTGGCTAAATGAAACACTGAGCTAAGTGACAATGTGCAAATACTACTGGCCCATTTTTGTGTGAGCTAAATATGCAAAAGTATTTGAAAATGTCACTGTTTATAATACAGGACACTCATCCTTTGCTGCACGGGCAGCTTAAAAAACAGAATTTGGGGGATAAATTAGGAGTAAACCCACTTCTCCAGGCACTACAACACGAGTACCATACATAAGAGAGTTTATTCATCTTTATTACCAGAGGTTAACATTGTTTTCAGTCTAAAGGTGCAGTTTAACTCGTGTATGGAGATTCCTTATTACTCCTGAGCAGCTTTGCCTCTGAGAAAAAGTTCAATTTAAACTGAATTTACAATGTAAAAACAGTGGAAGAATAGTGGCAGGAAGAAAACAAAAGTCGTGGAGGTCGAGAAAATGAATGAGGGAGAAGTTAAATGAGAGAAAGTAGATGGAAGTAAGACAGCAAAGTGAGACAGAAAAGGGCCGTGAGATGGTAAGAAAACTCACAGTTCTTCCAGAAGAGGGATCCAGATCCATCCAACAGCTGAGGCCTCTGCGCTTTAACAGCCTGCTGAAAGCAAACATGAACTTTATAAAACACACTCCGATAAACATCCAGACACACAACACACACACACAGCCAGCCCTGGGAGGGGGTGCGAGACACAACAGCTGTCCTTTTTTGTGAGGGAACCACAATGGAGGAGCTCTGCAGGGGAGGGAGACAGCACCTGCCTCTGCTCCCTACCACATCCACCCTCCCCATCCTCACCCCACAGGACATGACTGGCGAGGAGGGTGAAGGCATGCGCCCCTCCAGTCGGGAGCCGTCTATTCACCCCATTCAGCTGCCTCATCTGCATACTGTTTGACTTGCTGCTTCTAATTTGGGCGTCTTCCCCTTTGAAGGCAGATGTATGTAAACAATGTCTCTTTTCATCTCAGCGAGGATTAGAAGATGACGGATTCTAGGTCATTAACCCCCAGAGGACTGACGGCTAACAAAGGCGAACCTGCAGCGGGTTTGAAACTGTTGAGATTGGTTGTTCAAAGTATGTAGAAATATGCAGGGCAGCGTGTAACCAGGCTAATGAACACTGCACAGGGGCAATGTTTGACTGATTACAGGTTGCAGGAGGGGTTTTTAGCTAAAAGAGTTTCATGATTATATACTACAGTATATAATCAGTATATAATCAACCCTATAGGGTTTAAGCCAAGTGTGAGCCTATCGTGACGTCCCATTGGTTTGTCGAGTACCGCTTTGAAGCTTCGAGTTTGGCGTTATGTTGGTTTTTTGCAGCCAGCGGAAATGAACACTAGGAAAGGAGGTCCTAGTGTTTTCCAGGGATTGTATATTCTCTCTCGTCTTGTAATGTTAGTTCTTTATTTTCAGGAGTTCTTCAGATTACTTTTTAAGCTAACTCGCCATCTTACAGATCTTCTGATTGTAAAATATTTAAAAAGTATTGCGAAATTAAAGGGTAATGCAATCACATGTTGAAACTGATGAAAGAACAGAGCCTCTAACACTTTGGTTGCCCTTATTCCACTGCAAAGAGTGCACCTAAAATATACATATAACACTTTATGTGTGGAACCAATACGTCTTGTTACTCTTAAACTTTAATTATAATTCATAGTGTCACTTACAGGAAGCAGTCGACTGATCAACATGATAGAGTCAGCAGAATAAAACATTAATGATGAACTACAGTACAGCACAGTGTACGGTGTGCTTATAGTGGTAGAGATTGTTTGCCTCGTGGCGATCCCACAAGATAAAGGTTTACAGTTCACAAATGAGCACATCACAATACACACACACACCCACACACACACACACACACACACACACACACACCTGCACACAGACACACACATACACCCTCATTATTATCTTCACACCGTCACTGTGACCCTGCATATTCCCCCACAGCAACACTCTGAATATTTATAGGCAACACATGTACGTGGGTATTTCTGATGCTGTATTTATGAGTACTATTCACACGTGTGTGTGTGTGTGTGTGTGTGTGTTGATGTGTGTGTGTGTTGTGAGAGAGGAGAGAAGAGAAGAGAGGAAGAGAGAGAGAGATACACTACATATGTACACTTTCATATGTTGACCTTATGTTAGATGTTACAGATGTACTCTCTGTTATCCAGTAACTGTCTGTAACCTTTGAATTGAATTGTTATTCTTATACATTCTCAACTTAAAGTCAATTAAATTAAAATATTCCACACTTTGTCCCCGAACCCCTGGTTGAGAACCCTTGCTGTATGTGATGTATGTGTGCTATGTGAGAAAAAAAAGAGAGGTAGTTTGTTTTCTGTTTAAAGCAGTAATCCATTACATTAATAAACATCTCTGTTTTCATTATTTCCATTAGCAGATAGAGCTCTGAAGTGAGGGTGTACACTTTGAGCTAAATGCTAACATAAGCATGCTAACAGGCTCACAATGACAGTGTTAGCAGGTGTGCATGTTCATTATCTTAGTTTAGTGTGTTGGCAGTCTAGTTAGGCTTGTCTAATGTCTTTAGTTAGTTATAGTTATAGTCATAAACTAACATATTGGACATGTTGTTGAAAGTTCGACCTGAAGATGGTGCTTTTTTTCTTTAACCCTAGCTGGGGTTAAGGGCTTTGCTCAAAGGCATCTCAGTGGTGCTAATGAGGGTGAGTCAAAAGCTGCTTTTTCACTTTTCCCACCCAGATTTATCCTGCCATGTGGGGGGGTTTGAACCAACTAATTTAGGTTACAAGCTCACTTCTCTCACCTTTAGGCTGCTACTAATGGGGAAAGTGGAAGTCATTACAGTTAATTCTAAGGAGAATATGAATGAATGAATGTATATGAACAGAAAGGTGGGATTTTGAATTTTATTTTTGCAGAAATGATAGCAATTTAACTCATTCTGCCTTTGCTTTAGTTCAACTAAATTGAATTGAATAAAAAATCAAGCGACAAAAAAAGAGAGCATAGATGCCTAATTAACCACCTGGCAAATGAAGTCTAAAGATAAATGACTCAAAGTCATCAGTGTGAAATCAAAACAAAAGAGCTGGACCTTCAACAAGGGTTCTGTTGGGATCTACTGACCCAGACAGGAAGCAGAGAAAAACACAAAGCCCCCACAGCTTTATGGGGTGGTTGGCTTTTGTGCGTCAGTGAGGTTAGTCAGGGTGACAGGAGGCGAAAGTGTGTGTGTTTGCAGGGTGTATACTGGGGTCAGGGGGTAACACACACACATATTCACCACCTCTTACAAGCAGACATCTGCAGCCTGAACTCTTTCTTTCTGGGGTCACCTGGTTTGTGTGCGTGCATGTGGACACGTGCATGTGTGGGAGGGTGCGTGGGCCTGTGAGAGTGTGTGTGTGTTTATAAGTGTGCCTTCATAAGTGAGGCCTGAGAGGGCGTCTCCTGAATTTATAACCCATTGTGAGAAGCACAGGTTCCCACACACATATACACACACACAGGAGTATCCCAAATCCTCCCAACACGCCTAAATATGTCGGAATCTTCAGTTGCCATGGAGGCGGATCAAATGTCCGACGCCTCCGCTGAGCATATGCTGACAGGTCAGATCTAGAGCTGAATACTGATTGGCTGAAGCTGAGGGGGCTGCCTGCCACAACTTTTGATAATCAATCAGTCAAACCACATTTGTGCAGCAGGATTTGTGCAAAGGGGCTGCACCGTGATCTGCTTCATAAAACAATAAAAGAAAAACTCCCCCCAGAAACATAAGACAGAAGCAGTCCTGTTTGATCAGGCGTTAAAGCTGCAAAGCAGATAAAAGTCGTCTTTAAACGCAAAGAACACAGAACATGAAGAACACCTGCTCTTCTCATGAAACACACTGACCTGGGGAATCCCACTGAAGGCTGTGATCTCCCGCTGATTTCAGAGGTTAAATCCACTCCAGCCATCCAGGAGAGACTTTGATACAACTCAGGCAGGGATTGCAAAGGTTATGAGCTTCACAACACAAAGAGGACTGAGAAGAAAATCCATAGAAGCCTGTGCAATTATAGTAAAGTAGAGGAAACTACAGCGGCACAGGTTTCAGAATTTACTCCCTGTAGTTCGATCAATGTCAGGATCAGACTACACAACATCCATGTCCAGTGTTGGGCTAGTGACTCAAAAAATATCATTTATTACTCTTTTCAAAAATAGTATTACTTTACTTATTATTCCCTGACCACAGTAATTAGTTATACTTCTAGTTATATTACTTTTCTGCTCCTCCCTATAAAATATAATACTAGAATTGTGTCCTTTCTCCCCAAACTTCAGACTTACAACGATTAAAATCCAGTTTTTTCAAAAGTAATGTAAATATTTCCAGCTGAGGTTGGGAGGGTTACTTTGAAAATGGAATTTGATACAATTAGTAATTACCTGTTAAAACATTTTGTCACTAACCTAATCCAAGAATCACAATATTAAAGTAATGTAACTTGATTACTTTCCGTTATTTTAGACCTTTTTCACAGCAGCTGTTTTGACATGAAATAGTAAACACGTCTTACCAACGGTACTAATTAAGGTTCTGTTCCATTCAGGTCAAACAAAGTCAGAGTGCTGCTGTTGTGCATGTTGGCTCACTGGAAAGGCTCTGCTACATCACTGGTTTCCCAACTTGGGGGTCGGGACCCCCATTAAGGGTCGACAAAGCTGCCGGGGGGGGGTCACAAGTCCTTCTCAGATCTCAGCATTTTGTTCATTTCTGTGAAGAAAACTGAATGAAATAAGTTTAGATCATTATTTAAGATACAAACTTTGAAGATCTGAACACAAGGGACATTCCCAGAGCCTTCACTCTCTGAGAAATAGCCTGTAATAGAAAAGCATGCAGTTAAAACAATCAAGAGAGTGAAAACCACAGAATATGTCAAAAGAAAGAAGCCTATTCAGTTTGTATGATTGTGAAAATACAAAAGAAATACATAATACCTGAAATTATCAGGAAAACTCATCTTTGATCAACATTAACTGGAAATAATCTGCAAATCAAAATGGCTGCTGTGAAAATTGTCTTTTATTTAGCCTTCAGATTCCTTCCACCATTCTGTCATGTTGCCCTCACCTCGCACATCATAGCGGTCCCTTGACAGTATCCTCAACACTTCCCGGGACAAGAGACACAAGTCTGCTAATACCTTCCATACTGAATACTGATCACTATGTGTGCAGAATCCTGATAATGAGGTGTAAATGCAAATCAGAGCTCATTATCCAAATAATGTGAGAAGATATAGATTGCATGTTAATAGCAGATGTAAGTGAGGTGCAAATGGGGTCTCTGTAATATCAGTTCAACACAACCTGAGGGTAGGGACCCCCACTAGGGGTCGCCAAAGCATCACAGGGGGTCGCAAGGCCTTCTTGA
>NW_023339873.1:2127835-2133175 GCF_004916995.1 Morone saxatilis
ATGTTGAACACTGGACCTTTAAATGAAACGTCTCATGTAACCACTGATATTCAGCCTTCTTCACAGTGAAGATCAATCTTACCACCAGACAGACACTCTGCTCTCTGTGGAGCCTTTGAGGTCCAGAAAGATCAGAGTTTCCATTTAAAAATACATTTCTATTCCATTTTTCACACATTATCCACAGTCCCATCAGTTCAAGAGCCTGGTCAGTCGTCACAATCGTGTATGCAGATGGTGAGAGGCTGATATTGACTCTATTGTGTCAAAAGTTTTTAAGTCCTTGAAGTTATCAACCTGGTTTCACATACTTCTCCAGACTTTCCAGACCTGTGCGTGAACCCGGCGAGGATGAAGCAGCGTTGTGATGTGCCTGTCTTGTTTCCTCAGCAGCCTCTTTATACGTCAGCTTGATTTTCTTCATTGTGATGTTCAGATAACAGAGGCGTGGGAGGCTGATGTCGTCTCCGAAATGTTCCAATTCTCCCCTATTCATTTTACACTGTAGCACATTTACCCAGAGCGCTTTATTTTTACCCATGCTGAGTGAAACACCTGAATGAGATCTGATTCCTAGATCATCAGCACCATAAGAAGCCTCTGATGGAGAGCTCAAAGGTCAATGTTAACAAACAGTGAGAATACGTATTCTGGTTAGAAAAGCATTATCTAAGGGAAAGAGAAAAGTGTTAGAAAACGCTGAAAAAACTTTATAGTTTTAATAGCTTATAAGTTTTATTGTGTTCTTGTTGTTGGTGGTATTTTTATGTTGTTGTTTTCAAGTTGTTTTTAAGCTCATCCAGCTTGTGGCTGTCTGACTTTACTGGACGTGGACCACTTCTGTCTAAATGTCTTCATTTAGACCACTTGTTATAACTACAAAGACTTTTAAAATCATCAGAAGATGTGTAATAATAACACTCAGTATCATGATCATGTCTTAAAAACTTTTAACCATTAATAGCTAATAGCAGTATTTTCTTATCAATGTCAGAGAATTAAGGATTTACTTCAACCAAAAATAGAGTCTGTGATTGTTTGGAAACGTGGAAAGACTAACTACAGATGTTTTGTGAGTTTTAGTTTTGTTTCTGGCAAGGTAAAGATTACCATTTTTGTCTATGGAGTCTTGGTGGAGAAGTGATAGCGATATTACAGCTTGTTAAACTAAAGGGTCTATCTCTGTAGGGATCCTTTCCATAATGCTGTCAGACCACTAAGAATCAATCTGAGCCTGTCAGTGGAAAAAACAAGAACTTTAAGTGGATGCACTTTGATAGGCGCATTTGTCCCCAAGGATTAGCTAACGTTGCTGCAATTGCCTGTTTCCATGAATATCTTTACATCTAACTTAATGAGTAAAGGGTTTAAGATTAACAAAGACAGTTTTAGTGAGTTTTATGTTGTTCCTGTTTTACAATGTTTGGTTATTAAACTGACTGTAGGCTGTAGCTTCTAATTGTTTTTGTCTGAGATGCTGGTGCTCGTGGTATATTAAGTAGCGTTGGTATATATAACCTCAGTGTCAGCATTTATTACAGTTGATAAGCCTGCCTAGTAGTAGTTGTAACATAACTGCAGCAGGTATTTTTTTTGTATAGTTTATGAATAATCCTATATTGTCACAGATTGCTTCTGACTAATTTGCCAAAACAATAAAGAAAACTGATGGAAATGGGTCTGCCTTGGGCACCTCACCTGGTAGAGCTAGTGCCCCATGCACCAAGGCTGAGTCCTTGCTGCAGAGTCCATTCAAAATTCTAATTTAACCTGTAGACCTTTGCAGTGTGGCATCCCCTCTTTCTTGGCCACTGTTTAGCTCTACTATCCAATAATAGGCAAAAAGCCTCCGAAAAGATATAAATATAGCAAATGGAGACAACGTTCTCCGCCCAACACATTGTTGGAAGGCCCTTTTTCTCACTGGTCCCCGTTCAACCGCCTGCACTGTCTGTATTTACGGCTCTGGAGCTGAGCCTGACAGGTTGAGACCGTGCAGGATAAACTTTTGATTTAAGCAACAACATGACCTTTTCCTCTCCTCTAGTTTACTGTCAAAAGTATATCTCACACTGTAAACTTATGGCGTATGTGAGGTCTTGTTGTCCTACCAGAGCAAATCCGTGGCAATTGAAACAATTCAGACTGTGACCTTTCCCAATTTAATGTTACAGAATAAAACATTTCCCCAGATTGACACAATATTCTGTGATTTTATTAAAAGTGCAAGTAGCAAAACACAGAAACGGATGTGTTTTCAATATCTCGCAGCCTTTTGGGCTCCAGTCTCCCTATTCCACTTTAGGTCGACATGCATTATTAAGAGCTGCATCTACTGAGAAAGTACCAGCGCTGTGTCGAATGAATAAATTGTGATGGCAAATAGGATGTGAGTGAGAACTGGGTCAGAACGACTCGGTACAATATGACTCAGCATTATCGCCCATCTCTCCATTTCCCTCCCCCGTCGCTAAGCTCCCCTCTCACACACAAACACACTCACTCCATTAAAACTTCTAAAGCTTCCATTTCCTACATTTAGATGCTCAGCGTGTAACAGCCTCGCTCTCACCCTGCTGCAGCATGCTAATTGAGCCACAGTGAGGAGTGGGGGGGAGAGAGAAAGCCACAGTTGTGATATTCTCTTGCATTTCTTTGTTTCTACATTCCTCTCCCACATACACATTAAATAACATCAACTCTTCACTAACATGCTGTTCCTCCTTTAAGCCTCTTTACAAAACTATTACTGCATGTATTTTCAGCATGGGTAGCCCCAGTGGGACATGAATCCTTGCAACATTAGTGCACAGCTGAACGCTACCCAGGGAATTGATCTCTTAAGGCAACAACCACACAGGACTTAGATTATTTTTAATGATTTGGATGTTTTTTGGACTTTTTCAGAGGTCCCTATTTGCACTCCAAGTCGCACAACTTAACCTGAGCTGCACATTAATTCATCGTCACCACGCTCAGTTTCACAAGTTGAACTGCTTCATTATATCAGGCAAAAATAGACCTCAAAGTGGCAGCTCCGTGGGTAAAGTCTTTGACGTGATGATAAATGTCTGCTGGATGAGATGATAAATGTCTCAGTGCTCTGTTCTCCCCCAAGAGAACGTCATGTGCCCATATCCTTTCATTTCTGAAAGGCTCCAAGCTCATTCACTTCCTCAAGAGCAAGTAGACTTTTATTATCCCGGCAACAAGCAAGAAACATGGAGTCTCACTACCCCTTTTAACTGTTTTACACTGTTTTTAACAGTTTTTGTTGTTGGTGCACTCAGTCATTTTTGGTTCGGTGAGGTGCAGCATGACATCTAAAGGCCACTTTCAATCTTTTCAAAATGCATCTGTGAGAGTCCAAAATGGACTAATGCTGTGCATATGTCCCACACATGGACTATAAATCAAAATCGTGACCTCTCAACAAGTGTCCATTTCGCTTTTAGCACGTCAACACAGACATTCACAAACTTCAGCAGCTTATTCAATGCACTTCACATGAAACCACTGCAGGTACAGAAGGTACTTTTTTCCATTTTCCAGCTTTCATTGAAAATGTTTTTTGAACACATAAACTTTTAAGTGCAACCAAAAGTTTGTGATTACTGATGCAAGAAGACAGTTTTCTCTAGACGAGGTTATTTTTGTTTTGGAGAAAAATGTTGGTACTGATATCTGTGTGCTGTTTGGTGCTGGAGATAGAGGTGTTTTCAAGATAAAAGATAAAAGTGACACACATATATATAGTCACATATTAAGTTAGCTAATGTTAGCAAAATGCTACCTAGTTGGCTAATCCACATTAATCATTAGCTATCTGAATGCTAATGAGGGAGCTAGCTAACAAGTGATGTTAGATGGCTAGTTAGTTATTTTGCTAACATTTGCTAACTCAAGACGGGATATCACTTTCATCTTTTAACCATCTTCAAAATGTGGTTGTCTTTTCAACATTGATTAGCTTAGCACATAGCATAAGTACAGGAAAGGAGGAAGTTGACTGAGATTTTTTTACTCAACTGTTATTGGAGCATAGAGCAAAAAAGGGGCGGGACTTAGGACTTATTTCAATAATAAACTCCAAAGATTTTGCTCTTCTAGTTCAGATGTGAGGGGAAAAATATACTATGCAAAGCACATGTTTATATAGTTTAGGTATAATTGAAAAGACAGGATGTTAGGTGTTAATTGCTGTTCAGATTGTAGGAAAATGACCCAGCTCGCATATGACAGGAGATTTCCCATCCCTGTCTGAACCTATTAATGTTAATGGCAGTATCTCAGCAGTGATTATGAGAGTGTGTGTGCGCATGTGCCTTCAAGTATGCAGGAATGCGGAGTTTAAGTGTGTGACCACAATAACCAGACATGGCTGCGAGGCCCCCCCAGCTTTGCATAGTGGCCTTTTGTTGGATTCTAATAATGCCTGCGATCTGGGATCTGTGGGAGGCGACAAAATGAAGGGAGGAGAGGTGAGGGAGGGAGGCAACGGGCGAGAGGAGGTGATGGTGTTTTGGCAAGAGGCGGAGGAGGAAGGGGAGCTGACTGTGAACCGCTTTAATTGCTTTTCCTGGCTGAGTGGGAGGGACTGATTGACTTATGAGGTATGAAAAGGACAAACCTGCGGGCACAAGGTGTGTGTCTGTGTGTGTGTGGTGTGTGTGTGTGTGTGTGTGTTTTGGATGTATCAGTTGTGTTGATTGTATGTTGCAGGTACGTGTGTGTAGTCTACCTGTGTGTTTCCATGTATACGTGTGTGTGGTAGGAGGTGTCTATCAAGAGTTGTGCTGTGTGTGTGTGTGGTGTGTTGGTTGTGTGTGTGTGTGTGTTGGTGCGTGTGTGGTGTGTATATGCGTGAGGAGGTCTCTGTCAGGACATCGTTGAGGCACGGGCCAGATGGAGTGTGTGTCAGGAGTCTGTGTGGGAGGCACGAGCTCCATTCTTCTTCTCCTTCTTCCTCCTCCTCCTCTCCTGCCTTCTGCTCTGCTGCCCCGATAAAAGGAGCCCCGGCCGGGGGCCCAACAGATGTGTCACTTTTAAACACTGGAGGAGACCAAAAGGAGGGGGGAAAGCAGAGTACCTGGCTGACCGGCCCTGACCTCTGACCTCACACCGCTTACATATGTAAGCAGGGTTTCTTTTTCAACACCACTCAATGGAAACACCCGCCAGTTAGTGATCGCGCACAGTTATTTTGAGACAATCAAGAGCGTTGCTGCAGATAATTCCAGAGGGACGTGAGGCTCTCTTTAGAGGTCAGCAAACGTGTCCAATAAAGATTATTGAAAGATGACATAAGTGTGAACTGTAACCAAAATTTATCCCATGAGA
>NW_023339873.1:2133200-2138025 GCF_004916995.1 Morone saxatilis
ATACTTTCCGTACCCACTGTAGGTAAGAAAGAATGTAAGTATATTATCTAGAACACTCACGTTATCATTATTCACTGTGCAGGAAAATGTTCCCTGTGATGTTTTTATATTTGAATATTACTAATATGTGCATGTTGCATTTTACTGTTGTAGATGTTTAAGGTTGAGCTCATTTTAACTACTTTATATTGGGTAGTGTAATCCAGGGGTTCCCACACTTTATCATAATTATGACTATATCTAGAATCATAGCTTTTTATGTCAGAATTTTTACTTTTTCTCTTAACTTTTTTCTAAGAATTTATTATGTTTATCACATAATTATGACTTTTTATTTCAGAATAATAACATTTTAATCTTGTTATTTTGACTTTTTTTCTCATAATTTTTACTTTCCATTCTGCTATGGGGATATTTTTATATATATATATTTATTACTAGTTACTGTCGGAAATGGCCTTCCATACAAATACGATTGTGATGTATTATATATTATTTTAAATAATATTCTAGAATAATACACATAATAATAATTATTCAATTTGATTCAACTTTTTTTTTTAACAACATCTACAGAAATGTGTCTTATTCTTTAAGATCATCATGTTTGTAGCGTTGCTGCCCCGAGAGAACCAGGAGAATATCAGCCGGTTTTCAGCTTCGTGATGATGCATTTTCCTGATGATCCAGGAGGGTTTTTAAATCATTTATTTAGTTTAAGAAGTGGGACAAAATGCCTCTTCATCTTAACCACTTTACTGCTACACACAGAATATCCAATTGTAATAAATGGTACGCAGGTAATTTAATCACTCTGTCTCCCGCGTCGCAGACGGCGACTAATACAGGCGTCCTTTTCAATCAAATCCTATTTTGCCACTGAAACATATCTATCTATCTATATTAATGAAATGTGTAGAATAGAAGGTCGAAGTGGTTTGAATGCACTCGAGGTACAGATTGCATAGATTCACTGTAATGTAATATGTGTCTTCAATACACACACACACACACACACACACACCTAGACACACACACACACACAGCAGTTCTGGTAAATGTAGTAAAGAATTAGCTCCCAGTGTGTGTGACTCATCCTGAGCACATCTGTTTGTAGGTGGGAGAGAGACCTGTGTGTCTCTGTGTGTGTGTGTAGTCTAATGACATGTGCTGGTGTGTGTGACATTCTGCATGCCTGACTGTGTGTGTGTGTGTGTGTGTGCGCGGCTCATACTGTGTTCATGGTAACCTTTGTTTACCATAAACACAGGAGACAGATGCTGTGGGCTCTGACTCTGTTGTGGATTGCTCTGTTTAACTTCACTGAGCAGAGGCACAATAGGACACTGAGGACACCCCCTTCAATTAAACTGCTCTAAGTGTGTGTGTGTTTGTGTGTGTGTGTGTGTGTGTGTGTGTGTGTGTGCTGTCCTATATTCTGTCCTTGTGGGAACCAGTTTTTGCTTCATATCATAAAATGTTTTGGCTGTCTTTAAGTGGCTCCCAACCTGGGGGTCGGGACCACCACTAGGAGCTTCATGGATTTCAAGGTGTGTAAGAAAACTAAATGACAATATACACAGTAGTAATATGAAAAAAAGATTAATCATATTGTTCTTTTTTGGTGCTTTTTTTAATAACATTTTCACCAAATTTGACAAATCTGCAACATTATATTAATCTATTGGCAGAAATATAATATAATATGCATAACTATGTTTTCATTAGTGTATAATCATCTGAAGAATTGTTCTGTTCATTGAATGAGACGTGTCTACAGATGCTGTGAGTCGCCTTCTATGGAGTCCGCCATGTTGAACCGCCATGTTTCTACAGTAGCCCAGAAGGACAAACCAAACACTGGCTCTAGAAAGGGTGTTTTCCTCTGCTGGATTCTCCTACACATCTGGAAGGAGAGGGTGCAGTGTCGAACCATGTGGGATAGTTTGTTGACACTGAGTAGTAACTGTGTGAGCTTTAATCTGCTTTATTGTTAGTCGGCTAGCTCACGTGCTATACAGCTCGCTGGCTAACCCGTGGTGCTGCCCATAATCCTAACGATTCTCAAAGTCGTCTTTCCTTTGCTACTCTCTGATGTGACCGAGCACTTAAAAGTCTGTGTTTATTCTTGCTGACGGGAAGCAGAACTTCTCTGTGTGCTCTCCTGTGTGTTAGTTTGTGTGTGAGAGTTTGCCTGTATGAGTTAGTGCTTTTACAAGTCCCAGTCACTTGCCATTTGCTGCCATTGTGACGCTGTGCTCTGATGTGAGTGTAATCACAGAGCTGCTCAGGTAATTATCATGCAAGCAGCCCGGGACAAGGACCAGCAGGCACACACACACAGACACATACATGCAACATATTTTCCATTCATTCCTCTCTGATGACTGTGTCCTCAAACGTCTTTCCTCTTTTATCTCTTCCTCATTTTCCCCTCTCTCCTTGATGAGGCAGCTGCTGAGGTGATTGTGTCATGTCTGTGTGAGTGTGTGTGTGTGTGTGTGTGTGTGTGTGTGTGTGTGTATGTAGGTGTACGTGTGTGTAACCCAGGTGGATACACCTTGCGGTGGGGCTGTACTGTGAGTCAACATGAGATAAGGCGAAGATGTCTTAGAGAGAGTCATCACTTCGACAGGAAAATAGACACAAACTGACTCGCTCGCTCTGTGAGTCCCTCAGTCCCAGTCCCAGTCAGACAGTCCACACACACACACAGGGACGCAGATGCACACGTACACTCATTCACACACACACTCACACCTTTAAGAATAAATAAACAAGGACTGACTTTCACACTGTGACTTCCTCCTCATCAGGCAGCCTCACACACACACACTCACACACTCCTGAAGTTAAGGACGCTAAGCAACTCTGAGGACAGAATTTTAAAAAGGTATTCAGTCAGACGTGTTTAATTTTGTGTTTAATCAAAGGGTATATAATATTTAAATAGTTATGGGTAGTTACTTGTCAAGTCGCCAGTCATCTAAGACAAGTACAAGTATTTCAGACAAGGGTCAAATCATTCAAGAAGTGGATGAGATCTTACGTCATTTAAGAAAAGTTCACCTAAAGTCAAAGTCCAAGACAAGGGTCAAGTTATTTGAGACAGGTCTAAGTCAAGTTAAACTTGATGGTGATAAGTCCAAGTAAAGTCTCAAATCAATCCAGATATGTTTAATTCAAGTGTCAAGTTATTTGAGAGAAGAGCAAGCATTCAAGTCCATGTCAAGTCAAAGTCATCCAGGGTCAAGTCCTTCAAGACCAAATCAAAAGTCAAACTTAATGGATCCAACTCAAGTGTCAGGTTCTTTGAGACTAGTACAAGTATTTAGTACAAATTCAAAGCCGAGGGTCAAGTCATTTGAGAAGTGGACAAGTCTTAAATCAGCATCAATTGAGACAAGTCCAAGTCAAGGGATTTGTTTCATAATATCCTGAAAAGAGACATCAGACAGTAATCTGACAGATATTACGATGTGCACCAACTTTAAGCTTTCCATTTGGGTACAAAACATAATTACTTTAGTTTAGTCTTTATTTATTTGCAGCATAAATTGAAGGAGACACACATCTGCCCATCCGTGTTGCCAACCAATTATATTTATACACAACTAATTTGCATGGCTAATATGTTTTGGAAGAATTGTGCTGTAATGCTTAACAGATGAGGTTTTTTTCTCAGCATAACCACAAAATATTAAGATTTAATATCTGTATGTTTGAGGTTAGTCATCTAAACCACTTGGTTGAGAAAAATCTAAATGTTGGCTAAACATTAAAAATGAAAAAAACAAACAGAAGAAACATAAATGTTGTCATGTGTTTTTGCACATGACAAAGTGGAATTTGTTTGGCGACTGGGCCACATTCTCAGATAACCTTCCCTTTTTAATTAAATCACCATCAGCTGTTCTCTAAATGGCTAATATAACACACACTGCTCAGCGCACACAATTTCCTCTTACACTCAATTACCTCATCAGTAATGCAGCAAACAACAAGCAAACACATCCTCCCTCTTCATAATTGACTCACTGTATATTAGCCCACTGCCACTGCTGCTGCCTGCAAACCTCGTAATGCTGGAATTTAGTTTTTTCTTACAAAACATCACAGCCGTCCGATTTCAAAATGAGATATTTTTGTTGTTATTAGGTAAAAACAAGATTTCTAGCTGTGTGGGGAAATACCCAGTCTAATTCTTTATGTCCTTGTTATTCCCTCTGGTTGAAGGCAGCAGGAACCCTGAGGTGAGAGGCAACCCTGGGATCAGAGGCTCTCTGGGTTGATATGAATGAACAAAGGTTTTGGTTGGATAAGATTATACATGCTGAGTCAACCTACCGGGAATCTGTCATCTGTAAATTCTGCTCAGTGTATCCCTTAAATCTCCTCTTTAAACACACTTTTAACGAGTTGCTTCATTTAATCCTGCTCCCTTTTAATCTCACTGTCTGTCTTGTCTTTGCTTTACAGATTTATTATTTCTTCTTTTAATGTTTTTTCTCTTGATTAGCCTTGTTTTATCTCTTCTGATACTGCACTTTGTGTGCCCAGTGTTCAGATTAATAATTTAAAAGGTTTATAGTGCTTAAAACTTTCTTTATTAGTTCAGCATTTGAAACCAGACTCTGTGAGGCCGTAGAGACACAGCAGTGGGTTCAGCTAAATGCTAACATCAGCATGCTACTAGTGAGAATGCTAACATGCTGATTTTTAGGTACAACGTTAACCATGCTTACCATCTTAGTTTAGCATGTGAGTATGGTAGCTAACCAAGCAGCAACCTCCGTTCCTCGAACAGCCACTAGAGGCTGGCTCC
>NW_023339873.1:2138125-2139703 GCF_004916995.1 Morone saxatilis
ATCTCACCTATGGTGAAGATGTTATATATCAATGTTAATACAGTTACATGCGATAATGTTGACGGGAGTGACATGTGAATGGGTGCCATTCACATGTAGTGGCTAGTATATACCAGCTGTGTCCAAAACTCTCATGTCACAGCTCATATCCGATCCTAAATAGTAAATTGTAGTAGTATTATGATTTATTTAAAGTAAAACCACAAAATCCATTATAGGTGGCACGTAAAGGAAAAGTTAGAGGATCACCAAAATCATTAGGGTTCATCCTTGGGGACCATAAATGGCTGCACAAAATTGAATGGCAATCCAACATGGTGGACTAACCAGCTAACAGACGACCTGCCCAACACTGCTCTCACAAAGTCCTTCTGCTAGTAGCTGACACATAAATAAACCATAAACCTGCAATCTGGTCTTTTTCAACACAGCTCTGATGCACTGGATATTGTATGTTTTTAAGACTGGATAATAAACTCAGAGAAAATTGCTCTTGTCCAAAATGTCTATAAAAAGCTTTCATATTTTCCACATTAGTGGTTGAAATTAAACTTGATTCAGACTTAGATGTTCCTTGTTTCCTCCTCTGTGTGTGACATTTGTTGGGTGATATCAAAGTGTAGACTGACTGAAATGGATGGATGCAGTCTCTCGAAATCCGGTTAACTAACGCAGTCAGTTTAAAATCTAGTTGTTGCTTTTGGCTGCTGATCCAACATTTGAAGCACTGTGTTCATTATCTCTCTCTCTCTCTCTTCTCTGTATGTGTTCCTCCCTCCTTCACTTGCTCTGCACCCTGTTTTAATGAGACTGTCATGGCCTAGTTATGATCAGGCCCAGGCAGGTCTGATTCCTCTGTAAACTCCGGGGACGAGCAGGTCGGTGCGTGTCCCAACCCCCCACCCTCTCCGCAGCAAATTAGAGGCAATCATTCATCCAGGTTTTACAAGGTGAGTGATTGGTTTTCATCTGCAGGATTATTCCGTCAGAGCCCCGGCAGGCAAACATCTCTTGGTAGCTAATAAGCAGCTGTGTCGAGAAAAAAAAAATGACATTGTGCCGTAACCACATCTAAAGTCAGAAATAACAGAGCGGAGAAAACGATTCCTCCTCTGATGGAGTCTGCGGATGTTTCCAGGCAGCCTGTCAAAACGTTCAGTCACCAGCTGAAACCACACAAGTGATGTTTGAACACTCAACATCACCTCATCCTAAAGAAACCTTTCATCTCCATTTTTACCTTTAAGTTTTTTTTTCCCCTGCTGTGCCATAGTATGTTAGCTCTCGTGCTCTCTGTGGGGAATCCCCCCTCTCATGAGAGAATAAACACGGATGTAGTAAAAGATGGTTTACAGAAGATTAAAATAACTACAATATAAACAATGTCAGCAAAGACAGAGGTATATTGTCACTCTAAAGTTGGGTTTATTTGATATTTGTTGAGCAGATAGTTCTCAACCTGATGAGTGTTGATTATGGTGGATTTCGGCTGTTAGCAGGACCTGGAATTTATAGTAGCTCATTGAGTGTACACCTCATATTAACGTGTCTTAACGTGGACGGCTCTAAATACAGTGT
>NW_023339873.1:2139733-2148474 GCF_004916995.1 Morone saxatilis
CCGAGGTGGTCTGGGACGCATTTGACCACATATCTTTTGTAGTATCAACTGATTCTATAAGTACACACAAAATTCTACTGCCGTCCACTGTGAATGACTCTCGAGCTACATCAACATTGTGACACCAGGCCAGAAGTCAATCAGTCAAAGGCCCATTAGAGGGGATTTGAACGGGAGAAACACACTGTTTTGTATTATTTTATGGACAAAATACACAAGTAAGCAATGTATGGCAGACAACATGCTCTGAAGACGCTCCGCTTCTGAAGTACTCTCAGTGGGATTTGAAGACATGCAGATCACGTAACCAAACCACAACACAGACGCAACATTGTAAAAGCGCCCAGTGGAATTTCAGAGTTAAACTTTCTTGGGCATTAATGCCTTTCTTTGTCATCTGTGATGTGAAAACACTTTAGATTTCCACACAATTAAAAAAGCAAAAACTGTGTTAAAGTCCATTTACCAGATAAAGGTATACTTAGGACTGTCAGCCCATTGACACTAATTATGCAATAAATATTATTGAGACATCATTTTCTTACACTTACAAGATGCTAAATTATGATTACAAGATTTGGAAGTCATAATTTTGAGAATAATTTCATTTTTAACACAATTTATTTAGTGAGGAATCTGTTTAAGCTGATACTGATGAGATCAGGCATCTGAGTATTGAAGGTCAACCGCTCAGCGATGTTTTATTCAAATGCTATTTTATCAAAAACAGCATTGATTTGAGTAATGGTTGTCGAGAGAAGAGCTATTTAATCTTTGAGTTCATTCACCATCCACGGATGTCACAGGAAGTTTGAACAGTGGAAGTTGAGGAGAGGATAAAAGTGAGGACTGTTAACGCTTTGGCCTCTTCCTCCCTGATCGCCCTCCTCTTTGATCAGCAGGAGAATCGCTTTAATCACCGAGTACAAAGGCTTCATGCAGAAACAGACTCGGTTAATTATTGCTGACACGTTACAAGACGGTTACAGAACACAGAACTGACAGTGCAGGACAGAACTGAGTACTCTCTGGTGGCACAGATAAAATGTACAGTAGGATCGGCCAGGAAACATTAACAACATACTAAATAATACATAAATATCACTAAAACATGTGTAACTCACAAGCTTTTGCTGCCAATTCAGACACTAAATGGGATGCCAGAATATACCGCTTATTATTGGAACATCCAGTCGTATCCCAGCAATAAAATTCACTGAACTGTTCAAGGTTTTACAATTTGTCATTCTGGTTTCGCAGAGGAAATCATAAGGTTTCTGCTGAAAATACATTGAGGGGATTTAATAGATTCCACTGTGCCCTTCAGTGTTCATGATTGAAAACGGAAAATGAACATATGCAGTTACACACAGTAGGGCACATAACCACCACTCTGTACATCAGATTTTCTCCTAAAGTTAATGGTTTCTTCCACAATCAATTATCAACTTGTAACACAACAAGATGCTCCGATATTCATTACACAAGCTGAAATTGTATACTGAGGCTGTACTTTGGTACAACAGTGCTTTGAGCTACTGCTTTGTTGGTAAAGAAGTGAACACCAGAATTGTTAATTTGATCAAAAGATTTATATTTATATGTATTGATATTTTCCATCGTGGTGACTATGGAGTTTATTTTTGTTTATTGTTCAGCTTGTTTCCTAAATTTTCTCATCTGGTTTGACTTCCGAATAACTTTTCTCAAAAGAGCTACAGAATGTAATTTGGAATTAATGTCAGTCGGTATTTTTCAGTGTAACCTAGAGAGTCATTTAGTTGATCAGCAGGTCAAATGCTAAATAGTGAAATGTATCCATATTAATCATTATATATGGATAACTTCCAATAATAGGCCTATATTATAATGAATGAATGTTAAATAGGTTTAAAATAAGCTTTTTGTTGAAGGACACACCTATCTAACCAATAATATATAACCTAACATGGAGTATTACCAGGTATATCAGTAACCCAGAGTCACCATCAATAGCCAATAAAAGCTGAACTATACTGTACAGCTTGTTACAATTACATAGTTTAAGTAATATTAGTGATCCATACTGCTCGTCTGTGTGATAAATACAACAGTTTGCTTCATATTTCAAGTACTGATAACAGACACAAACATTACCCGGAGCCCAGCACCTGACTGGCGACCTGCAGTGCTGTTTATCTCCAGTTCAATCTGAAAATGTACAACATGATTCTTTTATTTTTCCTCTGTAAAAATCTAAAAGTAAAAAGTTCCTAAAAGGCACAAAACATGAGTGACGGTTCTGAGGTCAGTCAGGATCCTTATTATCCTGTAATGTTTGGTGCCTGTACCCGGCTGTGTGTGGGCTTCAAGAGACAAAATCAGTGAAACTGCTTGTTGCAGGATGTGTGGGGTCTTGTATTGTGTGTCGCAGCCTTTCACTTCCACATGTTTTCTCACAGCTGTGGTTCTGGCAACCCAAGATTAGAACCGAGAACTGGGCCACTCCATTAAATTTACTTTGCAAAAGTATATTTTCAGCTGTTATGTATGCATGAAATTTGAAGTTAATGAGCCCTTTCAACTAAATTGTCCCAAGAGTTTCAAAGTGTTCGGAGCTAAATTCAGGGATAAATCAGGAACTAAAAGTTATTTTTGCACTTACTGTACCTTTGCATTTCCACTGCATCTAAAAAAGCCTGAAGATTTGGTAAAGTAGAACTATTATTGTTATTTTTGCATTCAAAAAATGGCATTGACCTCTCCATTTGGGAGTCATATTGTTTAAATTTCTGTTTGAACAATCAGCGACACTCGAGCTACAACAAGCTCTGGACATTGTTATGTGATAGTCAGTTTTTGGCCTCTTTAGGTTACTTTGAATATGCCGGTAATAGCTACAGTCCAGTGAACTGAGTTCAATAACCTCGAGATGCAGTGACTTTAAACTCAAGACCAACAAAATCAAATGTCATTTCACTAGCAAGGACCAGGCTACCACAATATTTCATTTAAAGGTTCAATGGCAACTCTGGAGGATTTGATGTTAATGATGGATGAGTTGATGTGGAGAGGAGACGTTAGGTTGGTCTGGGTGGACGTGCTGAGCAGAGGGAGACTTGTGTTGCAAAAACAAAGGGAAGGAAACAAAAGCCACAATGTAGATCTGCCAAAGGACTGGCTGCGGCTCAGAAATGAGATCGTTTTTTCATTTCTTTAAAAGTCGCTTGGGGTTCGCCTAATTCGTCTAAATATTACATTATTAAACCACATGATAAGTTGTAGTCAAATCTGGCAAAACCTGGAGTAAGAACCTTCGGGGGGGGGTGAACTGTATTATCTATTAGTATGTTTACTATGTTTCAGTCTGTGCGTTCACTATTGACTGAAAAGGCTCAGTGCTGTACAGTATATGCCTATTCTACATTCTTATCAAGTTACGCTTAATAAAAGATAATAATAAGAACATTATTCACTCAGAAATACCTTGTTTTAGAACAGGTTACAAGTTACGCTTAATAAAAGATAATAATAAGAACATTATTCACTCAGAAATACCTTGTTTTAGAACAGCCGTCACCGAAATACCTTGTTTTAGAACAGGTCCCAACCCCAAGGTTGGGTTAGGGTTAACTGTCCCGGCTAGCTGTGATCTAAGGACAAAACTTTCGCCTATCACTGCGAGTGAGCAGCTTTCCTTTAGTGTCTTGTTTGGGTGTCAGTTAGAAAACGCAACCAATCTTTCTCCAAATCCAATTCAAGTTTTTGGGACTTTTTGAGTTTTTTTCTTTCTTTTCTTTGGTTTTGTTTTTCACCAGAGATGCCTGTCTTCATTAAAACAATCCTCCCACTGTGATGGTGATGTGGGAATTGAACAGGACAGTCTACAGTCCACGCTCTGTCACTTCATCCCAGGGTTTCTGTTTGGCAATGCACCATATGAACTGTGTGTGTGTGTGTGCCCGTCGTCCTGAGTCTCATTGGGGAATACAGACATAAAGTGAGGATACGTTTACTGTGTCAGACAGGACTGTGGGTGGAGGAGAGGACAGCCGTGTGCCAGCTCTCTGCATGCTGTCAGGACCTATCCGTGTCTCTCTCTCTCACACACACACACACACACAAATGCAAAAACTCAACACACACAATAAAAACAGATCCACAGACATGGTAATAAAACACACATTCTCAGACGCAGACTCATTTCCATGTCACATTTACAGACACATGCATAAACATCACAAAACTCATCTGCTGTCACACACAGTTACAAACACACACTGTACAGACTCTTTCGGACCACACGTGTGCGCCTGCGAAAACACACCACCCACCCTCCAAAACTATAACACACATGAGCCCTGACAGACACACAAGACTGGGAGCATGACTCAGCCTCTTCCTTTGCCTGTTTGTCTACTGAAGCTGCGTCCACATTGTGTTCGGCCTTGTCTCATTTGAAATGGAAGAAAAGACGCTTCAGTGTCGCTGTGAGTTTGTGTTGATCCCAACTGAAGCATCCGTACTGAAGAGCTGTTTATTAGCCCTTAAACCTCACATTAATCTGTTGTTTCTCTTGGTTGTGCTTTTATTCTCCTTTAGTAAATAGCCTTTTACCATCCCTTGTTGGTCCTTGTATTACAGTATTATGCTGTTGGGGCTTGCTTTCTTTTGAACAGTTATGGAAAATCAGTCTGTGAGTTAAGTACAGAGTAGAGTAGAGATTGAGGTATTAGCTTAGCTTAGCACAAAGACTGTAATCAGTCTGGTTCTGTCCAAACTGAAATAAAAAGCATTTTAACATCTCTGTAGCTCACTAATTAGCATGTTGTATTTCCTTTGTTTAATCTGTACATGATCAGATTTGTAGTTACAACAATTTCAGGTTTTTACGGGACGTTTTTAGCTAGGCTAATGTCCTGACTCCAGCTTCTTGCTTGGTTGATATCTGTATTAATATATACACCGATCAGCCATAACATTCTGACCCCCGGGGCCACCTGGTGGTCACAATGTTCTGCAGCCCCGGACCAACAGACTGCTCTGCACTGTGTTCTGACAGCTTTCTATCAGAACCAGCATTCACTGTTTCAGCAGTTTGAGCTACAGTAGCATCAATGAGCCTTGGCCGCCTATGACCCTGTCTCCAGTTTACTGCTTTTCCTTCCTTGAACACTCAATAGGTACTGACCACTGCCCAAGGGGAGGACCCCGGAGACCTGCCGCTTGATTTGTGCCCTCCAGGTATGGGGCCATTGGCACAGTGTCCCTTATTCCACCATGTTGAAGGTGGCAACCCTATATATATATATATATGTGTGTGTGTATATGGGAGGCTCAGCAGCCTCCCAGTGAACACAACATTCGCGACAAATGGAGGGCAGTTTGACGACAGAGGTACCAAGGTGATTTACAGTGTTTCCAGGTGGACTTTCTCTAAGTCAAATTATCTAACTAGAATTTAAAACTGGTCTTTATTTCCTTTTTCTGTAAAGAACAGTGTTAGACGAAGAGTACATTTCTGAAAGCATCCTCTAAGATACATCCATTGTCTTTAACGATAAAAACGATGGAGTTTGGGGATGTATCCATTCACCAGGGAGGACAAATGTACAGCATTATCTGTGCCTTGAGGTAAATGTTGGTTGGAAATTGGTAGCAGGCCACCTTCCTTCATACAGTACTGTGTCAAGTACAGCTGGAAATGAAGGTGAGGGGAGAACAGTACCTCTTTATCTCCGAGTACAGGATGGTATTATTGTGTTTGAATTGGTGTTATTATTTTGTCTTGGAAAGATAGCAGCTGCTGCATTTCTACCTCCCCTTGCTCTGTTCACTCTGATGAGAGGACAGATTTACCTTTTAGTCTGTTTGTGTACAAAGATTTACTGAGCTAATATATCGGTGGCGGCAGTGCTCAGTGCAATGAAAGAGAATGCAAATACAGCTCGATACTAACACACACACCTGCACAGTGGTATATTTGTAAGGTCAAGCTGATATTCTGCAGAGTTGCTGCTGACAAATGGAGCCCACAAGACACTGAAAGCAGTTCACACACATTATGTGTTTGCATGTTTTACTGCTGTTAGGATATTTTACTGCACAGTTAGATTTGGCCAATGTAGAAAGATATTAAAAGCATGAACCCTGAAGTCAGAATCCAGGCTGGGATGTTTTATCTTTCACTTCCTGTACTGCGGGTAGGAATTTCAAAGAAGGACAAGAAGAAGAAACTGTGTCACTGTTCAGTCCAGCCGTTGTCTACTAAAACTAATTATATCTGTGATTTAAAACAGTACAGGGTCTCCAACACACACATGGATCTGCGGTCAAGTTAGCAAGAAAAAAATTTCCTGTTACACTCTCAAAATAAAGCTCCTGTGGTTAACATTGTGAAACGGTCACTGTAGGTTTTAGGAAAAGTTAAGTAACTTAAGTATATTTTATTTAAAAGCAACTGCAGTCTTCTGGTTTAAAGTCCTGTGTTTGTTTGAGCTTCCCATCCACCCATCAACCTCCATATGCAGACTTTCCCACTTTTTATACTGCGTCACCTGACACTGCAACCTACTAGGTTCAGGGACAAAGACGCCTCAAACTCATCTCACTTCTGCACAAAAATTACTTAAGCACACCTTATCCATCCACTCCCTCTTTGACTCAGTTTTTCTCCCCTTCTCTCTCTCGACCCCCAACCCTTACCCTAAATCCCCATCCCTTCATCCCTCCTACAGTTTATTACATCGCTCCACTTTTATCCATTATATGTAATAAACCATTCTAATGTCCTCATTGGCGTGAATATTATTAGTTAGTGAATGTTATTATGTCAAGAGAAAATAAACACTGGTTCCTTGTGTAGTTTCTCCTACCTTGGAAGGCTGAGCTGTATTCATGTTTGCAATCTGCAACTTCACCCCTAGATGTCATTAAATCCTACACACTGGTCCTGTAAGTATATTTAACTGATTGTACTTTGACATGTAAACCCGACAAGTAAAACAAGCCAAAATTAACTTGATGTGTAGTATTACACAGCTTGTGTTTATACTGTAAGTGTGGAGCTTGAGGAGCTTTGTAGTCGACTGAATTCCGATTTCATTTTCATGCCAAACATTGTGTTCATGTTGGCCTTTTTCTGTTCAATTACTGGTGTATCTGTCCCACTAACATCCTTTTCAGTTCACAGAGAGGCTCAGGAGGAGGTTTTGTTACGATCAGTTTCCTGTAAGTGAAGCTTTATCTATATAGCATTTTTTAAATCACACAAAGTGCTTCACAAATGAACAAACATACACTGTAAAACCTGATGAGTTAGTTCAACTCAAACTGTTACAGGAAACTGATTCCCTTAAACCGTTTAAGTTTATTCATTCAAACAATTTAAGCATGAAAGCTATTTGATTTGAGTAGAAGTAACTCAAGTATGTATTGTTAAGGTTACTTGGCTAAATTAAGTTAATTGTACAAATTCTATTCAGTTAATTAAAGTTACACTCATATGAAGCATTTCTCTGAACTATTTACCAAATTTATCACTTAACTGCATCTTCTTTATAGAAATGTTACCACTTAAGTTGAATTTCCACACTCTTCTTCCACTAAAGTTTAAATGATTACAACTATTTGTAATTAATTGATTATCAAAATGTTAGCCAATTAATTTTCTTTTTTTTATGTGACAAACATCTAATCTTTACACTTTGGAGGATCATTAAGAATTATTTGGATGCATATTTGGGCTTATGATGATTAATGAACTGAAAATTATATTTAAAGTACTGCACACATTTAAGTTCACTCAAAACAATTGAGTTTCATTTCTCTTCTAAGTTGGGTTTAATTTATGTGAATGATTGGCTCCAAGTATTTTGGAGAATTGTTTATTGTCTTTTACAGTATACTACATAAAAACATAAATACTAACATATGGAATAAATGAAAAAACAAGAGGACGCAACAAAAATAAGTAAATAAACACAAGAAAAAGAGCCACAGTCTAAAGATTCAGCAAATCTGACCAAGGTGACTCCAGAAGGTTGGGGCTCGATGTTTGTCATGTCAATAAAAACAGAAAGTCACACAGTCAAATTACAGACTTGTTATTTCTGTAATTTGACTTACAAAAGATGTCGAACCAGTAAACTATTTGTTTACAACCTCACTGATCGGTTGACTGCTTTGTCCTTTTAACAATATCACAATGTTCTCAGTAATTAACTCTGAGTGAACAAATAGAACTGATGGACAAAACCACAAAAATAAGACACAAATTGCAACATGCAGTAAATGACCTGAATACTTCAATATCCCTGCCAAGGAATGTTTCACACTGACTTAAGATGAGCACACTTGACAAAAACACACACACACACACACACACAGAGGTACACACACAGAGACACACACACTTCCATCCGGCTGTGAAGGCATGTTTATGAATGATGGATTGCCTGGTGGAGGACGGAGAGAGGAAACGCTGAATATTCATAACGCCTTTTGAAGCGGACCTCCTCCGGCTACATCAGACATCAGTCGTATGGTGAAGGTCAGAGGAAAGCTGACTCACGTTAAAATGACCACCCCCACCTCCCCCCTCCATCTCACTCCGACATCACCTCCCCCTCCGCCTCCCCGTCTCCATCAATCCACCCATCCGTCCCCTCCCCCGCCTCACTACGCCTGTCCGCTCAGCATGTGACACATCCCATCTGTAGCCAGACAGTGGTGGATACATGCAATATACACACACGCACACA
>NW_023339873.1:2148499-2151628 GCF_004916995.1 Morone saxatilis
GTGACTGAAAATTCTCATTCTAATTCACTGACAATCTATATCATCACCCGCCCCGTCCTCATTCTCTACTTGGGACACTACCCATTAACGGTAGTGCCCATACACTAGACCGTCATCTTATCCCTATTCAGAATCGTCACACTATAATATACAGATCTAAAAGAAAAATACCAAACTAATTCACTACTTAAAGTTGAGGTCTTGTAATTATAACCATCAAATGGCCAAGAAAAATAAACCCTCATTGTCCAGTCAAATTAAATACCTATTGAACAGGTGTTTTAGGTGAATAATTACTATTTGACACAAACCTTGCAGCGCTTACCTTTATTGAGAAGGTTGGTGTGAAATGCAAATTAAAGAAGTGATTTTGAGCACGTGTCCTAACAACAAATGCTCACTGCTACCACGAGTTGGAATAGTCTACATAAATAAAGAATATATTTCAATATTAACTACACCCGACATCAAGAGGAATATTATAACACTTTCTCTGCATTGGGATAAAAGTGGCCTAAAACCTCGGATTAACGTGTAGTGCCTTGTAACATATCAACTCTACAGCTTATTCTAAAGCTTTCCTATTTCGTTTCCTCGCACACAGAGTACCATATATACTGAGCTAAACTTATGACCTCCTCTGGGTGCCTTTCTCTCTTTCCAAGATTACTCTGGACACCTGATCTATTATTCTATATGCACTCATGTCAAAGTATCATCTACTTGACATAAGCTGTCATCATGTCGCACAAACTGAGCGTAAACAAGTGTCGACAGCATGATGAACACCAAAAAACAGATGGTGATGACCACTGCAATGAACTTACCTTTCATTCCACTGTTTTGCTATAACATTAACCATTGGCAACAACACATAATTACACAGTATCGTAGTCACCTCGAAATAGCTTCTGATTATTTTATATATATTTACTGTATTTGTGAAATGTAAAAGTATCGCGCGACGCTGCACTCATTACTATGACGTCTTAATGTAGAGTTGTCTAAAAGTATCATAGTTCTTCATCTGATTTTTACTACAACTAAAATTTTGGGAAATATTAGTATCAACAAGTCAGAACTAATGCTCCAAGTCTATATGCCACCAGAGCCCGAAGGGATGTATCGCATTAAGTGTGATAATATAATACCTTAAGTGTCTCTTCACTCATTCACAGGTGTGGCTCATTGCACCTTCACCTGCGTAGCATGATGAGACAACGTCGCTCAGTCTCAGTGTGAGACGATTAGCTCACACCCTGAACGCCCAGCTCAACCTGAGGGCTAATCCAATCGAGCCACGAACTACACTCAAACACCTGTGTGGGCGTGCCAGAAGGCCTTGTAAAATCGCGCTCTCCACTATCTCGCAACAATCAGGTGAAAACAACATTTCTTGAAATAAGAAGAATCCAAATTTATAACTTAACGCCAGACGGAACTGTGGAATGAGGACCGAGCGTTCACTCAGTTTATTACATGGTACTAAAATCTGTTCTCGTTTAAGTTGATAGATGATTACATTAAGCACTGAGCCTCGAAGGACAAGCCTACAATTAACTATATTCAGTAATCTTACATTCGTTACAGGCAATCATCTGCTTAAGTATAGCGGCATATTAAACACACCGTTGTTGCTACTGCTACTATACTAGCTTATAAAGATATAATGTGTATGTGTTACTATTGGATTGTTTTATTAATCTATTCCAAAATCTGCCAATTTTATTCAAGCGTAAACGTTGTGATTTTAGCAATTGCCTCCCTAAGTCGCTATAACTTTCCAGGGAAACAACAGATCAGGATCTTATCCAGTCATTAAAACCACCTGGAAGACTGAAATCAAATGAATAAATATATCCTTGCCAAAATTTCCTATGTTAGTCCTAATTTTAAGTGTTAATATCTTAGCCCCTCACATCAGATATACTATTAACCTTGGGACATGTTGTGTATCAATCTGCCGCACTAATGACTTACTCTCTTGTTTGTCCAAGTAATTGTATTTCCTATAGTTTCATGGTTGAAAAGCATCTTACAAATATTTAGTAAGGGCACATTGAGATGGGATTGATATTTCAAGGTACTTCAGTTAAACATCCACGCTCCCAATTTTCCCAATGAGTGTGGACCAAACACAGGTTTTCTTATCTTATTCTTAATCTCCAATAAAGAGAATTAGTTCACATATAACAGTATTTTACAAATTGGCGTTCAGTGTTATTGCTCATCTGTATTGGTTCCGAGGAAACAATTAATCTGAACCAGTAATTCACCGCTGTAAAGACGAGAGCGAATTTGAATTCCATCAAATAGCAATTTAACCGAACCAATTATGAAAAGAAGGGGGTTGGCGGGACGGGGGCGCGAGGGGATGGGGCGCGGTGGACTACGGGGAGGGGTCCCATGCCGTTTGAGCCATACATATGGACAACCAGCCCCTCTACGTAACCGGACTCCCTGCCTCAACCGGTCTGGTAATTCAGGAGATCGCAGGCAACGTGGTTCAATAACGTGTCAACGATTAGCACCGCTCTCCGTGAGTCGGCCAATCAAGGTTCCACGGTACATGTACTTATCCATAAATGAATCACCAATCACTGAATGAGAGACGAGCCTGAGTGATGAAGCAGCCAGTTGTGAGTCCTGACGTCTGGCATGTGTAATGATGGTGTGATGTGTATATTCACTTCCCTGTTTGTGCGTGTGAATGTGTTTTCTCCTAAAATATGCATGAAATACATTTTCATTATTCTTTGATTATGTGCGCAGTATGAATGCAACTATTTCTTACGGTGTATAGTTTTCTTGTTCGTGTGTTAACGCATGAAGTGCAGGTTTGTGTGTGCTGTTATTTGTGTGTGCCACACACACACACTTACACACAGACGTCAGACTCCAACTGCTGCTTCATCACTCAGGCTCGTCTCTCATTCAGGATTGGGTGATTCATTTTGGCAAGTCATGTACCGTGAACCGTGATTGGCCGACTCACGGGAGCGTGCTAATCTTGACACGTATTGAACCAACTTGCCTGCGATCTCCTGAATACCAACCAGGTGTGAGGCAGGGAGGGTACGTAGAGGGGGGTGTGTTCATATTATGCTCAACATGACCCCCCCCCCCCCC
>NW_023339873.1:2151662-2153631 GCF_004916995.1 Morone saxatilis
CCCCCTTCTTTTTCTTAATTGGTTCGTTAAGTTTATTTGATAATCAAATCGCTCTCGTCTTACACGGAATACTGGTTCAATTAATTGTTTCTTACAGATGAAATAACACTGAACGCCACTTGTAAATACTTATATGTGAACTAATTTCTTTATTGAGATAAGATAAGATAAGAAAACCTTTATTTGTCCCACATTGGGGAAATTGAGCGTGGATGTTTAACAGTACTTGAAACAATCCCCACTCAATGTGCCCTTACTAAATTTTTGTAAGAGCTTTCAACCATGAAACTAGAACATTACACTTGGACAAAAAGAAGTGTCATAGTGCGCAGATTATACCAACAGTCCCAGGTTAATGTAATCTGAGTGAGGGGCTAAAATACACTTAAAATTGGGGACAACATAGGAAATTTGCAGGATATTTGGTCATTTGAATCAGTTTCCAGGTGTTTTAATGACTGGAAAGAATCCTGATCCTGTGTTTCCCCTGGAAGTTATAGCGACTAGAGGCAAGCAAGAAAACACAACGTTACCTGAATAAAATTGCAGATTTGGAATAATATATAAACACATATAACACAACACATTATATCTTTAACTAGTTATAGCAGTAGCAACAGTTGTTAATATGCCGCTAACTTAAGCATGCTAACATGCTAAATTCTGAATATTAATGTTAGCTGTCCCTTGAGCTCAGTGCTAATGTTATCTAAACTAAACAGAACAGATTTAACCTGTATAAACTGTGAACGCGTCCTCATCACAGCTCCTCTGGCGTTAAGATAAATTTGATTTTCTTATTTCAGAAATGTTGTTTCACCTGATTGTTGCAGAATGAGAGCCGATTTTAAAGGCTCTGCACGCCCACACAGGTGTTTGGAGTTATTCTGGCTGATTAGAGAGCCGCTCAGGTTGAGCTGCTCAGGTTGAGTAAATCGTCTCACACTGAGACTGAGAACTTCTAATCAGCCAGAATAACTCAGAACACCTGTGTGGGTGGACCTTAGAGGTTACACAGCATCCCTTCGGGCTCTGGTGGCATTAGACTGACATTAGTTCTGACATTTTGACTAAATAAATTATTTTTAAATCAATGAAAACTATTATTTTGCACAGTCTAGTAGAGCAGTGGCCATACTTTAATTCACAAAGTATTATTAACATCAGAAGCATCAGTGTGTGTCTGTTATTATGTGTGTTGCATGTTAATGGTTATAGCAAACAGTGGGAAATGAAAGGTAAGTTTTCATGCAGTGGCGTCATTCACCATCTGTTTCTTTGGTGTTCATTTCAGCTTCACACTGATTACCTCAGCTTTGTGCGACATGACAGCTTGTCAATGTGAATGACAAGTCTTGAAATAGAAAGGTGTCCAACTGAGAATGACAACACATTTCATTTTCTTCTGTTGCAGACGAAAAGGAACTCTAACAACTAACAGTGACGACGTTTACAGGCACTAAGTAATCCAGGTTTTGCCCTTATCCCAAAAAGTGTATAATATTCCTCCTCAGCTGTTTACATGACAAAAGAGGATTTTTCCACCGGTGGCAGACTTGTTGGACCGTGCAATCACTCTTTAATTCATTCAACCACCTTCTCAAAAAGGTAAGCGCTGCAATGTTTGTGCATATCACCAAACCTGTTCAATATTTTGACTGATGAGGGTTTTTTTTTTTGATGAGGGCTTTTAATTCAAGCCTCACTTTGGTGTGATTTTATTTCTCTGACTTTATTTTGCCTTATTGCCTCCTGGAATGTTTTTAATCCTGGTTCCGGTTTTTGTTATTATTTTTATCATTGCTGCTGTGTATAAGATCTATTTGGAAAGCGGAACAAATAGTTTAAATAATTTCCCCCTGGGATTATTAAAGTATTTCTAATTCTGATTCTGATCTGATTTGGTGAGAACCAACGCCACAAAAGCAGGCTAACGCAGACCACCGTTTGTGAGCAAGTGCTCTCCTGT
>NW_023339873.1:2153643-2154856 GCF_004916995.1 Morone saxatilis
GATTTCTTATAAAGAGTGGGAACCATGGGACCGAAAAATAGCTATTTAAACATTATTTAAAAATATACTCTATCAGTTGGCACTCGAACACGTAGCCAATACACTGACTGAGGTTTTAAAATCTAGGTGTAAGTCTTGAAGAATTTAAACCTCTGCATGTGGTGTGTGTGTGTGTGTTGTGTGGTGTGTGTGTGTGTGCACTCACACGTGGTTCAAGTGTGTGTGTGAGACAGAAAGTGGCATTAAAACGACAGCACCTAACTCAGCACACCTGTTTTCCTCCAACAAATTCAATTTGACGCTTCCTCAGCAGAGCATGATGTTCTCAGATGCATTCGGCGGTGCCATCTGTGACAGAGCGCGGCACGTTTTCCTCGGCTCTGCCGATCCCACGACTCCTCTTCTGAGGCCTTGGATGTACTGCGGGCTCAGCCAAACATACATTGAGGGGAAAAAAGAGGGAGAGCTGAGAAGATGTCAGCGGATCTAATTTAACTTAGGGACAAGTTTCCTCCTGAGGGAAAAAACAGAAAACCAGCCTGCCAGTCTGTCAGTCGGCCCGCAGCTCCGCTCGAACACCTCTGAAGTGATGCAGAGTGTCTGCAGAATATTAGAAAGACCTCTCTGAAAACTGGGCCTCGACCTCACGGTTCACGTCCCGGTTACATCAAGTGGAGGGAGACCAGCGTATTGATTGCCTGGAAATCAGGGCAGTCGGTGTCTTTTCCTGTCAACAGACGCATGAAGATTTCTAAAAACCAACCAAGTAAATCTTTCACACTGCGGACTGGTTTTCAGTTATTCAGCTATTCAATTATGTTTTCTGTAATTAAGTTTAAACACGTAATTACACCAGTGGTCTGGGTCTCCCAACCGACCCAAAAAACATAAATCACCAAAAAAAATGTTCTCTAAACTGGGTTTTACTGGAGTTTTAATCACATTATGAACAGTTTACCACAAGCATTAGAGTAAGTAGCATAGGGAGCGGTTTAAAGCCCTGCTAGCAGCTTACAGCACCAGCACATTAACATACAAACAGCATTAGTTTATTTACATGCTAACATGCTACATTTTGTTGGTACACAGGAATGAGCAGAGACTCTGGGTTGTTAACAGGAAGTAGAGCATAATGCTAATACTTCATAGCTAACGTCAAATACAGACAGGCCTCTCCTGTCGGTTGTAGATGGGAGCGTGTCTATGTTCCCCG
>NW_023339873.1:2155016-2155366 GCF_004916995.1 Morone saxatilis
CTTCCTTCCTGTTTTGATGCCAGTGGATGTGAGAGGGAAAGAGGGAATTTTTAGCTCATGTTGTGTTTCACCTTTATTTGTCCATGTGGGGCAATTGATTTCGCCACAGTAGCACAGGGTGAGACATATGGATGAAAGGAGAAATCCACCCATATGTTCCTGTGCTACACATTACAGCACATAAAGACACAAGTACAAGGTAAAGCACGCATTAGTGACGGCACATGGTAGGAGATGTGTTGGTGTTAACCATACTTGGTGGTTGTCTGAGGAGGAAGCAGAGGGCAGCAGCCTCAATTCTGAGTGTCAGACATGATGGATTCTGTCTGCTTGTCTTTTAGAGAGAGAGA
>NW_023339873.1:2155466-2158103 GCF_004916995.1 Morone saxatilis
AATATTTGGGTGTTTTTTTCCTTTTATTTGTCAGGACAAGTTGGGAGGTTATTTTTTAAAAGTTTTGCAATTCTTCTCCCTGTATAAGCCGTATGTATGTGGTTGTAACAGATGAACATTAGCATGATAATCACAGTGGATACAGTTATGTGAATAAGGTGGAAAATATCAGATTTTTTTTTAACTTGCACTGTACAACAAAAGCACTTTATAAATCGAGTTTACTTCCTTATTATTCCTGCTCACACGCCACCTTCTGAAGTTTGAACACAATAAAAAGAATCAGTAATGAAGCATTTGATACCAGTTTGTTTATCCACTCAGAACCACTGGAAGATGATTTATATGGCTGTTTCCATCGGCTGATTAATTCTAGCCGTTACTTATAATTACATGGTCAGTTAACACGTCAGTCAAACATCTGTTGTAAACGATCAACGGACAATTATGGGATCAGAAGCTACACGGAGAATAAACTCAGGCGCTGTGTTTGCAAACACACTCCTTACAGGTAATTAAGCATCCGTCCAATCAGAATCTTAATTCACCGACATCATCGAGGCTTTAAGATGTTCCAGCCGCTCACCTGTTGTTCATTATCGGCGCACAGATAATGAGGTCACAGCTTTCACCTTGACTTCCTCGTTCAGTCAGCTTCATTCACAACAGGAGGGCGGAAGAATGACAAGTTCTGTAAGATCTTTGGGAAGAAATAATAAACATGAACCAAATGTAACATAATAATGGGAAATATGCTCAAGTTGGCATATACTGTATATATTTTAGTTCCCTTTGTATCGGTACTGTCTATCTAATTATTTGAATCATTGAATAAATCCTATAAACTTTTTGTTCTTTTTATTTAAATTATTATTATTTTTGTTTCTGTTTTTTTTTGTTGCTGTTGTGCTGTTTCATCTTGTGTGCTACATGTGTCACCTGTAACAGTTTGTTGGTTACTGTTGGTTTCCAAGTTGTTTTATGTACTTTTTGTACCCTGAGTGACTTTTATAGGACCATAAACCAAAGCAAAGTATTAACATCTGACAATCTAAAGACCTTTTTATTTGTATCTTTATACATACGGCTGTTAAAAACCAAAAAAAGGCATGTTTATTATTCGATATATCAACAGTATGGAAGATCACTTTGTACAAATGGGCCTTCATTTATTATCCTCACTTTATAAAGTATCCTCATACTACTTGATTTCTCAGAATCAGTCACTTTTGGGAGGCGTTAATGTTTTCAGCTGCTTGAAATCACATTTAGGAATTTTTTAAACTGCAAAACGACCCTTAAAAAGAGCTAAAATAACAGCAAGGCCTATTGAATTAGACGTGCGACAAATGGAGTAACAAAGGCACAATCAGCTCTGTTGTGCCGTTATGAGAATTATGTTTTCAAAGAGTTAGCAAATTACCCTCTTAGCTGCAAAATGGAGCCTCTATTATCTCCATTTAGTGTGTCGCACGCTCCATTTCAGACAAAGAGAAGGAGGGAACAGAGATGGAGAGAGACGGAGGGAGGAGAAAGAGAGAGATTAAACGGACCATTAGACCAAAATGACTCCTGTGAAGAGGGATCAGAAAACAAACAGGGCTTTAGAGAGCTGCTGGCAGCGTTAGCGGAGGCAATTACCATCATTAATATTGTGATCATGTTTACAGTGATTATTTGCTGCCTACTTACTGCCTCACCGTGATGAGGGAGGGATGTTTCGCAGCAGTTAAAGAGATCCATTCGCAGGAGCTGAAACGGGACACATCGCCCTAAACACCACAGTCCTTTAGCGACAGGACGGAGTGGGAAAGTTAAAGTTTTACGAGTGTTTTCACTTTGATCGGGTTGAATGTGGATTTGGTTGCTGTGTTATTTTTGGCGTGATGCTTGTTAGCGGTTGCAGTTGACACCCACCGGTGTGCACTTATTCTAGTGTTATTTGCATGTAATTGGGATTGTGTGGTCCCCGGTGCACGATTGGGTGCTACAGAAGAGGCGTGTCCACCACAGTACCGCCCTTCCCAAGAGCTTTGGGGGAGATTGGTCCTCCTATTACAACAGTGTACCTCGGACAGAGACTGCATGACTGAAAAATTACTGCATGTAACTCCAGTTCAGTGTAGCCCTTTCATTTCATCTTCCTTATTAAAAGAGAAGAGCATTGTATTTTAATTAGGAAAGGTAATTCACAACTGGAGACCCAATAAAAACAAATCCTTGACCCATTTTGGGTCCCGATCCTACGTTTGGGAAATGCTGAATTAGTACAATTGTAGTTGAAATAAATAATTTAAAAAATAGTTTATATAATGACTTTTTCAGTCGTAACTCTGCTGTCTCTCATACAGAATTACTTAATTAACACAAATCTTTGAGAGTCTTTATAATAATAATTTATATTTTCAAATAAAGAAACTACTGATCAAACAGAAGGACATAATGCCTTCACTTATGGGACTATTTTCAGCGGTGGAGCAGAACGGTGAATGTGAGACTACAATGTGAGTGTGTGTGTTGGTGGTAATGAAGGAAGATGTCACTCAGTACAACAGAGTGGCTCACTGATGTGTTTTTAATAGTTTTTGGACAACAATGGAGCTCTTCAGCACAGAGGAAGAAGATATATCAGCCTTT
>NW_023339873.1:2158122-2168843 GCF_004916995.1 Morone saxatilis
ATGGGATTTGTTGACAATAAGAACTCCAGCCTTTTTCATTTTAAAGCACACGCAGTGAATTGACGTTAAGTGTTTCCTCTTTGATCAGGTTAAATATGAATTTCATTGTTGTAATACGCAGCACTGACTGTATTTAGCTGCTTTCTGAGTAGTTCTCTGCAGGCTGCCTGTAAAGTGAAGGTCAAAGGCTAAATGAAATGCACGCATAAATACATTATTAATATATGTTTTTGAATATGCAGTGTAAATGCGGTAAATACAAAATAAAAAAGTATAAAATATTTACATTTGAAATAAATAATTTTGTAACTACACATGTATAAACACTGTAATCGGGTACATCAATAATTAATACTTAATATATAAATACAGAACTTAGAGGTAGGAGTTGCTGCACATTCGATAAAAGAATACATGCAAATCATCTACATACATCTGAATATATAAACATATAAAGTTGTTCACCCTTCATGCAAATAATAATACAAATCACACTATTTTTAATACAAATTCTGCAATTCTCAACTTTCATGCTGGCTCACTTCGTGCCACTGAAGCAATAAAACTTTTGTATCACTCTCCCCAATGGTAAAAAAACAGCAGCTCTGCCCCCGTCAGCCGTCTCCTGACGACGACCTCGTCAGCCCAAGGTGAAAAATATTTCCACAGCAGGTAATTAACTCGTTAATGAGAACGAGCCCCGGAGCTGCGTTCGCCGCTGCCATGGCGACGGCTGCCACATTAGATCTGTGGCAGTGGTGGGTTTCACCACACACACACACACACACACACACACACACACATTCATGTCAAAGATGGATCTATATTGCTCTGCCAGGCTGATGTTGACAAATGAGCGTCTTTAGCCGCGCAGCCTATTAGCTTTGTCCTCCTTTTGAATTCGAGCGTCCAGCCGGTTTCATTTGATTTGTCTGATGTATGGCGGGACGCTGGAGTACGTCCAGCCTGGTCGATGCTTTATTTTTTTTTTACCGCCCTGAATGACTTAATTAACCTTTTTGTGCAGAGTGATAATAGCAGCTTGGGGACTCTGTGCTCTTCCTCCTCTCATCTTCATATTTCTTTCCATTTCCTGCCTTCTCTTTTCCCTGCTGCTATCTTACTCTCTTTATTTTCTTCATCTCTCCTTTCTTCATCTTCTTTTCACCCTGTTCCCTCCCCTCGCGCCGCCATTCCCCTTAGTGGTCTTTCTCTGTACAGGCTGATTGCTCATAATCACTCACAGTCTGTTTCTGTGACTAATAGGCCTATTAGAGTGGGATCGAGGCCGTATGGTCGCCAGGCAGCTTCAGTCATGGTTTCCAGTATTTGCTTCCTTCCTTCCTCACATGCTAGAGTGTCTCATTTGTGAGATTTAAAAGGGAACGTGCGGCTCGGCAGGTGGCACGTGACCTCGGCGTGGCCGGGTTTCAGGGTTTGAGTGACGCAGCGGACACGAGAAATGGGAAAATTTATAAAGCGGAACGATAAAAGTTACGTTTTGTTTTGTGTGTTAATGAAACAAAGGGAACAGCTTTTGAATTTAATTGAACTATAGTCAAGAATACTATTAAATATAGTCGTTTGAATATCTATTTTAGTTAAACGTCCAGTGTGTAGGAGGCGGTGTAGTTGCAGATTGCAACTCCCCTCGCTTCATTCTCCCCTCCAAGCATTTAAGAGAAACTACAGTGGGCGTTGGTTGGTTAGGTTCAGGCATGAGGAGAGCATACCTCCCAACATTTAGGAGTTTTGGGGGTTTATTTGAGACGTGTTGACATTTTGACAGCCGCTAACGTTTGAGTTAACTGGCCCGTCTGCCTGCACGACCCTTGAATCCATTGTGGGTTGCCAGGTTGTGGTGACAGATTGGATTGGATGTGGATTGTGTTTCAGAGACAATCTGGTAACTCGGGTGACTCCAGGTAAACTCAGTGTATAACGATTATTCATAGTAACTTTGAGGGCCGTGCAAACTGCAGGAGTTTCCTGGAAGGAACAAAAAAAAAAAAAACTGAAGAGAACCCTGGGAAAAATGTGAGTGTTGGCTGGTATGGGAGTGAAATGTTTAGGAACGGAACATAACTGCATCTCTATTTAAACACATTGCTAGCTTAACACGTAACAAAAACACTGAAAATTGTTGTTAAATGGATAAAAAAGAGAAGGATTGTGCTGAGTTAGTATACTGGCACCTTCTTTGGTCTATTTCAGGCACCGGAGGCAGATAATTGCACAGTTACAGAAATGTGCATGATTGTGGAAGCATGTAAAAATAGAGATATGAGGTATCGTAATGGACAGGGTATTGTGCTGTACACTGACATATGTGTCACAATATTGTGGCAAAATGTGTTCATGAATTATAGTTGGGTGTATGGAGTGAGCGTTGATGCTGCAGTCAGTGTTACTGCTCAGATATTCTGCTTTCTCATCACACAGAGAGTCTGAGCAGAAGTCTAACTCATGCTAAAACGCCTGTGTGTGTGTGTGTGTGTGGCAGTGGGGGTCTGAGCAGCTCGGCCGCCTAAACACTTCCCCTCACATCACATCAGCACACTAAGCTCTTACATAACCAACACCCTGAGGAGCTGTGCCTCCATGACCCAGACCAGAGGAGAAGAGAGTAGGATGGAGAGGAGAAGAGGGGAGAAAGTTGGATGAGAGGAGAGAGAGATGAAATGGGAGGAAAGGAGTGGGAGAAAAGAAAAAGGGAGGTATTTTCCTGAAGACTGAAAAAAAGAAAGAGATGGCAATGAAAGATGGAGAGAGGAAGATGAGATGGTAATTGTGTGCAAAAGAGAAGAAATGAGAGGATGGATGGAGGAGAAAAGAAAGAGGGAGATAAGGAAAGAGAGAGATGGAGAGGACAAGGAAGGGAGGCAAGTGAGTGGGAAAAGAAAAGAAGGAGGAGAGGGAGGAGGGAATGGAAATAAAATGAATGATGGCGTGGGTGAAAAGAAGGGAATAAATGGAAAAAGGATAAAAGAAGAAAAAAAATGAGGGTAAAGGAAAGGGAGAGAGAAAGGGGGGGAAAGAGGGAGATCAAAGAGGAGAGAGAGGAAGGCAGAAAAATGCAAATACAGGAAAAACTGAAAAAGATGGAGAGATGGAGGTGAAGAGGAAGCTGAGGTATCATTCGCCCCCGTCCTGACCTGCACTGACCCGAGTCCACAGCAGCCGGCTGAACGCTGCCGGGGGGGTTAAACACACACACACACACACACACACACTGACACACACACACACAGAAGCTCTTCAGTGATTTATGATAGATTTTTTATTGTTGCTGTACAACTGACAATATGGTGTTCACAATATTGCTGGCCAAAAAAAATGCTGTTTCATGAATTATTTTTAGTGGTTTATTGGAGTGGAAAAGCGTTTGATGCTGCAGTTCAGTGTACTTGCTCAAGATATCTGCCTTTCTTCAATTTCAACAACAAGAGAGTTCTGAGGCAGGAAGGTCTAAAACTTTTCATTGCTAAAAACGCCTGTGTTGTTGTGTGTTTGTTTTGTTTGGCCAGTGGGTTTCTGAGGCAGCTCGCCGGCCCAAAACCAACTTTCCCCCTCACAAAATCACATTCAAGCACAAACTAAAGGCTTCTTACATAAACCCAAAAACACCTGAAGGGAGGCTTGCTTGCTTCCATGACCCAGAAACCAGAGGGAGGAAAGCAGAGTAAGGATGGGAGAGGAAGAGAAGGAGAAAAAAAAAGTTTGATGAGGAGTGGCAATGAAAGAGAGAGGCGAGTGACAAGAGAGAAAGAAGAGCAAGGGAACGGCTGGAAGAAGGGAGATTTATGAAAATTGGGAGAAAAGAGTTTGAAGAAGAAGAAAAGAAAAAAAAGGAGAGGTATTTTCCCTGAGACTGAAAAAAAAAAAAAAAGAAAAGATTATGGCAATTGAAGATGAGACGATTGAGATTTACAGATGGTTTATTGTGTTGCCAAAAAAAGAAGAAGAAAAAATTGAGAGGGAAATGGAATGGAGGAGAAAGAAACGAAAGGGAAAGATAAAGGAAAAAAGAGAAAAATTGAAAGATTGGAGGAGGAAAAACAAAGAAGGGAAGGCCAAGTGAAAGGTGGGAAAAAAAAAAAAGGGAAAAGCAAAGGAGAGAGGAGGGAGGGAAAATGGAAATAAAATGAATGATTGGCGTGGTTGAAAGAAGGATAAAATGGAAAAAAAAAAGCGATAAAAGAAGAAAAAAAAAAAATTGAGTGGTAAAAGAAAGAAAGAAGAAAAAGGGGAAAAGAAGGGAGAATCAAAAAAAGAGAAGGAGAAAGCAGGAAAAAGGCAAGAAAAAAAATTGCAAAAAAATACAAAGGAAAAACTGAAAAAAGAAATTGGGAGAGAATGGAGGTGAAAAAAGAGGAAAGCTTTGGAAGGTTATCCATTTCGCCCCCGTTTCCGAATCCTGCCAAACTGACCCCGAAAGTTCCAAACAAAGCAAAAAGCCGGTGAACGCTTGCCGGGGGGGTTAAAAATCACACCAAACACAACCACACCAACACACCAACCAACAACACACAACACCAAACACCCAAACCAACACAACACAAACCACAAAAAAACACACACAACACCACACACCCACACACCACCACACTTAAAAGCCCCAGGCATGGAGGGGAGCAGAACCTTCTTGCTGCAGGTTCACAAACCCCAAACCTACGATATTCCACTTGTTCAAACAACTTGCCATTTCATTCAAAGCTGTGCACGGGGGAAAAGGGGGCAGGGGGGGAAAAGGGCAAAAAAGAAGGGAAGGAAGGGAAATATTTGAAAAAAATTTGACAGGGTAAAAAGCTTAAAAAAATTTTAAAAAATAAGGCAAAGGAAACTGCGGAAAAAACGAAAAATAAAATAAAAAGCGAAAAAGATGGACAAAAAACCTTTTTAGAACCAGATGTAAATGAAAGCAATCAAAAAAAAAAAAAAAAAAAAAAAAAAAAAAAAAAAAAAAAAAAAAAAAAAAAAAAAAAAAAAAAAAAAAAAAAAAAAAAAAAAAAAAAAAAAAAAAAAAAAAAAAAAAAAAAAAAAAAAAAAAAAAAAAAAATAAAAAAAAAAAAAAAAAAAAAAAAAAAAAAAAAAAAAAAAAAAAAAAAAAAAAAAAAAAAAAAAAAAAAAAAAAAAAAAAAAAAAAAAAAAAAAAAAAAAAAAAAAAAAAAAAAAAAAAAAAAAAAAAAAAAAAAAAAAAAAAAAAAAAATAAAAAAAAAAAAAAAAAAAAAAAAAAAAAAAAAAAAAGGGTTCAACAGTAGAGCTTTTCACAAAAAAACCCGGTTCTGGGCAACCCAGCGCTGGCCTTCGAGAGGAATGCGAACATATTCACCTTTACGTTGTCTGTTGTTTTCCCCTGCTAATTAATTTTATTTCCAAACCTGTTTTTAGGTTTCCGTTTTTATTGTGTTTACAAAGTTTTAATTTATTTGCAGGTTTTTCCATTTGGTTTTGTAAGTTGTGTATGAAAATTGTTGTTTTGTATTTATTTCTATGTTTAAAATTTTTAATTTGTTTTACTCTGGCATTGTGGAAAAATTTCCACCAATAAAAAACAAAACCCTTTTGAACTAGAAAAAACTAACGAGGCTGGGTGCTCAAGAGAGAGAAGAGTGTTAAATTTTGTTTTTTTGGAAAAAAACAAGAAGAAAGAGGGATCATTAGCCAGGGGAGCGTTTGCGAAGAAACCATTTGCCTTGAGGCAAACACAACAGGTTTCCAGGATAAAATTTGATTTCTTGCTTTTAAACAACCAAATTATTAACAAGCAAACATTTTTTTTTTCAGTTTTAACAGGTTTTTTTGAAGAAACCAGTTTCATGAAAGAGCATTTCAAACTTTCCTTCAAAAAAACCAGCGAAAAAGGGAGAGAGCAAGCTGATTTTAGTAAAATTCAAAAGCCAATGGAATGGAAAAACTAAAAATAAAAAGGTGCAGTGTGTTTAAACTTAAAAAGTGCGGATCCTAAAGTTTAAATGAACAAAAACACATGGTTTCAAACAACAACCAAAGCCAAAATATTTTCAGCTGAAAACTAATAAAGGTTTTTATTTCCCCCTGAACCGTTCTTTAAACCAATTCAGCGCGCCTTCCCAAAAACTTTGGAAGGGTTTCCCAAAAAAAAAAACTTGGGCCCGTTTTAATTGGGCTAAAAAAATAAAAACACAAGCCATTGCCTTGGTTATATTGTGATCCACATTTTCCGGGTTATTAAAAATAGAAAGCTTAAAGCAAAAAGAGATGGATTGGTCTGTTAAGGTTGTTTTTTTGAAAAGTTTTGAAAGCGAGCTAGTTTGACCGGTCGGGGCAAGCAAATTCCGTGCAGCAATTCATGACAAAAATTTCCCAATTTTCAAGGAATAAAATCATTTCAATGATGTTTTTAAGCAATTAAAGGCAGAAAACCAAAATTTTAACAAGATCTAACAACACACAAAAAAAAAAAGCGCAAAAAAAAAAAGGTTTGGCAGTTGCAAGTTCGTTATTGAGTTTCTGTGAGAAAAAAAGAAAAATTGTTCATTATTTTCATAACAATTCTTTAAAATCATAGTTTGGTTGTGTTATCCAGTAAAGTTTTCCATTAATTTGTTTAGATTGCCATTGCCCATTTTCAATGGAGGAAAGCTTTCTCTTGGGGCTTCGAGCTGGAAAAAAAAGTTTTTGGGAAACTCCTGTTTTTTAACACGCATTTGGCCAACATTTTAAATAATTTTCTTCACTTTCTCTAAACTAATCTCCACCATGGAAAAGACCACAGTTATGGGCAAAAAATAAAAAACTTATGAATGAAAGCCAAAAACTTTAAATAACAAGTTTAAAAACAAGAAAGGAAGCAAAAACACTTGCAATTTTCCAGTCTTTTGAAATGTCGCGAAATCCACTAAAAACCAGGAAAAACCTTTCCACACCCTTCAACTGGTCGGCCTTCACCTGGATGGTAGGGCACCAACCGCCCTTTGCCCTTGGGGCTTTGCCAACCTGAAAAAACACTGACATTAAATCATGAAGGGCACATATTAAAACCAAGTGGAAAAACCTATTTCTCGAAGGGATTCTGGGGGCTTGGATTCTAATTTATCTTCTTGTTCTGTCTATGTAAACTTTGCCTAGTAAGCGAGGTTTGGAAAAAAAGGGGCAGCTCTGTAGACCGGTTTGCACAAAACCTCCACAAGTGGCATAATTTCCTCAAAATTAAGCCAATTGACCCTTTCCTAAATCCAACCTTTTTTTCTGCTCTGTGGCTTTCCAATAAAAACAGTTGAGCAAAAACCCTCGGATTTTTTCAAACTTCCTCCTTTTTCCTGTTTTTACTTAGATATTTTGCTATTGTATCAACCATTTTTTTTCCCTGCTGTTTCAGCCTTTCTTTTGCAACTGGCTCCCAGTAATAGTTTTAGAAATTGCATTTTTTAAAATATTTTAAATGGACTATCTTCTCTTACAGCTTTTTAAACATCGTCTCTCCCCCTGCTAATAATCTTCAAGAACCTTTAAATTTATAAACACGCCGGCTCGCTAACCTTTTTTGGAGAATCTCGGGTTAGAGGCGTTTTCCTTCTTTTGTTCTTTTTTTCAAAGAGCTGAAAAACCAAACACCATACAAAGGGGAAACCACAAAGCGTTTTCCTTTTCCTTACTTGTTTTTTACAACGTCGCTCCTTTTTATTTCTTTGTGAATGCCACTTCCTGTTTGAAATGTGGCTTTCTAAACAAAAAATGTCTTTTTTTAAATTATAAAAAGAACATTCCAGGTAAAATCCACCACAAAATTACAACCAACTCTTCAAACAACAAATTAAAACAAAAATCCTCTTCATCTTTAACCACTTACGCAAAAAAAAAAACTAAACAGCTAACCTAGGGCCTGATAACTTTACATTCACGCTCACCCTCTACCCACGCATTCTTTCTCACACCCAAAACAAATTTAAAAACAAACGCAACTCCAAACCAAGAATGTGCCCCTATTTAACGTATGTCGCTAATTTCTAACACTCCTTTCAACAACCATTCCTATCGGTCGTCTCTCTAAAACAACACCTAACAACATCGCGAATAAGCTATTAGCAACAATAGCAATCCAAAATTTTCCAACAGCTTTAAAAACAGGGAAAGCTCGACACACTCTGACGCGCTTTATTGGCCTTAACAATCACAAACTGTTAAATTGGAGGACAAACACGGAGGCAAAAAAAAAGGCAAGGCCACAACTCCTCACGCGGAAAGGCCGTCACAAACTGACATTGATACAAGAAAACACACAATTTGTTGACTTTTCTCTTCTCAAATTTTCTTTGCACATCCTTCGGAACATCAGCGGAACTCTCAGACAGACCAAGAAAAACACACCAAAAAAACAACGTACCAAAATCACCCACGACCCCACAAAACACCAAGGATCGTATTGTTGGCCCAGATATTTTATAATCAGTGCCAAGTTAGGTTTTTTCACTTCAGGCAAAAAAAATAAATGAAACCATGTTATCTAAAAAATTGGGCTATCTAATGTTTAGAAAAATTTCCTGGGCGAAATCCCAACTGGGAAAAAAGTAACTTTCCTTCTTTTGCTGCGAATCTTTCAATTCTTTCAAACAAGATTATTTTTTTTTTTTTTTTTTTAGATTTTATTTCTGCCAGGTATTTTAAAAAGGAGCGAAAAACACAAACCTATATCCTTGGCTTTACAGAAGTATTTAATTTTCACGAAACCCCAAACAAAAACAGTCCCAACCGCAAATCGTCTTAGTTTTTCACATTCACAACATCAAAAAATTTCTGGGTTGTTTCCAGCAACCTCTCCCACGTAATCAGTAACAAAAAACACAAACCAATCCTCTTGGTCAAAAAAAAATGAAAAAAGTCCAGTAAAAACAACGCAACACCCGCTTGACTTTCATATTTACAAAGTCGCACTGGCAGATCAAAGAACAGAAAACAGCAAAGTTTAAAGTTCACCTACATGCCTCACCTGCCGAGAAGTTTTTCCCTGCCTAAACACTTTCTTCCAATGCCTCCTTTCCTGGGGGCAAGACGCTGTTCAGGCAGATCTGTTTACAGGCAGGGAAAGCAGGGAAAACACACACAGGAAGTTAAAGGGATGGGAGCTAAGCAAGGCACACTTTCCAGAAAATTAAAACCAACAGCCACCCAACAACCAAAAAAACCCTTCTTAATTTACCTTGAATAATCTTAATGAAGTCTTAAAAACAAACAAAAAAGAGGAAAAGAAAAAAGGGGGAAGGCAAGGAGTTCTTTGTTAAATAACCCAAAACAAGCGACGGCCCACCCGCTAAAACAGAGCCTACCGGGGCAGGGAAGTGTAGAGAGCCAAAATGGGAGGGATTTCTCGCATGCCATAAAGCTAGATGGAAAAAACGTTTTGGATATGCAAAAACACTCACTAATGGACTCCAAACTTGTCAAAAAAACCAAAAAAAGCGCACAGTTGGTAGAAACGTGATTGCACTCAGTGGAGTGTGTGTCGTGAGCGTGTGGTTGGTGTTGTGTGTGTGTGAGTGTTGTTGTTCAAAATCACTTATCATGGCAGTCAGAGTGTGAACCCAGTTCTAGGAAGAACACAATAAGTTTAAGAAAACCCCTCAAAGGAACACAATTGCACAGGTGATCTAGACACAACCAACTTCTACAACCCTTTACACCACACTTCTCTCTCTCTCACACCACACACACACAAAACACACTAGACCACATCGACCAGGATTATAAACACAATCAGCGCCCCCTGGGCACAGGCTTGTACAGGGCCCCCTACCCTCTACACAGCGCAGCATTATTTTGTGTCTCCTTTCATAGATAGTGTGACTTTGTACGGATCATCTTCCTCTTAATGCTGTTTATCTTGCTGTCTTTATTGCTTTTTTGTCTCTTGAGGTCAATATTCTAAGATGTTTAATTCCCATTGTTGATCATCAGTGGTCGTATGCACAGTACCATGTGTCGTCCTCGTATCCACTATACACACTCCTTTCGTGTTTACTGAGATCATCCTGCAAGATCATTACCTTATATCTTTTATAGATAGTCCATCTTTGTAATTGTTTTCATGGTCAAATTATAGCACATTTTGTGGGTCAAATAACAAATCTAATTCCAGTTGTTTTGATTATGGCACTCACATTCTTTTGTCAATCTTTCATCGTCATTTTGCATTTGCAGCTTTTAAGGGTCTATTCTTAATTGTGGTATGAACATGTTCTGCATCTCTTACTCGGTAAGTCTCGGTCTCCTTTTAAGTCACTTTGCATGCTCATATTATATTAGTCAATTTTAGACATCTCTTAGGGTCGATTTATGTTTCTTTGTAAGTCATTTGTGTCTCTTTGTGTCATTTTGCTCTCTGTAATTGTTCCTGGAAACTGACTCTAGTCATTATTGTTATAATTAAGTTAAATTGTCATTTTGAGTCCCTTTGTGGACTGTTTTGCAGGTTGTGGTGAGTATAACATGTCTCTTGTTAGTTGTACCCACATTTAATTGTTGGTTTCTTGCTGTAGTTGTCTCCATTACTAATTGACTTAGCAGCTACACACACACCCAACCACACACACACACACACCAGTCTTCTACCCATCTGCCCAATGAGGATTTGTGTGTTTCAATGTATGTGTGATTTTGAGCACTCGAATGGACACATCTGAAGAACAAAGATAAGACAACAGTTAGGAACAAAAAAAAAAAAAACATTGACTCTTTAAACAGC
>NW_023339873.1:2168868-2177055 GCF_004916995.1 Morone saxatilis
CACACAATCACACACCCGCACACTCACTTACCCCCCCCCCCAATCCAACCAGACACAACAGAGAGTGGCACTTGGAGCTAAGTGGTAATTAGCTCAGAGAAGCCCTGACCCGGACCCACAGCACAGACTCTTTTTTAAGTGTAATTCAAAGGAGATGTGCGGCTAATTAAGAAGCCAGCGAGGAAAAACCTGAGGCAACAAGAGAAAACTGGAAGGAAAAGGAGGAGAAAGAGGATGAGAGATAATTTCTCTGCCGTCCAGCTGTCAGCGTGTCGGTAAGAGGACTTTTAATGTGATATTTTTGTTTGTATGATGTATAATTTGTTAAATGACATGAACAACACTATGACAGGCAAATAAACATGTCACTTGATGTAATTTCTTTATTAATTTTTATGTAAATAAACACTTTTATGTAAAATTCTAGTTTTGCGTCTGTCTGTCAATGAAAGATGGCAAAGTAGTCTTTAAATCATGAAACACGTAGAAACAGTACAGAAGTGTCATTCAGCTGACAGCAGTCAAACGGAGGGAAAATGTGAGTATTCAAAATGAAAGAGCTCCAGAACCACTTCACAAAATGAATTTATTCAAACTTGAAAGACTAAACAGTGTGTTTCCTGTCTGCTTCATCAGGTTCATTTATCAATTACAGAGATCAAACGTGATATAAAGGACAGAAGGCTTTGTAGTGTTGTAAGTTAACATTACGCATAATTAAATCTATTTATATACTCAAGACAAGAACAACTTAGACTAAGTGAGGACCACCTACTCATAAGACAACAGCTACAGTAGCAGTGAATTTTGACACTAGTCAGCAAGACAAAAGGGATGTAGTAGTTTTGGTATTAAGTAACACAACATAACCATAGTGCCATTAGATCAGAAAACACTCTTATTGGTCATTTTAAGAGGCAACAATAAACAACATACTATGTAATGTAGTTTGGAGGAAACACTACTGTGAAATACATGAGGCTTACCTCAGTTTGACAAATAACCGTGGATTGTGCTGATGGTTTCAATAAGCATAGGACCGGTTGTCATTGTGAATGAGAACTGGTTCTCAATCGACTTATTTGGTTAAATAAATTAAAATAAAGAAATGAAGGCCATGGGGTCATGATTTTTATCTGTATTTTTAAGAAGAACAAATAAATGAATAAATACCAAATGGTTCAAAGCTTTGTAACGTTGCTTTGTAACTTCAGACCAATTTCTAAACTTCCATTCCTGTCAAAAGTTATTTTTATTTACTGCCTGTAAAAGTTTCAGTCGGGTTTTTGGGCTCACTATAGCACCGAGTCTGCTTTCCTTAAAGTGCACAACGACTTGCTCCTCTCTGTCGACTCTCGGGACTGCACCTCCCTCATTCTTCTTGACCTCAACGTGGCCTTCCATACAGTGGATCATGATATTTTAATAGACTGCCTGCGGTACAGGGCTGGTGTAGATGTCACTGCTTTGAACTGGTTCACATCCTACCTCAAAGGTACAAGCTTCTCCGTCCACCAGCCAGTCTCTCCTGTGGGTCCCACAAGCCTCCATCCTAGGTCCTGTTCTTTCTCCATGTACATGCTTACCCTCGGTCAAATCGTTCAAAAATGCATTTCCTTCCACTGTTATGCTGATGACACACAACTTTATCTTCCTAGTGAAACCAAACAACTGGTCCAGTTTAATCAGTCTCATTAACTGTCTCGAGGATATAAAGTGTTGGATAGCTCAAAACCTGAAAAAAAAACTGAATAAAAGCAAGTCAGAAATAGTTCTGTTTGCCCCCCGTGAAACCATCAAGGTGACTACCAACAGTCTTGGCAACCTGTCCACCCTTGTTAAACCACACGTCAAAAACATGATATTTGATTCCACTTTTAAATTTGATAAGCAAGTCAACGCTGAAGTTAAAGCTAGTTAAATGAAGCAATTTCTCTCTATCAAAGATCTCGATAAAGTCATCCACACCTTTTATATCCTCCCACCTCGACTACTGCAACTCCCTGTTCATTGGAATTAGTCAATCATCCTTGTCCTGCCTGCAGCTGTTCCATAACGCCGCAGCAGGGCTCCTGACAGGTACTCAGAAGAGGGACCATATTACACCCATTCTGGCCTCTCTCCACTGGCAGCCGGTGCGATTCAGAATTGATTTTAAGGTTCTCCTGTTTGTCTATAAATTTCTTCATGGGCTTATTCTACATCCAGGTCCGTCAGGTTGGCTGACTCAGGGCTCCTGCCTGTCCTACGTGCCACACTCAAGCTCAGGGGTGACCGCGCCTTTGCTGTTGCTGCCCCTAGACTGTGGAGCAGCTTACCCCCTCAGATCAGATTTGCCCCTTCCACTGACTTTTAAGTCCAGGCTCAAAACCTTTTATTCTCTAGCATTTGATTCCTCCTGATGTGGCTGTTTTTTTGTCTGGAGCCTATGTGTTTTTTATCTGTACATACTGTGTGATGTGTGAACTGATTTTTTATGTTGGTTTTTATGTTTATTTTTTTTATTATGTTTCCTCTCCCTGCTCTGGTCTGTACAGCACTTTGGGTTGTTTTTAAATGTTCTTCCTAAATAAATTTGATTTGATTGAAATTCTGAATCCACATCTGAATGCTGTGCAGGTTGAGACTCCCAGCGATCAGGTGATATTGCTGTCTCCTTTGTCTGTGTCATGGATGTATTAAGAGCTGCAGGTACGCATGTTTGTTTCACCGAGGGTGGGAATGCGCCACAGGAGGATAAAGTGTGATTTCAAATGCATTCACATGTGGCTCTTTCCCGCAGGGTTGTGTGGAGGTTTATGTAGCCGTCTTTATTTGAGCTTTAGAACGTAACTGCCTGTCAGATTCACTGCTTTGTTTCTCGCTAACGCCGATCCCTCTTTTCATTCACTCTTTAGCTCAGTCAACCACTGCTGGACTCTCTGCAGGGGGCTAACTCTGAATCCTTTGTTTACAGCAACACCGACAAATCCCATTCAATCTGATCAATTTTATTCAAAGGAAACTTTGACTTCATTTGAAAACCTTGTACAGAACAGCCCTTGTTTAATATACATATTTTTATATAAGGATTCTTGTACAGAATCAAATTTGCATTTGTTTTGCCTCCACTTTAAACCACAGGAAGCATTTTCTGGGCTGTGGTCATCTATTAGAGCTTTAACCTTGTTTTCCTGTTGCTACTATAGTAATTGGCATCTACTTGCACCCTGAGACACTTTTGGAATAAAATCTGGGTTAAATGGGTTTAAAGTGATCGTCTCCTTTTAAAAAATCTTGTTATTTTTCTATAAAAATCCGTAAAGACTGAAAACTACTCTTGCATGAACACAATGGACCCTCATTTTCAAAACTCACAGCACCTTGTGCTCTATCTCCAAATCCCCTGTGGTTCTCAGATTTGGAATAATGAGGTTTTCACCTTATGACAGGGATGAGAGACAGCGGGGCAGAGAGGAAAGTGGGGGGCAGGTGGGGGGGGGGCAGGTATGTCCTCCAGACTGATTCAGTATAACCTGCTGTGAGAGAGTCGGCGGCTGTGTAGATAAGAGAAAATGATGATCATTACAGGAGGAGGGAGACAGGAGGGCCGCGGTGTCACACACATTTCCTCTGTCAGCGATCAGCTCATTAATCTTCCAGTGACCTTCAGAGGACTCGTCAGTCAGTCCAAGAGGAGGAGGAGGAGACCACAAAGAGGAAGACTCAGTTTGGCTTCGGTGGCACTCAGGCTAAGGTGCATAACACGATAACATGGGTTCAAATCCTTCATGTGACCTTTCCTAAATGTCATCCTCCTCTCTCTTTTACCCATATTTTCCACTATCACATAGAAGAAGAATGTCACACTAATATTACTGTAAAAAAGAGACATTATTAAGGTTAAAGGTGCTTGAAATATCACACTATTTTTTATTAATATACTGAAAACAAAGACTGTTTGCTTCTGTGAGCTTCTTTGCTGGTTTTAAAGTTTCTGGAAACATTTGTTGGAAGCAAAGGTCATCTTTGTAACTGGAAAAGGACTTCATTTAAAAAAAACATAACATAAAAATAATTTTTCATCCATCCTTGATTGATGATAATTATTCACTTACTGTAATTTGACGATAATTAATTGATTAAAGTGATGTAATTAGTACCTGTAGTTTCAGAAAAAAAGGACGCAGCCATGAATGGAAATGTTTGTTCCATTTACATTCTATATATAACAGAGTCCTATCTTAACTCAGCCCTCAAATTGATAATCTTGTTAAGTAGTGCTGCAGGCTCTCTGCGCAATCAACTAGATTCTATCGCTCCTAGAACAGAAAATATATAAAACATTAGAAAACTAGCACCGTGGTACCAACCATCCAAACCTCGCAATGTAAAGCAAGAAACATAGGAAACAGCAAAGGAAATGGCGCGCTTCGAATTACTAAGGGTGTCGCTTGATTTGGCAAAATGAATCTTAAGAAATTTAGAATAGGGCCTCCCCCCGTAATGCCCAGAGAAGGGCCTATTACTTCAGCACTAAGAGAAGAAAAATAAGAACAACGCCTAACGGATTCCTCTTCAGCACGGTAGCCAGGCTGACAGAGAGTCACAGCCTATTCGAGGCCATGTACCCCATAAATTTAAGTAGCAATGACTTTTATGAACTTCTTTTAATAATCAACATTGTTACTATTAGAGAGAAAAATTAGCACGAAATACCCTATAACTATTGGCAGGCTCTCAAACAAGATCAGACATTTTAACCATCTGCCCACCTCAGATAATATATTATAAAATGTTTTTCCGGGGCTATCGATCTTCATCAGTTAACCCTCCATAATTCTTCCATCGATAGCATCCAACCCTGTCTGTTAGATCCAATCCCACCTCACCCCACGGCGCAAAGGAGACCCAAGCACCACGGAAAGAACTCAAAACAGGAGCCACAAGTCCTCAAAATAGCGAAAACCCCCAGCCCACCCGACCAGGGCGACCCACAACCGACAACCCCCTTGCCCCCAAGACAGAAAGCCACAAGGACACAGCAAATTGAGGGACAGCAGTGAAAGTCAGCACAGCACAGAGACAGCCCGAGAAAGGACTGATGCCGGACCAGCGCCGACGATAGTGGCGCAGGACACCAGAGACCAAACGTCACAAGACGAGCAAACATGGCAAGGAACGCACAAAAGCGGTAGGCAACAGGGCACCAGGCCAGAAGAGACAAAAACAGCAGAACGAGCCCACAAGGCTGACGGACCAAAGCAACAAGGACCTCGACAGCCATGTACGTACAGACGAGGCACTAAACAAGGAAGACAAAAACCACGCACAACACACCAACGCCACAGCCCCACAACCAAAAAAGAGTAATGAAGGAGAGGGAAGAATGGAGAGTCTTCTGAGGTTTTTTGGCCAAGTAAAGAATGTCGTTTTTTCTGAGTTAACATCAGAAAATTGCAGCTCATCAGGAATTTATGTCCTTAAAGACCCCATGTTTGTAAAGAATAATTGGATTAATTGCATCAAGGCCTTGATTGATAGATATAACTGCGTATGCATGCCTGCAAGCAAATGGAATTAATGGAGCTGATTCCTAATAAGTTGCCTAAAAGGGAGCATATATAACAGTAATACGCATTGGCCCCAAGTAAAACGAGAACCTTGTGGACTCGCAGTGATAACCTGTATTGATTTATTGAAGATTCATGCGTTAACCATGAACAAAACTGTGAACGACCCCCTGGATAAATAGGACCTAAACCAGCTTAGTGCGGTTGCCTTTAATGCCCCATGTTGCTCAAGTCCCTCTGTAAAAGAATATTATGGTCCAATGGTGTCAAAGCAGCAACTAAAGATCTAAATAATAGCAAGTACCAGAGACAAGACCATTGTCACGGCAATCAAAAGGTCATTACTAACTTTAAAACCAAGAGCTGTCCCTCCTGGTGGCTGTGATGAACCCCATAAATCCTGACTGAAAATCCCAATAAATTATTGCTATGAAAATAAGTCACACCAACTGTTTGGCCGACTATTTTATTCTAGAATCTTAAGAGAGGAAAGGGGTTCGGAAATCGGTCGAAATAGTTGGCTAAAACGCCCCCTGGGGTCGAAGTGGGCTTTTTAAAGAAGGGGGGGGGGTTTAATTACAGCTATTTTAAAGGACTGTGAAACATATCCTGTTAATTAAAGAAGAATTAATCATATCCAGTTAAAGAAGTGCCAATTAAGGGGTACAACCTTCTTTAAGGCAGCCTAGTTGCGGATTGGATCTAACAGACAGGTTGATGGCTTCGATGAAGAAATTATTGAGTTAACTGATGAAGATCATAGCCGAAAAAAACATTCTAAATATATATCTGAGGTGGCAGTAGTTAAAATTTCTGAGCTGGAGAGCCTGCATAGTTTATATAGGTATTTGGGACAAAATTTCTCTCCTAATATAACATTTTATTAATAAAAGAAGTTCATAAAGTCATTGCTACTTAAATTTATGGGAAATACATGCTCAATAGAGGCTTGTGACTCTCTGTCAGCCCCTGGCTACAGCTGCGGAAGAGGGAACCCTTAGGGGTTGTTCTATTCTTCCCATAGTGGCTGAGTAAGAGTGCTCCTCTGGCAATTACGGGGAGCCTTTCCTATAATTCTTAAGAATCATTTTGCCAATCAGCGACACCGCTAGTAATTCGAACCCCCGCGCCATTTCCTTTCCTGAATTCCTTGTTTCTTGCTAATTGGCGAGTTCTAGATGTTGTACGCAACGGTGCTAATTTCCTATGTTTTATTATTTTCTGTTTTCTAGGAGCGATAGAATCTAATGTGATCGGCAAGAGCCCTGCAGAACCTATTAACCAAGATTATCCAATTTGGGAAAAAGGATAAAGTTAAGATAGGCCGCTCCTGTGTTATATAGAATGTAAATGGAACAACAGCATTTCCAATTTCATGGCTGCGCCTTTTTTTCCTGAAACTAACCAGGTAGCTAAATTAACTCACTTTAATCAATTAATTATCGTCAATTACAGGTAAAGTGAAATAATTATCATCCCAAATCAAGGATGAATCGAAAATTATTTTATGTTATGTTTTTTTAAATGAAGTCCTTTTCCATGTTTTTTACAAACGAATGACCGCTTTGCTTCCCAACAATGTTTCCAGAAACTTTAAAAACCAGCAATAGAAGCTCACAGAAGGCAAACAGTCCCCTTTGATTTTCAGTTTATTCAAATAAAAACATAGTGTGATATGTTCAAGCCCTTTAACCCTAATATGTCGCTTTTTTACAGTAATATTAGTGTGACATTCTTCTTCCTTAATGTGATAGTGGAAAATATGGTAAAAGAGAGAGGAGGAGACATTTAGGAAGGTCACATGAAGGATTTGAAACGCCCATGGTATCGTGTTATGCACCTTAGCCTGAGTGCCAACCGAAGCCCAAAAACCCCTGAGTCTTCCTCTTGTGATCCTCCCTCCTCCTCCTCTTGGACTGACTGACCGAGTCCCTCTGAAGGTCACTGAAGATTAATGAGCCTGATCGCTGACCCAGAGGAAATGTGTGTGAACACCGCGGGCAACCCCTCCTGTCTCCTCCCTCCCTGTAATGATCATCTTTTCTCCCCTTATCTACCACAGCCGCCCGACTCCTCCTCCACAGCAGTTATACTGAATAAGTCATGGAGGACATAACCTGCCCCCCCCCCCCACCTGCCCCAACCTTTCCTCCCTCTGCCCCGCTGTCGTCTCCATCCCCTGTCCATAAAGGTGAAAACCCCTCATTATTCCAAATCTGAAGAAACCCACAGGATTTGGAGATATGAGCACAAGGTGCTGTGAGTTTGTGAAAATTGAGGGTCCCATCCGTGGTTCATGCAAAGAGTAGTTTTCAGTGCCTTTAGCGGGATTTTTATAAACAATCAAACAAAGATTTCTTTTAAAAGGAGACGCGATATCACTTTAACACCGCCCATTTAAACCCAGATTCTTAATCCCAAAAGTGTCGCAGGGGTGCAAAGTAGATGCCAATTCACGTATAGTAGCACACAGGCAAAACAAGGTTAAAGCCTCTCAATTAAGAGTGACCGGCATCAGCACCAGAAAATGCTTCATGTGGTTTAAAAGTGGAGGCCCAAAAGGGGCAAAGCAAATAAATTTTTTTTTTTTTTGATTCTGTACCAAGAATCCTTTATATGACAAAATTGTATAATA
>NW_023339873.1:2177080-2182176 GCF_004916995.1 Morone saxatilis
TGAATTGAAAAATTGAATTGAATTCTTTTCCTTTCTTCCTTTCAGGGGAAAGGAAAGGAAACACAACAAAAAAGGAAGTGAAAAGGAGAGGAAGGATGTGGAGATATAGGAAAAGAAAGAAGGGAATGGAAAGTAAACAAAACAAAAAGGAAAAGGAAAGACCAAATGAATGGTAGGAATATAGGAGATGAAGGAAAGGAAAGGAAGCAAAAGGAAATAAACAAGAAGTTAAGGAAAAGGCCAATGGCAGGTGATACATTACCATTTCTGTTCATTTCCTCCTTTCAATGAAAAGGAAACAAAATAAAAAAGAAACAAAACAAAACAAAAAAGGAAAGGAAAATGAAAGGTATGGACATAGGAAAGGAAATAGAAAAGGAAAGGGAAAAGGTAAAGGTAAAGGTAAATGAAAGGGAAGGAAATAGGAAAGGAAAAGGAGCAAAAGGAAACAAACCAAAAAGGGAATGAAACGACCGGAAAGATAAAAAAGGAAAGGAGTGAAAAAGAACAGTGGGACGTGTAAGACGGGGATGTGCTGATGAGTGTTTCTGCTGACAGGTTTGAAGGATGGGTTTTTCTTACGGAGATGAAATTTCTCTCCCCGTCACCGCTGACAGCAGACAGATGAGTCACAACAACAACTCTGCTGAGAAAACAGCCAGCGGAGCGAATCACAACAGCTCCAGCAGAAAACACCCAAGGTTAACAGCTCTGCGCTGGCATTCCTCCAACCAAATAATATCCAAATATTAGTCCTGCCAGAGAGGAAGGAGTCATTCACTGCGCTTTAAATAGTCCTATTACTGAGCCATGAGAGCAAACAACAATTACATATTACCTCTGTTTATAATGAGAGAAATAATCCTGTTAGTTGGCACTCGTTTGCTGATAAGAGTCTGAATATGCATTTTAATACAATGAAATACTATTTTAGAGGTGTTAGTGGAACAATACCAACAGGTTAGCAGCCTAACATGTGCTGATGTATATGCTTACATAGACTGGAAGTTGGAAATACCCACCGGAAACTATCGACAGCATTTCGTTCCGTTTACTTCGGAAGTTGGAGCTGGGAATGATGAGTTGACCGCATTCCAGTATAAAGAGTCGGAAAACCAAGATGGTCGCCTGCAGCCATTGTTTGCCTTTGTTAGCAATACCAGTTGAGAACGCATTATAGCATAGCAACATGTTCACAGATAGAAGTTGGACAGTACTGTGTGTACGATTACTTTTTTTTTTTTTTTTACTACAGTTTTCTTCCAACTTACTGCTTCGGAAATCTGACTTTAAGGGGGCGTTCTGACTAGGTTAAGCTGTTCTTTAAGGTGAATGCTGACATGAGCATGCAAACGTTTAGCATGTAATGTTTGGCACCTAAATATGTTAATGTTAATGAAAGGAACATGTACTAGTACTTTTTCAGCTTTAGCTCGACCTTGTCTCTGCTGAGACAAAATAAAATCTGTAGTTTTAGTTTAGTTTAGTTTTTATTTTAGAAGAGAAAACTTTGACAGGTTAGTGGATACATACGATTACCAAAGTTATTAACGAAACATGGGGGAAAAAGTGTCTACAGGCAGAAAATAGCAGTTTACTAAAAACCCAGTACATTAGACCACCTCCACGTTCTTTGTGGATTGTCCCTGTACAAACACATTAGGATTCTTCTTCTGGGGACCATGAATGTCTGCACAGAACTACAAGACAATCTGAGGCCTGTCACTGAGGACCAAACCACAGAGACTGCAATATGCATCACAGCGTAATGTCTCACTTATCATGACTTCATGCTTTAATGTAGTCAAGTGTAGTTAAATGTTATCAAGGGACGAAATTTAAGAACAATAACTCAAACTTATACATTATTTAATAAGCTATACATTCACGTTCTATTATGGATGAATACATGCAGCAGAAAAAAAGACTCACGCAGTAGTTAAGCATTAATTAACCATGAGTTATATACCTTTGCTCTGAAGTTTTAAAAGGACAGCATTAATTGTTAGTGATAGTTGAACAGCATTAATGGTAAATACACAACTTTTAAGCTTACTTCGCTGCTTCTATTCGTGACCATAAGACTTCACTACAGAGGAGTAACACTGAATCCAGTGGAGAGCAATGAATGAAAGAAAGGAAATTCTCTCTTGTGTCTGTTTAAAATGGAGAGGGATCACTGCAGTGCAAGAGTTAGCGTTAACAATGCCAAACTCTAAAGCTGCCTAAAACCTCTTTGGCCTAGACTTGCACTCTCTGAGTGGTTTGGTCACCGGATTAGATACAATATAATTTGGAGTCTCAGTGCAGAAATACTCCTACACCGCACTTCTTCTTCTGCCTTTCTCCAAGCTTCCTATTTAGCTCATCCAGCCCTCGCCAAGGGACTCGTGAAATTTCTGAGTGCCTGTGCATTGTATTTTCAGGGTACATGTGCGTAGGTAGTTGAGTGTATCTGCGTGTCCTTGTATTTGTGCACATTGTCTCCCTACAGTCGGTACATTTTGTGGATGTGGCCTGATGCATTCTTACAGCACATGTGAGTGAGTATTTTCAGATGAAATCCAGCCGGCATGCAGCGGCACGTTGAGCTCGGTCATCGCGCGTCTCTTTTCTCTCCACAGCCTCCCTGCCCCTTCCTGAATTATTCATCCGTTTGGGTGAAGTAACACACATCTATTATTCATTCTGCCTCCCTGGTGTCATGCTACCCGTGCAGCTACAGTGCTGTGAATCCTGAAGGGAGCGCTGCTTTGGGCTCAAGCATGCCGCTTTAGCTGGCTTACAGTATGAAACACTTTGCAACAGTAGCCATTGTAGGGGGATTTGCATAAATTGAAAGGGAATTTAGCAAGTCAATGCTCCTCCAAAAAATGAGCGGCGTTGAAATAGAAAATGAGTTTAAATCCAAACTGAGATTTTCACCCATTTTCAAATTATTTTATGATGCTTGTTGTGTTTTCTGGCACCGAGGCGCAGCAGCTTTATGCTGAGCGGTTACATTTTGAAGGAGGCAGCAGTTTCACAGTGACGCCTACACTTGGAAAAATGTTTGCTGGCAAGAAAAGCAATACTGTTTAATACAACTGAATTTCTTGGTTGCCCTTTAAAAACTTTACTGCAATTAGTGAACCTTCTGATTTTCACCTTTGTGCAAATACGTGAAGTGGAGAGCTGCTCTCAGACACTAAAGTAAACATGATTTTTGTGCTTTTTTCCCCCTTAATATATGTAAATAAACTACAAGTCTACTTTCAGCAGCAGGTTGGATGTGTGTGGTTCTCCTGCAGGAGACAGTCTAGTCCAAACGTGGAGCTTCATTTGTGAGTTTGGAAGTATGAGTTCAATCAAGAAGACTTTGCTCTCTCTCACTCTTCTCCCGCTTTCTTCGTAATCAGATGACTATGGAAAAAAAAACTGAAAATAAGAATATATTGTTATTATGTTTTTTTCGTAATGAACAGTTTTAATATATATACGCCATTGTTCATTCCTTTTATAGTCTCCTCTGATTGAACTGCTTGTAAGCTCAACTTTTAAATCTACTTTATTGAGATATTCCAAAACTGGAAAATGATTTAGAGGTTGACGTGTCAAGTCTCAACTTTATTGAAAAACATGCATAACACAGAGTAATATAAATATTGTTACATATGACATATGAAAGAAGATGACAAAAGCTCCAGAGCAAGCGAGTAAGTGGATCTTGAATTGAGATTGTTTTGTCAGCTGCGATAGAGTGAACTGTCAAGCTCAGTTTGTCAGCCAATTTGGACAATAAGCCCTAGAAGTGCTCAGAAAAGTGGAAAGTTTGAACATCTACAGCTCCGTGACAACTGAGAAACCTTAATCGGCCAATGAAGACCATGTAATATGGTCAAAAGAACCAGAATGTGAGTGTAAGTGGACCTTCAGTGGGGATTGTTTTCATATACGCTGTTTCCAAAGGTCAAGAACAAACTTAAAGTCCTCGTTATCTAATGTTTTGTGTCAGTTCCTTCACAGAAATTACTGCAGCCATTTCACATATTGCTGAATTTGGCAGCTTTTTGCTTTTCGTCTGGTCTGCAGCAGGTGAAACACATTATCGGTTGGACATTCCCATTTGGCCATAAAACTCCTTGGTAATGTTTTCTATATGATCAATGATTGTCCTGCTCCACTGCACTAAACTTTGGAGATACTGCGTATAAAAACGGCTGCACAGCTCACCCAGTATGGAGGTCAACAATTTCAAATTAAAGGTGGAAAAGAGCCAAAATAATGGAGCCAAAACAGTAAAAAAGCATCACTTTCCTAATACTCTCTGCTTGCACTGTGGATAGACGGACTTAACAGACAGACACAGAAGATAAAACAGTGCCACGACACTGTCTGAGCTGTATGTCTGTTTCCTCTGTATGATGGACATGTGGGAGGTTGAGGGTGTGAGGGGGGGTGAGTTATGGGTCCCTTCGCCTCCTCGCCTGGTGATGTACAGCTTTGGCCCTGTTAAAAGCTGTGGAGGATACAGTTGTTCTATCAGAGGGTCATATGGGAGCTGCAGAACAAGCCATAAACTGACAAAACACACAAAAGTACAGAAAGTTCAACTGATGGCACCATTTTTGACAGATGTGTGAGAAACAGAGATATTTTTAACACTGTAGTCAAATCCATAACATCCAATCGTTCTCTGACAATGAGAAAGAGACGAGAACACAAATAAAACTAGAGGTGGAGGTGTGTTTTTCTAATATGCTGCTCAGTGACGGCAGGCTTCACTCCCACATTTCTATCCGGTAACGATGCCAACTGGGATCAGCAGTGGCTGACAAAGACTGAACGCTGCCCCACAAACCTGCTCACACCTCTGCACTCCAGCGAGGGGCCATATTTTACATTCAGTGCTCAGGTGAACCATTACTGCCTGATGTGTGCTGAAGAAATGCAAAGAAATGCAGACATTGAACTGTCCTCTGGCTCTGAAGAAGTGTCTCAACATGTCTCAGTCCTTGTGTCCACTGTTTTAAAGGTCCAGTGTGTAACATTTAGGAGGATCTATTGGCAGAAATTGAATATAATATTAATAGGTATGTTTACATTAGTTTATAATC
>NW_023339873.1:2182276-2191867 GCF_004916995.1 Morone saxatilis
ATACTTAATACTGTGATCTTTTGCACACTCCCTCACAAACTCTACAACTTAAAACAATCATATTGTACATATTGTTTTGCTTCTTGACTTGCAGTCCTTGCTTTATTTATTTGTTTATTCATATTTTTTTATTGTACTATTGTTATGCACCAACCAATTCAATGTATGTGAAAAATCTACTTGGCAATAAACCTGATTCTGATTATCTAAAATGGCCCATTGTCAGTCTTATACTATTTTATATATTAAATTATTGGATATTTGTTTGTTATTATTACCTTTATAGCCTACTGTTGAGTAGTTTAATTCACAAGATATGTTTTAGAAGCAAATAAAAAAGGTTTTGTATGCAAAATATCAGTCAAAGAACAATATTAGCATTTGAAATGTAGATTATAAAATTAAGTAGTAGTATTTGAGTAAATGTAGCTTACATATATACACTTTGACCACTACCGTTTATATTTCGATTAGTTTTAATGTAATATTACTGCTCTAACCAATCATCTCTCATGTATTGATCAGTAAGGGGCGTGGCTACCTGGACCAGGTGTATTAATTGGCTGTTTCCTGACGCAAAGGGAGTGTTTTGATTTAGCTTCCAGACAGGTTTGGAACACTTTGGCAGGATACAAGACACAAGAAAGACCCAAAAATCTGTTTTTATGAAGTGAAGTGAAGGAACAGACCGTGGGAATGACAGTTACTGCTCTTTCAACAGGTGAGAGCAGGGAGCTGAGGAGCCTCATACGTTAACGTCGCCGCCATATTGGAGCGGGCAAGACTGGCCTGTAAACACATACTGTTATTCACATTACGTTTATTTCTCCTCTCTCAAACGTTCCGCTGCTATTATAGCTTATATAATCATACTCCAGGTATATCATAAACCTTCGAATATAACGATTGTTCTGTTTACATGCCAGTGAAGTTGACCATGGAGCAGGACTTGAGAATCTTTTTGAATCCAGGATGAAATGACTTCTAAAGGTAAGAATCAACATTTCTCTAGGTGTAACAAATTGTGTTGTTTGTTTTTTAAGATATTTATGAATATTAGCTAATTGTTGCCAGCCACCTGCAGGTGTAACATAACAACCATAGCTAACGTTAGCATTACTTGTGGAGTGATTGTTGGATGCTCAGTAACACTGAGATAGTGTTAGCTGCTGTGATGTGACTGTCCAGCTTTATTCCTCTGTCGTAATATGCTGCTGGGGGTGGTGGGGGTGGTTTGGGGGTATTTGTTTGACATGTGTGGATGTGTTTAGTGACCACAAGGCAGAGCCACCCCACAGAGCATCAACACACTGTTCCTTTATGTCTGTGTTCACTTTTTACCTCTCATCGTGTTTGGAGTGGTGTTGTTGACAGTTGTGTTTGTGCTGTGATGTTGAGCTGTCATAGAGGTGTGTGGACCCTAAAACATCCAGGTTTTATGATAGAAGACTGTTGCTTTGGGGATAAAGTGCAGTTTTAGCCTTCCAGATGTGCAGTTTTAGCCTTCCAGGTGTGTGAAGGAGGTGACACCTGAAAAGGTAAACAGTGAGCTGGTCCGGTATGATGGTCTCTGCTCCTGGTTCAGAGCAGTTCATGCCTCAGACTTTGGTGCTGGTTGCTGTGTTTTAGTAATTGTGTTATGTATTAAGTCTTATTGTGAGTATGAGAGTGAGGGATGTGAACTTATTGATGATTAAATCTGGTTTTTAATACATTAGCAAATGGTACAACAACAAGCAGATGCCTGTGATGCTTAATGAAGTGCACATCCCTCTACTTACTGTAGCTGTTCACAGTAATTTCACAATAAAACAATGAAATGAAAAGTTAAAACAATAAGCAATTAATTTGTAATTGTATGAATCATATTTTCATTAGTCTGTGATATTTTCTAGAAAATTTGAGATTAATAAAAGACTGAAATTAATTAGTGTTACTGCAGCTCTAAAATAAATAGACTGGTCTACAGGTGTTAGATAAGCTTTATTATAATGAAGTCCATTTAATTATTATCAAAATTCTAATAGATACGTCTTTGGCTGATTCACTGTTCAATTGACTAATTGTTTCAGCTTTATATGCAAGTCATTGTTTTAAAAATCGTTTTTGACTACTTGATACATATTTTATATGTATTATTATTATAAATATTTTATATGTAAAATATCATCTGATGGGGCGTCCTGGTGCTCTGAGGCTGAAGTAAATACATTAACTCTCAGATGATGGCTGCCTCGTGTATCCTGCATCCGTTTGGACTGTTGTTTGTGTACGTCCTCAGGAATGAATGTGATGTGTCCGTGACCTGGTAGAACAGCGAGGATATCTCCGGCATAATGATTAAAGCTCCTACCATATCACTGTAACATCCCTTTGTTGCTTGTCGTACCTCTCTCTTTCTCCATGTTATCCTCTCTCTCTCTACACTGTCAAGCCTCAAACAGAGGCACAATTACCTCCTTTAAAAATGCTCTCTGTTATTTGGTAACTCTTGGATGCAGCAGTAAGAAGTTTCCTCCCCGCAGGGTGCAGTGAAGCTCAGGTGTAAATCTGCGAGTTTATAGCGCTGTCATCTCACTTTCTCCCGGAGCTTGTCAGTTTGTGAGCAGCTGCTGTCAAAACCCTGAATCACAATCTGCTGTGCGTCGCAGTTGGCCACAACCATCAGGACGGTTTTCACAGCCGGCTGTGTTAACGCGCGTGTGCAGTTAAGTGCTGTTTATTCCGCCCACATGCTGTGTTACAGTAAAGAAAAAGTCAATTAAAAGGAGAAACAGAAGGTTATCTACAATAAATCTGCTGCAGCTAGGACACAATCCAATTTTTTTTCAGATAATGTAGCAGTATGAGAGTCAATATAGATTATTTTTTTTCTCTCTCTCTCTATTGAGAAAGCATTAGTTGTGCATCATGTGAGGCCATAAATCTGTCCATCACAGAGATCTTATCTTGTTGTTGTACGCTGAAAGGAAAACCTGCACCACTTTCCCATCATGTCATCATCAGTGAGAATAAGAGCTCTGTGGCTGCATCGCGGCGGGAGGAAAGGAAGCTGAGTGAGGCTGAGGATGTTAGACGAGGAAAGGTGTTAAAACATCCAGAGATTAGCACAGACTGAGACAGGGCTTCATCTCTTAATCCCCGTCCTCCCCTGGAACTCAGCGAGACAATGACAGGGATTTGGGAAGTAGCTGTACCTGGTGCGGTGCACGGAGCGCCTGACAGGGTGCAGATAATCATCACTTCCCCTCCTGACAGGAAGTCATCCCCCGTCTTCAGGAAGTTCTGGGATCAAGCCCGGGCAGCGTGTCTTTTTTAAGCGCGGCTGATGGCGGTCACAGGAATCGTGACATCCTCAGGAAGTCTTGAGGAACACGCGGTGCTCGGCTTCCTGTAGGCAGCACTGTAGAGGAGAGAGGGGAACAATACACCAAAGGAAGAAGATGGGAAGAAAAGTTTGAAAAGGAAAGGAAGTGAACATTTCACCTCTTGATTGTTCGTTCGTTGTGTGTGTGAACGTCACGAGATATCCTTCACTGGTCTCGTTTCTAACACCCCAGGGTTCTCCACAACAGCAACAAATCTATAATCTATAATCTATAATATAACTTTATTTATTTACTATCAATAAATGATAATGAAAGATTTAAGGTCCACTTACTTCACCAGCAGATGGTTTTTTTCAATTTGACATCCCTGTACACAGATGGGGGGCTACCAAGTTTCATACTTTATGTCACGTGATGACAACTGAGCTGTCTCCATGACAACAGGCTCCATCCGCTGATGAAAACTGTGAGATGCAGATGAAAGCTCTGGAATAAGATGGGAAGTAGACAACATAGAAAACGTTTTAATCTTTCCATGAATATGGAAATGTTCATAAATAAATGTAATAAGTTTCATATAAAATGATATAATATGAACAATACAGTCTCCCCTCAGGGGCCACCCAGGAGCCCACATCTTCATCAGTGTTTTTCTGGGCACTTTAGGAAACTCTTGTTTCAGAGTTCATTCTCGTCAGTTAAAACAGCAGGTACAGACTAAACAATCTCACCTCGAGATCACCCATCCATTAAATAATGGACTAATATCGTAGTGCAGGACTTAGAATACATCTTTGTCTGTATGCAACCTCATTTCTCAATTTGATTAAAAATATCCTGAAATGAGCCTGACGAATCTGGACTGGATGTAAAATCCCTTGCTTAAGCTTGTAATTTCTTGCAGTGCCCACACACACTGACACACACACACACACACACACACACACAACACACAAACACACACACACACACACACACTCTGACACACTAATTCAACAGGACAGACTGACTGAGTGAGAAGTCCTCTGAGGCGTGTGGGTGAGCAGGCCGGCTGACAGATGAATATGTCAGAGACGTCGCTCTGAAGACGCTGTCTGCTGCAGACTGCTGATTGTGGCGACGCTGAGATGTGCACAAGAAAAATGAGAAGATTGGTATTTTGTCAAGGAAGCCAGCGAGTCCAGCTCCATCAAGGTATTCATGGTTAGCACGTACCTGGGAGAGAGTCGGGGTTTATAAAGATACAAGCTGAGCTCGTAACGTCGTGTTTGGTAAAAAAACTAAAAACCAGCAGGAGACAAACGCTGAATAAAGTCTGGGTTTTATCTGACCGGGGGGGCCGAATGAGCTTTGTTTTCCGCCTGTAATGAAAGAGGATCCACAACAGAGCCTTTTAAAGCTTTCTCTCCAATTATGCATGAGATGAATATTTCATGTTTCACCAGGGGGGCGTGCAGGGAGACAGGGGGGTGTATGTAGCTGCAAATGGCTAAATGAGCCCCCCCGCTCCCCTTTCTTCTTCTTCTTCTTTCTGTGTCATCATCTTAAATGCATCCACACCTCCGCGCTCCCTGAGGGACACGAGTTGTTGGACGTGACTTGATAGAGCTGTCACTTCACCTGCACCTCCTTGTCAAATCACCCTGTCACGCACTACTTAGCGTCACGGCCGGCTAGAAAAGAGTCAGGAGTGGGGTCAAAGGTCATCACAGCTATTTCTGCTGAGGGACGAGGCAGACCTAGGTGCTGTATTACACTGAACAGAGACATGGAACAGGAAGGAGAGTAAATGTCGCTGTAAGCTGAACTGTTGTGGGCAGAGGTCAAAGGTCATTTTATCTGAAGAAGAATCGCTTGTGTAGTCAGCTCTGTTTTGCCGTTACAGCGGAGGAAAAGAGAGCCGTTTCAGTGTCGCTGATACAGTTGTTAACATCATGTGAAGTTGTGCGCTGAGGTCCAAGGTCATTACGACGTGAGCAGTGCAGTCTTTTTTTTCTTTTATCTCCAGTGAGGACGGAGGGCGCGGTGAAAGCTCAAGGCTCGACGAGGGGGCGTTTTTACAGGGACAAAGTCAAAGGTTGTTTTCTGTAAAGGAACAAAAGGAGTTAGTTTGTAGAAAAGTTGTTTTATTTGAGATAAAAAAATATTAAAGTTTCCCAGAGGGAGAAATGTGGCAGCAGACTGCTGCTATAATCTAAATCATGTCCACTGCAGCAGACTTGAATATAAAATACGATGGAGAGGACGATGAGGACGCTCTGAGCATCAGAAACATACCCTTCTGTGTCCGACACCATGTGACTGCATATAAGAAATGCATTACTGTCCAAAATTGGTTCTAAAGACATTGATGGTGGAAAGGATGTAAATTTTCCAAGAGAAAGTTAGGTAGGTGTGTGTGTGTGTGTGTGTGTGTGTGTGTGTGTGTGTGTCACGAATGCTTAACTAGTACTGAAATAATTATAATTAATCTCTTTGCTTGATAGAAAATTAATTGTCAAACAATTTAGTTAATCAAGTAATTGTCAGGCCTCTTATGAAGGAAAAATACCGGCTATATCCTCTCAAACACAGGGATGCACTCCTCTGCTCTCTTTGATATCCTTTTAAATGTGATATTTTCTGGTTTTGGACAAAACGAGCAATCGTAACAATGTTACGTTGAATTCAACATGACAAGAGTGTACTTAAATCTGCTGAACTGTGCCTAAAATACACTCAAAAATCTGAAATTGTACAGCATGTTGACAACACAGCCTTAACTCAAGGACCTCTTACTAGCTTGTTCTGGAGCTATTGATATCCCACTTATCACACAGACTGCTACATCATATGTTGTCTGCTCAATTTGCAATGTAACTGTAATTCTGAGCAACTCTAGGGCGATAGTAAGTGGATCTTGAGTTGATATTTTTGTGTTACCTGCAGCCCAAAATCAAGAATACAGTGTCAGGCTCAAAGTGCATTTGAAAATAAAAAATCAAGTTTGCATGATTTGTAGCTACGTATTTAGTACAGAGAACATCAGGTTTCTCCTACTGTATAGTGGAATTCACTTTTTATTTTGTCTACTCTTACTGTGATGACCCATTGGCAGATCCAGACATAAAATACTGTGCTTTTTAAAATCTAAGCTTTCACTGGGCAAAATAAGAAAACTAAGTAGTTGTTCTTCACAAATTCATCATAATAATCAGGGTGACAGCTCTTGAGATGGGCAATTACAGTTTCAGTGTTGAAGGAATGACTGACGCTGAGCAGTCGCAATAGTAACTTTGCTTTCTGTCAGATCAACTTTTATTCCAATCAAGTGGTATTTAACAGAGTTTGCATCGACACAAGGAGAAATAATTATACTCCAATGGCTTCTCTCATTTTAATTGTAATAAAATAAAATAAAAGATTCCAAGGTGAGGTTTGGGACCGAATCACTTTAGCTGAATATATTTTTCCTGTGTGTTCGATGCAGTCTGGTTATGAGTCATGTTAGTTTATTCAGTTTAGAAAACATTTGCAACTTTCACCGATGAATTGTCTTGCACCTTTTTTCTTCCTCACGTCTTCCCTGTAAAGCGAACCTTAAATGAACTGAAAGGAAGCCAAAACGCGCACCCCACACACAAACTAGAGTACCCATAATTCCACAGTACCAGGGTGGCTGTGTGCAGAGGAGGCAGGCTTGACCCAGATGTCCCAAAGTGCCATTTACCAGGCGATAGCGCTGACAGACGGCCCACATGCTACGGCTAATTCTCAGCCATTAGTCTCCCACACGTCCACGCAGGCCGATGTGCTCATTTAGCGCCGAGTGCTGTTTTATTTACGGAGCATTGTAGCCAGTAATTTGGCTTCCGAGCAACACTTCATCCTCTGAGCTGCCATCTGGACAATCATCTTTTACTATGAAAAACATTCACCTTAACAGTCAATCAGGCTCACTTTGCATACAGTCTTTATGAATTTTAAGTTTCTGAACTCAGGTGAAACAAGTGATGCAATAAACTTAATTTGAAGTTACTTTAATGAAATTATTGAAGAAGTCGGAGCTTTCTTGTTTTGGTGTTTTCAGTGTTTTTAGAATAAGGGTGATTATGGTGATGACGATAGAGCGGTTCGCCTTTCCAAGGTCAGTAATTAATCTTGCGGTTCGGTTGCGATTCTTGGGATCAACATTTCCAGCAGTGGGGAGAAAACTGAAACTATAGATGAAAAAGTTTTAAAAAGATTTTGGAAGTAAAAGATTAGAATCATGATTCCTATATGAATCCGTTTCCCCCACCCCTACTCCAGGGTCAGTATGTCTGGTTCCCAAAGTCTTAAGAAACTGTAAACACACTATGCAGTCAAACCTATGTGGACAAGCCTGCCTATATACTCCATACTTTGTTCTGGGGCTGTTCTTCCTGTTCTTTGGCCCCTTGGTTCCAATGAAAAGAAATCTTAATACAATCTTTGAGACAGCAGTGTTGTTCCAACTTCATGTCAACAGTTTAAGGAAGGACCTTTTCCTGTTTCAACATGACAATGCCTCCCCTGCACACAGCCAGCTCCAGAAAGACAGTCTGGTGTGGAATAACTTTCTGCACAAAGCCCTGACCTCAACCCCACCCAACACCTTTGGGATGAACTTGAATGGCGACTGCGAGCTGGTCCACGATCAGTGTTCCTCACTAACTCTCTGGTGTCTGAGTGAGAGCAAGTCCCGGCAGCCAGGCTGCAGACATTTTGTGGAAAGCTTGAAAACAAAAGAGGGGAGGCTGTTAGAGCAGCATACTTACAGCCATGCTTGTAGGAGGATGTTCAGTTATCACATATGGGTGTTATCTTTGAGTGTGCCCATATTTAGTTTGGGTGTCCACTTACTTTTGGCCATATTGTGTGATTTTTCTTAGCATTTCCTGACTTTTCAGTATGGTATGAGATCGTTCAGCCAGATATAATTCCGTCTGTTGTGGTTGAACTTGATGATCTGTGTCACTAATGATTTGAGGGCCTTACTTGTTTTGCTCCAATTAAAGTATTTCAGTGCGTGTCAGTGTCTTGACTATTTTCAGCTAGAGCGACACAATTCAAACCCCTCTAACTAGAGAACAAACACTTTCAGGGGAAACTCTGTCACAGTAAAGCAGGTTTCCTCACTCCTCCCTCACCCAGGAGGTTATCACAGTCAACTGGCTTAAAATAGAGCAAAGTCAAACTCGGCACCGTGACGCTTCAGGGAAACCAGGCGCTGTTTCAAAAACGCTGAATTTACACTGCCGGCTCAAATGTGCCTTTTCTGCATCTGTGTCACAGTTTGGATTTTAAAATGTCCAAACAAATGGAAAAATCTCCATGTGGGTTTCCATATGTAGACAGCGGTGGCGGAGTAATAGAAGGAGAGTTCAAGTTAGACTTTAAAGGCTGCGGCCTGATAAAGAAACAGCCAACTATCAGATTGTTGTTATCATGGGAAACCTATTGCATTTTTTGCACAGGTAGATGCAGTTAACAGTTAACCACCGGAATATACAGTTCAGTATATTCCGGTGGTTATCTGTAAATACAAATAATGTCTCTTACCCTATCCCTAAACCACCCCACTTACCACACCACCCCCACTGATGGCAAAGAAATATTAACAACAAACACGAAACAGATGTGATTCTTCCCAACAGCTACAGGTTTATCCACACAAATGCCTGTGTAATACAAACATGCAGGCAGACATTAATGCACCACTGCGTCTGTGGTAATCTACACATGTGGATGCATATATACATTTAGATTTACAGTCCATACATACAGAGCAGAAAAATGAGACAAAAAAAGAGTTGCAACTAGCTTTTTGTTACTTATTAATCTGCTCATTGTTTACTCGATTATTGACAAATTGTTAGTCAGGAAAATATAGTTTAATGGATTCGCATTTTTTTATTAGCTTTGCTTTAAATAAGGCTAAAACAATGAATCTTGTTCAGTTAATCTTGTTTCAGCTTGATGCTGTGTGTGGCTGAATAAGAAATGTATTGACAGTTGTAGTATTAGGAGATTAAGTGTCCCGTAATAAAGGTGCTCCAATATTAGGCAAATACTTATTTCTTAAAAAAAAGACTGCAAGTTAAGCTGCTCTCATTTGCTGCTCAGTTTCAGCGGCTTGTCTGGTTGTACGTATTCTCATATTACAGCGTATCAGTACATGGAAATGGAATATTTTAGGCAAGAAAGAGGCACTGCAGTAGCACAATATTTATTCATATTTGATCAGCACTACCTAGTGTGA
>NW_023339873.1:2192028-2198572 GCF_004916995.1 Morone saxatilis
AGACTGAGACCAGAAACTCATCAGGAAACTGTTTACTGAGCTCATAAATCAACTTTTCTCCATAAGACTCTATACTATCAGACTTGTTTTGCAGCCCATGGAGCTGCCCCCTGCAGGCCATTGTATTGATTTCATGTGGAAGCTCTGTCCATTATATGTACTGTTAATGAGTTTACCATAGTTTACCATGGTTATTATAATATGCGTTCTCTACAGTTGTTTTCTGTTTGTCTTAAAGTGAAATTGAAGATCAACAGTTTTGTTATTTTGTGTGGAATCTAAAACTCATTGTCACAAGATTTACACATTTTGACCCCGGGGCTTACCAAAACACAAAAGTGAGATTTTTGGATTTGGTCCTGTGGTGTAAATCCGTCTGCAGGGGCCCTCAGCCCGGTGAGCCGCCGTGCTGTCAGAAATCACCGCTAATTACCGGCAAGGTAAATCCCCCCGTAGAAACAGCTTAAATCAATTAGCCCACACTCCGGACGGCTGGGCTCAATCCTCGCCGCCTTTCTCACGATCCTGCAGAACTGTGGGAAGCCAGTCTGATCGCCTGCAGCCCCCACCTCCCCCCGAGGCCTCATTTCTCCCCTCCTCCCTCCTTTTTCATCCCTCCATCCTCACCGGCTCTGGCAGACGTCCACTGCCAATCCAAACGCTAAACAAACAGTCAAACTACTGCTGAAGGAGATTTCACTAGTCACACACGTCAGGTGCAAGTATGTCTTTTCATATACAGTGAGAACCTTTCACTGCGGCCATCTTGGCAACTTCTACTCAGGATTTAGTGACTTTTCACACTACAGCAACTTAATTTCTCCAAAGTGAACAATGACAAATTAGGGGCCGGCCATAATATTAGTTTGCTAATATATCAGGCAGATATTAGCCTGATGGCAAACACTGGATCTCAGCCAAGTCACCCACTGCTGATAATGATGGACTATCTGCCCCGACAACAGCTACATAAAAAGCAGTTAGTAAAACATGTAATGAGAATTTATCTTCTTTATACATTTATCTTTTTTTAAATTTATATGTGTAATTATGTCTTTTTGCCAAATCATTAAGTTATGACTCAGCTGAAGTCATTCTGTCTTTATGGGCGCTGGGATCAGTGTCCCGTGATGGTTTAAATGCTGTTTAAAGGCTTTTCCACACGTTTTTGGCTTGAAAATTAAATAGAATTAAATGTTGTCTTAAACGCTGTATGAGCATTGTTTGTGTAGAAATATCAGTATCCATATCAGTCAAAGCCAAGCAACAAATCACACAATTAAGACCAGTTGTTTCATCTGTGCAGCTTTGGGTTGAAAATCTGATCGCGGACCAGTTTTTTATATATATATTTTTTATCTGTAGTTTCGTTTTAAACACATGGTATTAAAAAAAGTATGGAAGTACTGATCTGATACAAGCGTGTTAAAGAGTGTATAACAGCTGTATACTACTTATCCTGTATAATTGCTACTGTCCACTTCACCGTTTTACTGGTGGGATTTTCCAAATTGCTGACATTTAGCTCTTTCTAACGTTACCGGAAATAAACTGTCACTCTGATTGGCTCGTACTCGTTGCTTCTGTTGGTTAGGGTTGGTCAGGTTTAGGCATGAGGAGTGAGATTGGTTGGGGCAGGAACATTAGGGTAAGTCAATCAGTCACATAGGATGGTACACGCTGACTCCTGATCCAGCATTTTAGGCCGTATCTGAGGCATTCCTGATACTGCTAACATATAATCCTATTTGGTTTACATGTTACACAGGTTCATTGCACCCAATAGCCTGAAACAAACATCCGCTTCTCTAACATTATAGAAGTCAATACAATGGCATAAAACATTAACCTTTTATACCTTAAGGGAAAAAAGAGCACACTACTTAACCACCACACCGCCTTTCCGCCTTAATATATAAGAAAATAGAGCCCTAGGTCACCTGGAGCATGCTACATCCAAGGGCCACAATGCCTGATGAAGGTTGTGTACGTCTGACAACATCTGCTCCAACGCTGATGTTGTGGTTAGGTCATCAGTTAAGTGAAGGGAGCCCTGCTGCAGTGGAAGTACTGTATCTACTGTTGACTGCAATCCAAAGAGGGCTTATCACAGTTTACCACGTAGTGTGTCGAGAATGGTTGTAGCAAGTAATCACAGAGTGTGTGTATGTATCCTATTTGGACAGTGACATACAGTATTATCTGTTGGCTCTCTATGGCTCTCTAATCAAACTGGGACCGACTTTCAGCTTTAATTTGTGTGTTTTTTACATCCATACTTGGCAAACAGTGTAAGAATCCTAGCCAGTTTCATACAATCCCCCCATTTTGTCCACAGTGCAACTGGTTAATGCTACATTTTCTACCCAGTATGTATGTTAATATCTTCAAACTAAAGCTGAGAATCAACCCTTGGACCTCAAAGTCATTGTGTCATTCAGTGTGCCTTAGCAAAGAACCAATACAATTGGAAAAATTGTCAAATGTTTATGGCAAATTAGCATGCGACATTGGCTGCAAAATTTAACAGTATTTATATTTATAGTCCATACTATTCAAGCTTCCAAGCAATGTATAGCAGGAGCTTGTAGCAGGACTCCCACACCCTTCAGTCATGGCTAAATCAAAGGTCAGGGTCAGTTTAAGGTCTATATCCTCCTCCAGATTTAACTCAGCAGCTAAAACTCTTACCGGTGCCAGGGATTTAACCAGCAACTTTTGGGGTTAAAGTTAGAGATTAAACTTTGCTGATCATGTGGAGAAAGGAGTCGTTGCAGAAGCAGAATAACGGGATTCAGCAGGGAAGAAGAAACTAGAATAGCAGCACACAAATAGAATGTAAAATAAGCAGGAAAACAGAATACAAAAGATTGGAGGGTTATGTAAACACATTCTGCTGAGACTTTCACTATGTTAACTAGGCTGGGAAAGAATATGGACTTCTAATATTTATGGATTTACCTACAGATGTTCCCACTCAGCCCTCCCTGTCCTGAGCAAATGAGCAGTGAAGGAGGAAAATAAAGCTCAAGGGCATGTTGGCAGGGATAGTGAGCTCTGTGTTTTTGGTTATTAGTCAGCCTCTCTTCCTCCAGGCCAAACTAAATCCTTAAACCACTGGAATGGCACTGCCCTTGTTAGCACAGATTTAGAAACATAAGCCCTTGTTAAGCACCAAAAATGAAAGTGAACGACACCCATGACCCTCCTCCCTAAATTATTGTCAGTAAATGTAACAGTGACCAGTTACAGATGAGAACGCTGGGAAGGGAATAAAGCATGCTTTTTTTATTTTTTAAAGAAGAATCAACTCAGGCTGTTTTTTTGGTTTTTTTTGAAGGTTTTTATAAAACATGCTTCTGATGCTGTCTGTAGAGGAATTTTAATTTAGTTTATTGTCATTCTGCTCATTCTGCTAGATTCTGCTGAATCTTAACTGTGCTGCTAATAAAATAACTAGCAGATCTTTAGCAGCATGGTTTCTCGGGGGGATTTCTTCATCAGACCTTCTCCCTCCAGTCAAGAGTAACTCAAGCCCAGACAGAATACAGTTTAACTTAAAATGTGATTTTATGGCAGCAGTAAATTCATATTGGAACTTTTTGGAGCATCTATTGGATCCTTCAGCCCTGGTTTCACAGAACAGATACAAGTAGCCACAAATGAAAACATGATGCCAAGCTACAGTTATACAGGCTTTCAAATCCACATGGTCTCACTTACATGTTAGCATTCTTTGTTAGCATATGTTCACAGTTGAGGTTATAAAAGCATTGGAATAAATAAATACTAATGATGCTGAGAACTGGATCCATGAATAAGTGTGCTACAGTGTACAGTATAATTGCAGTATAATGATGACAGCCTATTGAACTTCAACCAGAGTAATCAGTTTGTTTTTTCTGGCCATTTTGGACGCTGATGCTAAGTTGTGTTTATACTGAGAGGTGTATCTCATCTTTGGACAAAATATATTGGGAGTGTAGACGGAGTCTAAAAATGATCACATGACCAGACAAGCGTCAGTTATCCGAGCATGAAGTTCCCGCTGTCAGAGCCAGAATGTTTGTTGGGAAACATTGTTGGGGTCGGTGAGTTTCTCCTCCCAGGCATGACTGCCTGTGTTGTCTCTGCGTGAACTCTCCCGTACCGGAGCTACTGGTTCAAACACAAGACACACTTGGCACACAGGATGTTTACAGGCATCCTGTCTGGAAGCTAATTTTCACCTCTTGTTAAAAATGTTTCTGCTATTCTCGTATTTTCCTGCACATTTTGCCAGTGTGTATTTTCAGCCCCAGGGGCAGAAAACACTGCAGCTTCCCCTCCGTCCAGACAGACAGCGTGGGAGGGGAGCGAGGGGAGCGAGGGGAGTGAGGGGAGCAGGGGATGTGGTGTGGGCGTTGGGTTTACCAGTCTGGGGGTCCCATCTGCAGGGAGATAAATTGTTAGCTATCTATCCATCAGAGCCCCTGGCATGTTCTATCTATGGCAACACAACAGACACTTCAGACATCCAGGCTGATCCTCTCCTCTCGCCTCAGAAGGCTATAGGAGGAGGAGGAGGAGGAGACCTGTGTCCCGGCTCTCCGAAGCTCCATAAATATCAAATATGTGGGCAGCTCGTAGGAAATCATCCAGCCTCCAAATAGGAAAATAATATCAGTTTCCTTTCAGCCTGCTTGTTGCTCTGTCTATTGTATATCCTCTGATGTTACATCGAACTCTTTCCATCAGACGTTCTCCACATTTGTGTCACGTTTTCTGACTGAGCCTCCTTTGGTTACTGATCCACTTGTGCTGGCTAACAGGTTTAAAAAGCAGGTTGTCAGAGATATTGTGAACAGACTTGCAGAAATGCCATTTCTGCAGGGGGGGGGGCTCCAAATGCTTTTGTTTATTTATTGAGACAAAATATACGGGCCCTTGAGACTAAAGTGAGCTCTCAGTCTCTCTGCCCTCCATCTTCCCTCCACCCCGTCCAGCCTCAGCAGCTGTGCATACAGAGAATAACATTCAGCCGGCTCTAATTAATGAGATAGAGGCAGAGTACCTGAGTGTTAGCAGTTCCCCACAGCTCATTATTATTAGAATACTACTACTACTAATAATAATAATAACAGAGTATGTGTTTATGCCATATTTAGCTTGTGTGTTTGGTGTCCACTCTAATCAAACATTCAAATGCCATTTTTACCCAAATTAGTTTTCCATCCACAAACAGTGCACATTTTAACCAATTCTATAGGAAAATTGGCCTATGAATGCATATGAATGCATGTTTCCACCCACTGCCATTATGTGAATGTTAGAGATTGAGCCACCGACTGGCTCAGTCAGGTGTTATCAACCCACTGTTGAAGAAAAGGGTGCAACGCGATAACGCCAGTCAAGCCTTCAACGGTGCGAAACAGTGTGTAAAACATGAATGGAAATATGGCATTAATGTACTAGTTTGATGAAGATTATAGTCTCCTCATTGTACATGTACAGTACTTTAGGATTTATTGTAATAGATTTTATATAGAAGTATTTTTTAACATTTAGCAAGGTAGCATAGGGGCCACATGAATGTCTTTCAGAAGCCATGGCAATCCTGTAGCTGTCGAGTCGTTTTGGCTCTTGGCCGAGGTGTTGGACTGACAGACCGACTGACTGACAGCGCCATGCCCAGAGCTAACTGTTAGCTTGGCTAAAAAATCAGTGAATAGGCCAATATTGTTTGTTTACAGTGATTATACTGATGCTGGACATTTTAATATGGGGCGGGACTATAACTGCAATCAGAAACCGTCTCTGCTTGGCTCTTTGTTTATAACGTATTGCTGCAATGCCAGTGATGGAGGCTGTGTCTGTTGTAAATGGACTCATTATGCAGAGTCAGTTGTGTTAACTGTATGTAAAGTCAACAAAATGTGTCAACATGATCAAGTTCCTTTGCTTTCGCTTTACATGTGATAGAGGAAAACAAGTGATTGTGATTGTGACGGGCAGACAGACAGAAAATGTGACAGTCTGACTGAAGGATGGAGAGACAGAATAAGGCCAGGGCAGACAGAGCCAGCATCATTCAGATCACATCAGCAGCTCAAAGGATAAAGAGGCAAACAGGTACACGGGCGGGGTGATGGAGTGATTTAGTAGAGACATAAAGAGTGTATTGAGGTGAAGAAGTTGACAGGATGACCTGTTGAGAAAGAACGTCCTCTACACAAATAAAGTCAATACAATGCAGCGTATCCCAGAGACAGAGACGGAGACAGAGACAGAGTGAGAGGCTGCTGGTTCCAGTCTCACCACACCAACAGGTCTGTGTCTCGGTGCGTCTGTGTCTCGGTGCGTCTGTGTCTCGGTGCGTCTGTGTAAAAAGAAGATGAGACCATATTCATTGTACAAGTAACATTTATAATTGGCCCCCGCCATGTGACACAACAAGTTGGAATTTGTGCGTTAATGTCTACACAGAACGCAATCCGAGACACAAGACCCACCGAGACACAGACCCACCGAGAACAGGAGAACAGACCACCGAGACCAGAGAACA
>NW_023339873.1:2198672-2203386 GCF_004916995.1 Morone saxatilis
GTCTGTGTCTCGGTGCGTCTGTGTAGACATTTAACGCACAAATTCCAAACTTGTTGTAACATGGCCATTATAAATGTACTTGTAAGAAATGGAAAAATGGCAGATGTCCTGACTGAATGTGATGACAGTTTGCACGCTGGTGGTCCCAAATGGCAGTAAGAGAACTGTGTGAATACTGAATGCTTCATTTCCCAGAAATTAGGAGCGATTACAGAAAAAACAACACTCTCAGACTCTCGTTTTTTCTCAGGGTCCAGCGAGATGGTGAAGAGTTTCAGCCATGGTCGGTTTCTCTGGATGGTGGACTTGGTGGGGGGTGTGAAGAGAAAAGTTCATACTTGTGCTGCACTCAATTACAAGTCAGAACTCAGAACTTACTGCTAGGAAAAATAAATAAAACAAAAACAGTTCCTTGTCGGGTTGTCTGGTATGTTTTCTCAAACCTCGAGTCAAGGAGCATTGTGTTAGTTCAGCCCTGAAGTTGTGCTTGCATCAGAATCAGCTCTGTCGTTTCTTTTACCGATGCCACAACCTCGAGTGTCTGCCGATACCAATCTGATAGCGTCTTTATTCTCTCATAAACAAACAAAGCCGTTAAAAATACATTTGTATGGATGCACTTTGGTTAGCCATCTAAAGAAACATCATGCTCAACTGTGAAACAAATCATCTGCTCCCATGAAGGAAGAAATGCATTGTTCAAAGTTGGATTCAGCCTTTATGCAATAGTTTAGGCTAGGACCGATAAATTGTATTTACATCGTCCTCGCAATATGAACACATCGCAAAAGACTTCCTGAAATGCATCCAGAATCACAAGCAGTGGCTCACTAGTCAACTAACCGCATACAGCTGGCCATATCCAATCATATTCATACAAATGAAGAGATTTGGCTGTAGCCGTTATTTTCTCAATTTAATATATTGTTTTGTCTTTAATGCCTGAAACTTCCTGTTCCCAAAGGTCCTCAAATACTTTGTGTTGTTCAACCAACAGTCCAAAACCTGAAGTTATTAAGTTTTCAACATATGAACAAGAGAAATGCAGCACATTTGAGAAGCTGGTTCTAACATAAGTGGTGATTGTTGACTGATTGTTTACGAGTCAGAGATCTGGAACGGCCACTTTAGTTTCAGCAGAGAATAAATAAACAGAACAGTTCCTCTGTTGTGTGTGAAATGAACATGGCTGCCCACTGAGACAGGCTTTTACAAGAGTTAGCTTTATCAAAACGGGGGATATTTTTAACCCTTTTATAAACTATAAACAAAAGTTTCTGATTGTGGTGAGAAGCTAAACAGACATTGATGTTTGGTCACCTCAAAGCCTTTAATGAACTAGCTACCAGTGTTTCCCACCTTTAACACAGGATTTCTTTGTTTTCATCACATCCTGCTCAATTTAGCTCAATTACTAGAGTACGAAAGCCAATAATTGTGGTGTCGTTCTTTTTTTAAAACATCAAAATCTTTCCTATTCCAGCTCCACAGTCATATCTGATGCCATTCACATTCCATAACCCACTGCTGACAGTCAGTGAACACAGAGTTAATCTCTTGTTATGCTTGTTGGAAATACACAAATATTAATCATTCCTATTTTCCAGACGGTTAACAGTAAAGACGGCTAATTGGGTCAAAGTCAAGAGGGATTGATCAGGACAGGCTGACAGAAGTGGAAAGCAGATGTTTAGATTTGGTTAAGTGATTATCTGAAAACCACAGTTTTGGATGGAAAGCTCTGCATGGGTGTGCACCTCATCAACGTGTTTTTATTTCCTCCCCTTTGTTCTGTGTATCTGAGGGCTTGATAAACAGACAGACTGTCAGACAGACTGTCAGACAGACTGACAGAGCGATAACACCCGTCATAAAGGCAAGCAGATGGAGTCAGACGTAAACACACAGACTGCAGCTCGCATCTTCTCATTCTGGCAGATTGCCTCTCTTCTGATTCACAATTCTCACATCTGATTCTCCTTTACTCTGTTCGTTCTTTAACCAGGTCTTCTCTCTTGAACTACGTAGGTCTGGATTCAACACAAATGTTCAGTGAAGATAATCCCGCGCTACAATCTGCAAAATTATCAATTTCATTTGCTTTTTCCCACCAAAATGTTGTTATGCCAGGCACTATTTCTTGAGTCATCTGTCCTGATCTAGCCTGATAATTGGCCCAAATTTAGATTGTTTTTCACCTCATTTATCATGTGTTCACGTCATCTGTTTTCTTTTTGGGCAGGGCTTGTTATTTTTCCCTGAGCGATCAGCAGTAACAGTGGTGGTCAGGAGTTAACTACTGTTTCAGTTTAATGATGGATGGCTTTAGTTGCTATTAGTTGATAACTAACGCTGTTCAGACTTGTTGACAGAAGAAGGGAAATGCCTTGTATCAGCGTTCATATGACATACAGAGGAGGTTAACATCACTCCTACCACTGTCTCTTGTTTGCTAGTGACCTGAGGTCACTGGAAACAACCAATCCTTGCTCTCTATTCTTAGACAGCTTCCACAAATATGTTTGTTTTAACTTCTTATAAATTATACTTCAACCAAAATAATAGAAGAATTAAAGTTCGACTTATAACTCTAAACAACGTGCAGTAGACATTTTTATGGCTCTGTCTTTGGATGGTGATTATGATATGATGGATGATGATGATATCCACATCCTTCGTGGTCCCCAGCTCTGATTGGCTTGTTGTTTCTCCAGCACGGACACCAGGGGCTCGTTCACGCTAAGAATGCCAACACCACTGTTTGTGTTTAAATAAAGATCCATTTTAATCACTAAAAAGACCTGGAACCAGGAGATACACACAAATATTTCTACTATTTCATTTGTCTTTATTTATTTGAATTGAGCAGGTTTTTAAGCTCTTGCAGTCTTGAGGTGCCAGCTGCTCCTCTGTAGCAGTGACCTCCATCCTCGTATAAGAAGAGGACCTCGCTTGGACCACTTGAGCAATAAGTTGTATTGATGAACATCACAATATTGCAGATATTTTTTCGTTTGGTGCTATCACGCAGTACAATGTTTTCTTTTCCATTTTTAGCTCTTTCATTCCTTTCCACAGTCATTTGGGTGTTGGAGGGGGTTAGGGTTTCGCAATAATTCTGTGCTGGCACCAGTGTTGTTATATTGTTTGATTGTTGACCGACATTTGTGATGCATTAAATAAAACTCAAACTAAAAAAACCCATTTGATCACAAAATGTTCAGTATTTTTAATCTCTACATGCAGAGAAATCACTGTTCTCCCTCCCTCCTTCCTCTCTGCCTCCAGTTTCCTTTCATCACTTTTCCTTTCTTTCTTCCCTCCTCTCTGTCTCCATCTCGCTCTCCCTCCCTCTCGATCTCTTCCAGCCAAGTCTGCCAACTCTCATGCAGATCTGAGCTTGGACAGATGGTTGCGAGCAAAAAGTGTTTACTTGCACACAGCTCCTAACAAAACGAGCAGATGCCTGCAGAGCCGCCGCTCCCCTCCAATCACCATGATACCGAAACGGGCCCGACAGGAGGAGGAGACGGCAGAGAAACCAACAGGAAGACGAGGGGAGAGAGTCTAGTGCCTGAATAGAGGAAGGAGTTTTAGTTTTCCCCTCAACATTTACACACTCACACTTCATTACACACTCAGTCTGTAGCAAACCTGGCTTCATTTAGTTTCTGTTGGCTTTTCACCTGAGTCTGTTTGTCATCTTGATTTTCTATCCCCTCTGCCTTTTTCTTTTCTTGGAGTGAGATGTTTTTTATGCCTCTCGGGCTTTCTGGGTCTCACAGGCACAATAGTTTGTCTTTCCTTTCTCTCTTTGTCTGCATGTGCAGATATATTCAGGGTATAAATGCAGAATTTATTTCCTGAGTGAAATAAAATTAGTTTCTGAGACTAATCTGTATTCAGAACTCAATTAAAAACTCTACAAACAAAAAATCACGCCCAGACTTCAAAAGCACATAGCAGTAAGCACTGATGTGTTTGCAGATCAAAAGATGTCTAGACGTCAGTGTTGAACTGGACTAAATTTGGATAAAAACATAGTTTTAATTAGCGAAATGGAACGCACCCATAGTCACTAAAATGTTGGTTATGTGTAACCCAGATGCTGTTTTCCCAGTTGTATAGTTTAAGAATCACAGTTTACAAAACATTTCACAGATCCGTATGATTAGCGATGTTACTTCATAGCGCAGCTCTGAGGCCTCAGTGCTGAAGCTCTGTATCCAGGTTTGTACTGTATTAGGGTTTCCTAGAGACTGATTAGCAGAGGTGGGAAGCTCGTTAGTGGATGTGCTCTTTATTTCAGGTGAGCTGGGAAACCCAGAATATTTAGAGAACGGCATGACTGATGACGAATGAGGCCTCGTGTACTGCAGGAATTCTGATTGTTTTGCCTTCAGTTTTAGGTTGTTGGTACCAGGTTCCCCTGTGACGTGGAGGAGGTAGAGCAGGTCGTCCACTAATCAGTAGGTTGGACGTTTGATCCCCGGCTCCTCCCACTGCATGTCGAAGTGTGCTGAACCCTAAGGGACTCCTGATGCTGATAAATGTGTGTGAATGTGACATGTAGTGTAAAGCCAAAGACAAGAATGCTGCTATATGTGTGACAATAAGTAAAAGAGGTCAAAATTGTGTCAAGATGTTTAAAATTAGCAGCTAATACAATAAGCGATAATGACCTTCTTTTCACAGCCAACACCGATAAAATAAT
>NW_023339873.1:2203486-2206222 GCF_004916995.1 Morone saxatilis
TAGATATATATATATATAGATATATATATAGATATATATATATATAGATATATATATATATAGATATATATATAGATATATATATAGATAGATATATATATATAGATAGATATATATAGATATATTTTTCTAATAAAGTTTATTAAAAAATGTACTTACAAACATACTTTTGCTTCCATGGAACATAAAGTTTATCAATTGATGATTATTTATATCAACCAATAATTTATTGACTGTAATGTAATTATCCCAATAAAATAATATAAATGTCTCCTTATCGGATGATCATTTCTTCATCATCCCTAGTTTAAAGAACAGGAAATGGTTAATGCTATGTGTGATGAGGGATGTGATTTGAGCGAACAGATGGACTGACACCCTCTCTGCAGTCGCCACCTCTAGGATAGCATAGGGTTAGTCAGATGTACTCTCATCCCCTCCAGTGTTTCTGCTCCAAATTGAATTCAACCTTTTATTGCTGTAATGGTTAGAGCATCAGTTTGTGCTGGAAAGCTGCGAGCGTACAGAGATAGTGGAGCTCTGCAGTTTGAAAACCTGAGAACAACCTGAATAATCTTTTAATAATCTAGCAGTAAACGTACAATTCATCTCGCTGTCTCTGGTTGGAAAACAATACTCACCTGTCTCTCTGTTGTCCCTATCACTTAATCCGCTCCCTCACAGACAACCGTGTGCCCAGCTCCCAGCATCCTTTGCTGCACAGCGATCCTAACCAGTTCCTCTCTGTAATCATGTTGATTGGCACCCACAGCAGTGCCTTTGATTAACGCTACAAATCCTCATTAGTGATGCAGGAGTCGCACATTCAAAACGCAAACATTCAAATTCAATAGTGAGTGGAACGCGACCCCCCCACCCCCACTACACACACACACACACACAGACAGCCACCCCACCAATTACTCCAATCTGAATGTTGGTGTGGGACTCAACTTAGAAGTGGCTTTAATGAACCGCTAAAAATAGATTTCATTTTTGGTTGGCGTGGAGGGATTAATTTGCTCCAGAGAGCGGTGAGAAAGAGTCTAGATCAGAACGTCCTTGAGAAACGTCCACACCTACAGGTTTATGAAAATGCTTGCGGGGCGAAATCGAACTGCTTATAGATTATTGTGTCTGCTCTTTGCTCCGTTATCGATTCTTCACTAAGAAGCTTTATCGCGGACGTGAAATCTGTTTGGCAACTTTTGAGTCATCGGCTGACGGATTGAAGGATTCTGACCACAATTTTTGAAAGCATCCACTAGATGTTTGATTGTGAAATGATCCAGTTTCTCCCTGCAGCACATTCCTTTATATGTTATCTGGGGCTGTACACTATAGTAATAATGACATCAAATTAGCCTTTCAAAAGCAGAGTTAGTTGATTTCTTCCCTTCTGTTGTTGCCTTGAGAAGCACCTAGTGGCTATCCAATTCCCTCCGCTCGCCTAATTTACAGAGCAGACTTTGTGCAGAATATTCATTAGCAGCCATAAATATCTTCTTTCTGAATATTCATGACTGCAGGGAAAACACAAGGAAAAAAAGACAAGACAAAACATGGCAGACGGAGGTATAAGTCTATTTTTCTCTGGAACAAGAGAGCCTCAGTACTCCCTGCATGATTTGCCCCGCTGCATAATCTACATGTGAGAGTCATTAGTGAGGGATGTTGCATCAAAATGTATTTCCTTAAAGTAAAATAACTGTCAATAAACGGGGATGGTGCGTAATATATGGGACACCTCAGACAGTCCAAGTAAAGAGCATTACCTATAGTAATACTGTATTATACTGTATGACACTGCAGTCATTAAGATAAGTAAATTTTGATTGATTTTATGACCAAAAATAGGACCAGGAAAGGTCTCACAGAGCTCATGTAGATCAGAGAACCATTTCCTGATTAGTATAAATAAAGATTAAATAAACTACATCTAGTGTCACATAACTAGGGCAGTACATTAGGGTTATTTTCCTTATTCATTAATCCAGTGATTTATTTTCTAGTGATTTATTTATCTTTTGTCTGTAAAACATCAGAATATAAATGAAACATTTCCCAGGGCCTAACGGTGATGTCTTCAGATTGCTTCTTTTTGTCCGTTCAACAATCAGAACCTTAAATATATTATATTTTCAGTAAAATGAGACAGAATAGGAGCAAATCCTCACATCTGATGAAATGAAACAAACCCATGTGAGACTTTTTGCCCAGAAAATTACCGAAAAACTCATTTATTGCTAAATCATTTTCTATTTTAATCAACTGGAAGAAAAACAATAACTTGCATTTTGCTGTACAGGAGAAATGACTTGGACGTTTAGACCTAATTAAGACCCCAACATTGAAAGCAGTGACTTCTGACCCCCCCCCAAGTTGAAACCTCACTGACTGCCAAGAAAGTGGTTCAGAGCAGTTTGCTAGCTTAGCTCAACAGCATGATCTTGCCTTGTAATTTGGGAACACTGTGAACCAATCATTGTTAGACATTTTTATCTGAATTTGATCAAATAGTTGTGTTGTGTTAGGTTACTCTTACAGAACATCCATGATTCATTGTTTCAGGAAGAAAGACTGGTTGTATTTTTAAAGAATCTAGTAAGATTTATAAACAATCGATTGGTTGATGGGATGGGTTATTTCCAGGCTAGCTGTTTGGTGCTAATCAATTTGACACAACACTGCCAGGAAACTGAATTCCTGCACTTTGACCATTTCTTTTTCACACGT
>NW_023339873.1:2206322-2207554 GCF_004916995.1 Morone saxatilis
ACACACACACACACACACGATGCCATCACAAATAAACTCTATCCACTCCGCTCTGTCCTCTGAACCTGGGGCCGATATTTGACACTGTGGCAGCATCCAGGTTGCCAGTTGAAGTTAGTAAAAACGGTGGCGCTTTGACTTCCTGACTCATAGGTCTTATCATCTGTTCTCATCAAACCATATAATTATTAAAACAGAACCACATATGTTGAGTAAAATATATTTAAATATTAATTTCATACATAATTAATGTTATTCCTAGAGGTCTATTCTTCGACCTCTAGACCAGCAGATGTCAGCCCTAGTTCGCTCACTAGTTGGTGATCACTAGTTGCTGAAGGTTTTTGTGTTTGCTGTATAAACCTCGACACACTCTAATGTTGCTTCTGATTTTATTCCATCTCTTTTACACATCCATTCAGAGCCATGTGACTGTAGCTGTTGCTCTGTATTTCTGGCATGTGCTCTATGGATTTAAACTGTACTTTAACATTCACCGACTAAGCAGACGCGACACTCCTCCAGTATCATCAGTAAATGTACAGCAAGCAGCAGAGTTATTTGTTAACAGGCTGAGCAGGTCTCGGCATCATTTCTCTGCAAGCTGCCGTTGTCAATTAAGTGAGCGGAAAGTGCTGAGCGCAGGTCTGGAGGAGGGAGATATCAAAACAACAGCCTGTAATGAGAACCCTCTCCACGGGACCGCCACCCAATCAGAGGGCTCCCCAAGTAGATATCAAAATGATGTCAACCAGGCCCGGTCTGCACCAAGGGGCTGAGGCACGGCTTAATAACTTACCTGTGTTGCCCATGATGAAACAGATCCAGTTCCCTGCATCAGGCCAGTCAGACTGTTTCATCAGCACCAACCTTCAGTCTGCAGACACACAGCGACGGCTAACAGGAGCTGGCAGGGAGAGTGAAACCAGTACGAGGGATGATTAATGGTACGCTTTACTGGTACTGTCACTGAGGATACTGTGTGTGTGTGTGTGTCTCTCAGTAAACAGGCAGCAGCTACAGTCAGCCCGTCTGCAAAACCAAACAAATAAACAAACCGTGATTGATATTCTGAAACTTTTTTAAAGGAGCTAATTAATTAAAACTTTATTTTATGTATTTTTTCTGCTGCAGGAAGACACTGTTCGATCCACATCTTGGTCTGAAATGAAATGTCTCAACACCCATTAAATTGATTGGCAATAAATGTTTGTTCAGACATCCATGGTCCC
>NW_023339873.1:2207645-2209179 GCF_004916995.1 Morone saxatilis
GCATGTTAGCATGATGTTAGCATTTAGCTCACAGCAGCACTGTGCACAGGCTGCTAGCTTTAGCTGACACATAATCCTGCCTGGATTATACATCCAAAACCTCCAAATCTAAACCAAAACTATTGATTTGATTAATTAGGTGTAGCTGGTGGATAATAATTCAAAATGGGATAAGAGTAGTTAGTAAAAAAAAAAAGAAATATTTTAAAACAGTAACTGTAATCATGTACTAACATTGTGGAGCTGGGTTACATTAAATAAACACAAAATAAATCCAACAAATTATTTTAAAAAAATAATAATTTATTAATTCAGTTATTAATAAAACAAGTAAATGAGTAATTATAAGTCACAAGTACCCACTTTTGCAGCCCCATTTTCTTTAGATTTAGACAGATGAATTTAATGCATCTTTCTTAAAAGTCTCATTGAGTGCAAAAGAAAACTGAAGACCAAACAAAGCAATTGTCCTTTGTGTTTTCAGCTCTATTTCCTTTGACCTTCACTAGTTTAACTCCATTGCACAGGATAACAAGACTGTTTTATCACGTCGACTGTAAGCTACTGTGGGTTCGTGCCTAAAATGTAAACTCTGGTTCTCATGTGTCATTGAATAAATGAGAGATGAATGAATAAAAAAATAGTCTTCAGAGATCCTGTATGTGTGTGTGTGGACTGTAAGTGAGGAGGGAGTTGCTCTATCACTTTGTACAATCATATTCCACTCAATGCTTGTGCTTCATGACTAATTGCTCAGTAAATAACGTGAAGCCAAACAGAGGCAGCTGGGAGTCTAGTGCGCTCATTAGGATGAGTGGCATCGCTGAACGAGGCGAACAAACACAACCTGTGATTACTCAAATCAAGACGCTGGCGCTCCAATCAGAACAAACCAAACCTCATTTACATTTTAAGGCGTTTAGTTTACACCCTTATCCACAAAGAGAGAGACTTGGAGTGAGCGCAGGGCGTTTAAGCAACCAAAAAATATCACTGTATTCATTATGAAACATTAAAGGCCCCATGACGTCTTTACTTCCTTAATGTGATCAGTTGCCTTGACTTATGAGTTTAGTATGGGTTTAGGACAAGTCAAATTATTTTGGATTTTTTTAAGTTTTTGTCTTCTCTTTTGTTAGTTCATCATTAAATATTTTACAATTCTTTTCAAAACGCACCTTTAAACAGTCTTTTAAAGACATTTTTGGCTCATGCACATTGTTCTATTTCTTTTGACTTCTATTGTCGTATTGTATTGGTAGACTGTAGAAATGAAAATGGACGTAGTCTGTGTGACGTCCCCCAACAGCTAGGTTTCTGGGTAGCTGTTGAAGCTCAGTGTGGTTTCTCTGCCTGTGGTCATCTGACTCCATCTGCTCCTGGGGGGCAAAGGCGTGGCTGCTTGTGACAGCACCCACCTGTCACTCCAAAGCGGCCATACTTTATATTATGTATGACTTTAAGATTAAAATGGGTGAATTAGCTACACAGACTGAAACAGGCTGTAAACACGTTTATTTCTGCTGTGAAGTTG
>NW_023339873.1:2209279-2212770 GCF_004916995.1 Morone saxatilis
TATATATATATATGTGTGTGTACTGCCTTTGTTCTCATTTTGTCTTCTGGTCGTTTGTTGTAGCATCTTGGAGATAGTAAGTTTGCTATTAGTAATGCACCAGTTTAGAAGTGAAATGACAGACTGAAAATGAACAGTCACATACAAAGGGATGTGTTATTGTGTCCATGCACTGTCATTAATGGGAGACATTGACCGTAGTACCCATTTGATGTCGAACCAGAAGCTGTCTGACAGTCCTTCATTACCTGTGTAAAGTGCTTCCTACCACACAGATTCACATTGCTTGGTGACAAAAGTGAAACATTCCCAGACATGCCATTTTTTAAGGCAACATTATGAGCGCGGAGATGTCAGAATTAAGTGTCCTCTTTTTTTCCTTTCAAGGTTGATTGTCCAAACCTGAAGAAACCGTCTGAAAGTAACTTGAGCAAAAGTTGGCAAAGTGTGTCATGTCTGACCTGGCTCTATCCCAGCATGCCTTGTGCACAGCTCTCGGGAACGGGTGTGTGTGATTTGAGGGGTGGCGGGCTATGGTACGTCTAAGCCGAGTGTTGCTCCAGGCCTTTTCTTAGATCTCACATCCCTTCTGGACCTGTAGACGGGCCTATCCAGGAACACCATTAGGCAAATGAAGTTGTTTGTATCAAATATTGACATGTTATCTCTTCATCATCAGGCGGCGGGAGGGATGAGAGAGAGAAAGATTGTAACTGTGGGTAATTGAGCCGTGTCTCCCCTGCTTATCGGTAAAGCTCCGGCACGTCACGGACCTAACGAGCTGTGGCGCGCCGATTAGTCTGAAGGGAAAGTCGAACGTGAAACACCCGAGCCTCTGTCTTTCTTTTTCTTTTTCTTTTTTTTTTCATATCTGCAATGGATATTATGAGCCTCCCTGGAGGGCAGAGGCACAGCCTTATTAGTTCAATTCATGGGGGGGAAGAGAATTGATATGGATGAATGGCATGTTAAAGTATCCCTTTGTTACAATAACCATCAAGGCTGATGGTTCGGGCTGATGATGCAGCCCAAGGCAGCAGGACGACAAGCTGAGGCCTTGACCTGGATGGCAGAGGATGCACACACACCAAGGGCAGGGGGCTGATTACACACTGCCTTAAACAAATGGATTTGCCCCTTTAACATTTAGATATGGGATCTTTCTGTGTGTTGGTGTGTGCGTGTTTGCATGAGAGATTGGGTACTTGTGGATGTCTGTTTTTGTGAGTAAGGACTGTCATTTGTCTGAATTTAAATCAGTGTATGTGTGTGTGAATGCTGCCTGCATTTTATATCAAGATTATGGTATTGTGGTGTATTAGATAATCATACGGTGAATTGCTAATTGTCAGTGTTATCATTACCATTTTAGTGCATAGTGGGAATTTATATTTTTCCATTTTGTATGGTTATTTGCGGTTGTGCTTGTTGTTATTGTGCATTTCTGTGAATATTAACACCCATTTATGTGTGTGCATGTGTGTGTGCATGCACGCAGCCTGTGCCAGGTGCCTCCACAGGGCATTACCCATCTTGCACTCGTGCCACTCTGAGAATAATCCAGTAAAAAATGGGCGAGATGAGAATCTCACAACATGCCAGTTTGATTTGTACCCCTTGCTATCAAAGAATGCTAATTAAAATCATATTTTGCATATGTCTTGTCTTTCATGCGCATATGCAAATTGCCCCTGTTGCCTTTCAGCACTCTGTAATTAGGTTTATGAAGGACAGCTGTAATACATAATTAACAGAAATGTTTGCAAGCTCTTTTTTCTCCACGTCTAAACACGACGACTTAAACAAGCGCGGGTGAAGTGTTCCAAGGCCGTGCTTTTTCTCTCAAAAATATTGATTTTTTTTACCCCCACCCTCTCCAAAATATCTTAATTACATTTTTTTTGTTTATTTATACATGATGCCGTCAGTCAGGGGCCCTTTCAGTGGGTCAGAGAAGCTCAGCATTTTGATCTTGCCATTCTCCCTGATTGGAATGTACAAGATTTAGTCATACGCTCGCTCCCGGTTTAACTCTGAGGCAACATTCTGGACGGGTGGATGGATTGAGTTAGAGAGCATTGAGAAAATAGATGTAAAGTGATGATAGCGAGGCAAAACTGTGGAACATGTTTGAATATTTATGTGGTGGTCTTAGTTAGCGTCGGCCTCAGGGGCCTGCATGACGGACGGGACTCTGGGGCCATGATGGGATGGAGGACACAGCCGTGTATGTGTGCGTCCAGACGGCTGACACGGCGACATAAATGGTGAAATAATTATGCTTTCTCTTTATGAAAGACTGACTCCAACAGTTAGAAGGAAAGCTTCAGATAGGCACAAACAGGCCTCGCCTCAGAGAAAACAGAATAATGATCTACTTGGAAGAAAGAAAAAAGAAAAAAAAAACGTCCAGAAACGAAAAAATGGGAGGAGCGATGCGGAGGAGGAACCCGAGTGTGTGCAGTGACAGTGCCAACCACATGACTGTCGGTTCAACTCCCTCGGCCTCTTTCATGTAGCTCCATCCTCAGCTCTCAGATGTGGTCATTGTCTCTCAGTTGCACAATAATGGGAAGTGATGGGTGCTAAATGAAAAGGCCAGGGGATGAAAACGCTGGTGAAGCAGCTTGGATGTCAGAGTAGTTAGTCCTGTCATCCGTTCATTATGCTTTCATATGCTGTTTAGGAGACATGGTAAACTCAGGGCCCTCGACAAAGTCAGGACATTGTGGTCACTGACGAGCTGCGGTACCCCGGTGTTATTGACTGTGTGTGCGTGCAACTGCTTGTGCTGTAGATATATATGCATGTGAATCCTTGCACATGGGTACATATTTGTTTGACACGTTGATTTACAACATGTGGAACTCTTTCTCATTCTACTGTCTGAACCAAAAGGTGCCTGTAAAACAAACTCAAACTCTCAACAAACTTTATACTCCTCTTGTAGTGCAACCTGATCATATACATTTGTGTCTGTTTTGCTGCTCTGTCCTCTATTAACAGAACAATAGTTTTTCCCACCCAAAAACCTGTTTGTGACAGATTATATTTAAAACTCCATGTCAGACAGTGTTTCCTGGGAAAAGTCTAGGAATGTAAGAGAAGGTGTTTGAAACTTTCTACCAGTGGGAGAATAACAAAAGAAAATACACCACAATTTTTTCTGTTTTACAGCTCAATGTAGGAAACAGTGACAAATAGAGAATGTGTTTATATCCAGCTTGAGTCTTACTTTAAGAACTTTTAATTCATTTGAGGACATATGATTGAAAAGGCTGTCTTCCAGTGCTTCACATCTTCAAGTATTTTGCCCCATCCTTCTTCTCTTATAATCCTGAAACAAATTTCTCAGACATACATGCACTGTAGTGATGCATTCATGGTTCAGATTTTCTTCAAACAAACAACAGAAGACGAGCGTAGTATCTAGCATATTGAAGCTCAGTATTGCTCTTTGATTAACCCATGTTCTCTCTGTGTGTGTGTGT